>NC_136750.1:5625000-6225000 GCF_936440315.1 Barbus barbus
ATGGACACGGCAGCAAAAAAATGCAACAAGATAAAGATACCGACACGTTTTATCCTGTTGTTGACGTTAGCCTACATTACATCCAGGTTGCTGCTACTCGTCTCCATAAATGAACAATTAACCTAGGTAACATTACCTAAGTTAGGGTAACATCCCAAACCCCACCCCACTTTTCTTTTATGACAGACCTGCACATAACATTGAGAAGATGTAATACCTCATGTTAAAAATACTGTGTATAGTTATTTGCTAATGCACTTACATAACCATTTCCCTCGAGATCCTTCAGGAAAGGATATTTCGCAATCAGCATCTTTACAACTTGCACATATTCTGAAGTTGTGGGATACCTACAAGAGAAGAAATGTAAATCAATTGAAGGCCATCTGCCTTGAAATAATCATGCACCAGGACAAACACAATCCATTTTTTTTTTTCAGCATGAATTTTGTTTCATGGGGCAAATATGCTCTACAAAGACTTCAGTTAAAATATTGGTGTCTAACATTGCCTTCAATACACTTACGTGCATTGTGTATTGTGCCACAGCCTCAGAGAACCCGGATCATTGTGTGTCTATCCTTTGGATTTTTCTGGCATGGTTCTTTGTTGTCTAGTTTTGTTTGTAGGTAGCTGGGGAATGCTGGAATGTCAAAACTACCAGGCAGTCTCACATTAGCTCCATTCCTGTATTATAGATTTTTTTTAACTTTTAATTTTAGGTGTAAATCAAATTAACAAACAGTTTACACTGCTAAGACCCTTCCAATTAATAGGTTACCAAACACCACGTAAAGTGCAGGCCTGCAGTCTTTGATAATATATCTTAAATCCTTGCAACAGGTCAGGTATGAAAATTCAGGTAGCCTGAATTAAAAAATGCAATGTCTGCCCCAAATATTAACTGCTATGAGGACAATAATTACTAGAACAAAAGTTATGGTACTAGTGTTCTTAAGCTTCAAGTTGGTCACTAAAGCTAAGATGAAACTTGGAAGATGCTTTGAAAACATCATACATTCACTAACCTTGGTATAAATTAGCTGAACTAGATTGCTGGCATTCCTCTGGAGGCACAGGCTCTAATGTCAGCGTTACTACAGCCTCTTTCAGCTTGCATACAAACTGGTTGAATTTGACCTGCTTCTTAAAAGATCCTTGAAACAAGTATGATACCATAGTCTCTGTGAGGCCACAGTCAACTGTTTCACCAGCCACGTCATTATCTGAAAGAAAGTAAACATAGGGATATGAAACAGCTGTGCACTTGACTAAAAAGTAATCCAAACAAAATGAAATAATTTGACCAGCACATAATAGCAACAACATTAGCTTTGTGGCCAATGCTCATGTTAGGTTCGGTGCATGAATATACACGATATAAAAATAAATAAAACTCGCGTGCAAATTAATTAACGTTAATGTAATGCGGAACTACTGTTATGCCTGGTTCAGACTGGCCTATGACGCCACCAACTGTCAAGCTTATGCACAAGGCCCGGTCATAGTTTAAAGTACTGAAAAGCCCTCTGCAGTCCTAATAATGTATTATATTAATATTAAAAAACATTGCCTGACCAGCCAAGGAAAAATTCGGTAACATTCCACGTTTCATCCACTAGCAGAGGACATAGCAGTATACAATTTGGCGGGGTAACATTAGCCCGTTAGCACTGGCTACCACAAATATTTTGTCAAATAAAATGGCATTTAAATAAAAACTTACCTCTGAATCTCTGGGCTTCGACGTCGGTTACTTCTATGCCTGCTTCTGATATTTTTTGAAGGACCTCCTCGGTTGAAAGCCCTGTAAGAACCATGAGTAACCGTCTGCCTTCTTCTCCACCGATTGCCGAAAGAAAGACCGCGAAGTCGCGAACTGGACGACGTTCTCTTCAATTGAGATTCAAGCAGCCAATCGGAGCTGGCTCTACATATGTGACACATCTTTCCACCAATCAAAAGTAGTGAGCTGGCAGTCTCCGTTCCCGCTCTCTCCAGTAAATTAGGGAGGGATAATGTACTCAGGCTATGCAATGCAAAAATGTTTCTGATGAAATAAACTGAGAATCAGCCATTTGTGTGTTTATGTGTGTTGTTTTTCATTTACATAATCAATATAATATTATAATTTCATCAGCTGGATAATTGTATTATAATGATTTAATATCAGCAAATTGACTTACAAAACTTTTATTTCCTTAATTTCAAGGCTACTCAAATATAGTGATTAGTTCAAATCTACCTTAAATAATTAAGGTGTCATTAAAACCTTTAAACAACTACTTTTATATAAATAAAAAAAAATTGGCTTAGCAGAAGCTCTCTCTTGATATTGTACCTTAACCTTTAAAAGAAACGGTACATATATGTACCTTTTAATGCTGGGGAACATATATGTACCTTTTTGACCCTCAAAAAGGTACATATATGTACCTTGAGGTCCAATAATAAACCCTATGGGGTACGTTAGTGTAGATTGTACCTTGGGGTACAGAAATGGACTCCTACTGTACCCCTATTTCTGAGAGTGTAGATCTGAAATGGATGCATTCACCACATAACTAATGTCTATATTATAAAAATGTTCAGAAGTCAAAGGGATTTCAAATCAATTGATTTATTAAATGCAAAATATAAAACATTCAATTCAGGTTAATACAGCTACGTGACCCGGATGGGAGTGAGGTTTAGGGGGGTGAATGTAACAGACGTAGTAAGTAAGTAAGCCAGTAAGTGCTGGTGTGTGTAAACCTCGCTCCCCTGATCTCAAAAAGAGGCGCTCTAGCGACTGACACTAGGAGGTCCAAGCCTAGCAAGGTGCACTTGATAAAGTGGCCGATGAGGGAATAATTGTATTGTATAAAGTAAATAATGTATATAATCGAAACTTTTTGCATTCTGATGCGAGGCAGAGAAACAGCTGGGTGCACTAATCCAGAGCTCCCTCATGTGGCTCTGAGCAGATGTAATAAAGTTACAGTATTACACTGGTTTTGAGTTTGCATCCTCATTTTATATTAAATTTTAATACCATCTATTTGAGTCATGGATGTTTCCAGTTACACATTTCTCCTGGTATACACAGTGAATCTCACTCTCGTTCATGTAATTACTTTCAGACATAATATGATTGAATCCTGCCACCAGCTGCGTTGCATGTTTGGTGCTGCCAGTGTTAGGTTAATGTTTAAATGAATCATCATTGTCTTTAGCAGGAGCTTGTTTGTGTCTTCAGTTTGTCGTGCTGGGCTGAGAAATGCAGGAGATTAAAAACTGACATCTTTAGTTATTTTATATGTAGCTTATGCAGAGAGTAGGGGGGAATGGAGCTAGTTATAACACTTTTTACTCCAGTGGACTTTTTATAGGCATATATCTTGAAAGTCTCTGACATCAAAAAGCGATGGAACATCTCCACCATTACTGCAGGAAAAAAACAGATCCCATTTATTCCACACACAGCATGTGACATCATTTGGGGTATTACATATGGAGCAATTTATCGTATTGGGATCCTGCCATTAGATTATTACATGCTTTTCAGCTAAATTTAAACAGCAAACCAATTATAGCATTCAAAAAGGTAGAAGCTAACATTATACGAACAAATTACACCAACCTGATATCTACTCTTGTTTTGAGAACATATCCTTGAGAAAATAGCTACCTTTGAAACAAGTAATTATGGTAATAATACACTAGACATAAAACTTGCTAGTGAAAGAATGTAACATTTTTAAACACTTAATTTCACGTTAATTGCCAATAAATGAAAATGTAGAAAATGTTAAAATGTAGTTCAAATTTATAATTAATGCAATTAGCTTTACAGTGATTTTTTCTCACTGAAATAGACTTAAATAGAACTTTAAATGTAATTCCGTAATTACTTTTATTGAAATATTGTTAAAGTGGAATATCAGAGAATATATATTTATGGTAAACTAAAATATACTTTATTGTAATTTCTATTAAGACCTACATGTCATGTATTTAAATATATCTTTATTTATACATTTGTATTGATAAAATGACAATTCAGTACATTTGAAATGTTTACTTTAAACGTAATATCGAATAGCACAATCAAATTTTAATATAGTACTTAACATATGATTTAGCATGTTAGTAAACACATCAAAATTAGTTTATTTCTTCAAATCTTGTCCAAAGATAATGTTGATTTATGAAATGTACTTTAAAGTAAAAAATGTTTTAAGTGTGTAAGTGTATTAAGAAGCATAGTCATGAAAGTGTACTCTCTTGTACACTTAAATGTCCTTTTGTTTCATGTATTATAATATATTATCTGTAAGTACATTTGTAAATATACTGTTAAGATTTGAAGTACACTGCAAATGCACATTCAATATAATTAAGTGCACTTCAGTTTTACAAGTTCAACGTTTCAGCCACAATCTACCATCATTATATAGTTGCCTAAATATGTCAACCTGCTTCTTGTGTTCACTTAGATAGTAAAACTGTTATGACACTCACTGTTATGACTGTTATCACTGTTCATGAAAGTTTGGATTATATATTATTATTATAATTTTTTTTTTTATGTTGCATAAAGAAAATAAAGTTCTATAATATATATGATATTTATATCCATCTGCTCATTTAAAAGGAAATATATGTTTGAGGCATATAACTGATGCATGTCACTCTGTACCAGTCTCTGCTTCTAATAGAGAGAAGCTGGTCTACTTTGAATAAGAGATTGAATCGACCAGGCTTTGCTATGTAAATGAATGCTAATTTATGCGCGAGTGATGTGCAGATGTTGGGCAGATCAGTTGTAGAGGGGCAAGGGGACGTGATTTCTGTTCCATGTTCATTTGTCATCATCTGTGTTTTTTCACAAGGTGGTCAGGGTGTGATCTGATCCGACAACCCCCCCTGCCATGCCTCTCAAACAGAAAAGGGGTATAAACACAGGGAACATGTACATGCTGAGCTCAAGTGTTTCATTGAACTACACTTGAGAAATCACATAGTGTGGCCCTCAGTGTAAGTACTAAATTCGGTTGGTGTTAATCGCTGACTTGTTATGACTGTACAGCTGTATGGAGAGTATAAATAAAGAAGAGGTCATGATGATTTTATGTCTGTAACACAAATGCACCCAGATCCAAATGGCTGTTTTGCTGAGCATTGCATTTTGTGCTTGACATTACCTCAGCTTTCATATTAGTTATTTGTAGGATGCAGCAAATGGCTCGGAAACTATGGCCTTTTGCAAAATGCATTGACATAAGCAGAATAATTTGTTAAATAAAACAAAACAAATCTGATGACTAAACTAAAGCACGCTTTGTATAACTCTACAATGTGTTCCTGAGCAGAAGGTATGTCAGGACAGAAGGTAGGGACTGTTAGACAATTTTGTTTAAAGCACTATTGTGGTATTTTTATTTATTTATTATTGTTTTAAATAACCCGAAAAAAAAACCCCATCTCATAATGGTGCTCAGACTAAAAATCGAATGGTGTCTGGTGCCCTCATGTGGCTCTGGGAGTAAACACATCAATTTCCCTCCAACTACTTCATGTGAAAGCAATAATGGCCTGTGGGCAATGCTTAAAGAGATAGTTCACCCAAAAATGAAAGTTCTGTCATTTAATCATGCTCAAGTTGTTCCAAGCCTGTAAGAGTTTTTTTCTTCTGTTGAACACAAAATAATATAATTTTAAGAATGTCGGTAACGAAACAGTAGACAGTAACCATTTATTTATTTATTTATTTATTTTTGTTTTTTTTACTTAACTGCTTGGCTACCAATATTTTTCAAATTATCTTCTATAAAATGTCTGTGAATATGGAGTTTTAAATCTGTAATAAGTTCACATAAAACCATATAATCCATTAATTTTCCAAACCACTTTTCCTCTGGGTTTCAAGGATGTTGGAACCTATCCCAGCGTCTTGGATCACGGCCGGGGGGGACACACTCTGGACAGATGGCCTTCTGGAGTAAGCCTATACAGACATCTAAAACACGTAAGAGATTTGGTTAGATTTGTCAAATTATATAATTATGTGGGATAATGTCAACTTTCACAGAACCAGCATTGTAGGGGAATGGTTTGCTGAGCATGAAAGGATAACACTAGAGTTCCTTCCACCATACTCCATTTCCTGAATCAGATATTTCAGCATGGGGATGGAAAGTGTATGACTGTAAGGCACAAGACCAGGTAACTGTTGGATGCCATGAATTCTGCTTGTGAGGACAATCTCTGGAAAATCTCTGTAAGACCAACAAGAATGAAAGGATGTTCACCTAGAAATTTCAGTGTTATGTACAGTGAGGAGGAACAAATTAATGTTTTTGTATAGAACTAGAGCAGATTAATTTTGTGGCAAACTCATATCACACAAACTGCATGTGACTTTTAATTTAATTTTTTTGGACTTTTCCTAATTTTTAAAACTTGATATAAAGGCTTGTACTTCATCCAATCTGAAGGTGCTGTACACAATGACTTCGACAGAGCAGCATGCATGTCATGCTTTCAGATCCTCGACAACCCACAGCTGACTTAATCAAACACAGACCATCTCAAAGTCCTGCTTCCACCCCCTTATCTGATTGGCTAATGTGGAGCGCTTCAAAGAGTTATGCAGGGAACGCCTATATTCCCATAAAAATGTAGGCAACTTTAAAAAAGCATCATTTTGGATCTTAGACCACTGTCGAGAGGAAAATGGCATCAGCACATGACAGAGCAGTTTTACAGGCCATCTTTAACCCTACCAGCCCTTTTGGAGATATCCCTGGATTAAATCAAGAAGATGAGCTGACAGACGATGGTAAAATGAAGGTCCATAATTGGATTACATATGCAAAGTTTGTGTATCTGTTGATTCACTTAATGTTATATTGCGATAGATAGATAGATAGATAGATAGATAGATAGATAGATAGATAGATAGATAGATAGATAGATAGATAGATAGATAGATAGATAGATAGATAGATAGATAGATAGATAGATAGATTTCAAATACTATAAAGATGTGTTCTCATTGTGAACACTACTGTGTATTTCTTTCAAATCTCTTTCTTTAGACAGTGTTTTTGACCCAGAGCTAGTGAAACGGGTGAAAGATCTGGAACTGCAGGGAGTTTCGGCTGCTGAGTCTGGAGACCTGCCCGCTGCTCTTCAGCATTTTAACCAGGCCATCAGGATCCTGCCTCAGAGATCTTCAGCCTACAACAACCGAGCACAGACCAAACGCCTGCAGGGAGATACCAAAGGTGATACATTTCTTCTTTCTCTCCCAGTATCAGCAGAAAGGTTTCAAACTTTTATTTATGCAGTTCTTTTTTTCAGAGACCATAATGAAAATACATAATATTTTCATTATGGTCTCTGAAAAAAAAAAAAAATAATAAAAGCTTATTTTCGTGCATTTTCTTGCACAATACTACCTTAAATATATTTTCATAGTGCATGATTTGTAAACCAATATATTTGGACATTTGTATCATAAAACCAGCTCATTATGTATGGCTAAACATATACTTAACCATGGTTTCACTCCAAAAAAAATTAAAAATAACAATAAAAAAAAACATGTTTAATATAGTTAAACCATGGTAACCACAAATTAACTCCGCACATGCCTTGTTTAAATCCATAAAATGTCCTTTGCTCTGTAAACCCAAAATTATTATTATTATTTATTTTTTAAAATAGCACAGGCTCATTAGGACACCCACCCCACCACCCACAAAAAAAAAAAAAGAAAAAAAAAAAAATTGGTGACATTTCTGCAAATATTATTCTGTTCCAGTGAGTGGGGCTAAAAACATGTTCAGTTTTCAGTGTTCAGCACTTTTATATCCATTTGATTAACTATAGTTTTACTACAAATACCATAGTTAAACTATGGTTAGTGGAGCGAAACCATGGTTACTTTTTGGTTTGTCTCACTGATGAACTTCATATATTGCAGGTGCAGTAGAAGATCTGGACCATGCCATCTCTCTCAGCGGCGGCATTGGGCGATCAGCCTGCCAGGCTCTGGTCCAGCGTGGGCTCCTTCTAAGGTTGTCGGGTCGTGATGAGGAGGCTCGGGTGGACTTTGAGAAGGCAGCAGCTCTAGGCAGCGAGTTTGCCCGGCAGCAGGCTGTGATCTTGAACCCCTACGCTGCCCTATGCAACAGCATGCTGTCAGAGGTCATCAATAAACTACGCAACCCAGAAATGTCAGACATGCCATAGAGATGGAAATATATATAAGAGATAAATAAACTTTTTGATGGAACTTTATGACTTTATGATGGAAATAAACTTTTAGAATAGAAAAAGTGAAAAAATTAAAATGAAGATACAGATATTTAAGATATAGGTCACTGATTAAATAAGTAAATGTGTGACATTGATTATGTGATCGTTTTATGCAGATTCTAAAATCATGCTAAAGAACAACTGAAGATTGTATACACTCGAGTGTTACTGTCATTAATCCAAGGACAAAAAAAGACATTGTTTTATTTTGTAAACTTATAAATCAAATTATGCCAACAGTATAATTTGTTATGAACCAAGTATTAGATGCAATATATATATATATATATATATATATATATATATATATATACACATTTATATATATATATATATATATATATATATATATATATATATATATATATATATATATATTGCATCTAATATATATATAAATAATACTGTAGTCAGTGGCTTCTGGCAACTGTATTCAGCAGAATAAATAAATGTGTACAGGTTTGGAACAGCATGAGTATGAATAAATGATGACGATTTTCTTTGTTTGATGAAGGATCTCTTTGAGTTGATTTTTTAAACATGCGTATACAACAGTGTATTTTTCAGCCACTAGAGGTCAGCAAAGATCTGTCTAAAGTTAGGCAGTTTACCCCAAAAAAAAGAAAATCCATTCAAAGTTGACATTGACTAAAGCATAAATTCATCTAGAAGATATCTGATGAGGTCATTGCTTACAGCGGTGCTTTTATTTGTGCTACAAGCTTGTCTCTTATTCTCCATGTGTCTTGTCATTAGTGAAGACACTATTGACTAGAGTCTGGACCTCTCCTCTTCTCTCCTGGAGATCTATCATGCTGGGTAACGCCACAGGTTCACTTCTGATCTCTTTCTGGTAGAAAGGACAGACCTTCAGGTGTTCTGCCATAGGGGGCATGTCTTAAAAGACCCATTTATCCACTGGAGAGAACAGACTGCTAAACTCCCATGCCTACATGGGGATGAGAAAGGTCTAATATATTATTACGTCATTGCAAAAAACAAAAAATCCCAAGTGGTATATAAATCTCAGGTAATACAATCCATTTTACTATAATAATAATAATAAAAGATACCATACAAATTAAGAGGAGGTTGCTTTAAGTAATATTATGTCTGCCTAACATTATAAGGGTAAAGTATATATGTGCCTTTAAAGTCAGTCCAGTGCATTATACATTTACTATTACTATGGTAATCGCCATTCCAGACCACTATTCTTATTTGCTTTCCTCAATGCAGGTTACACCTCCTACTGGTTAAATGCTAAAATCTACTTCCCATACAATGGCCAAAGAAAGAAAGTGACCACCTGTCATCCAACAGCAAATTTTCAACAGTTTGTAGCTGACTGACATGGAGCCAGGGAGGGTAAAGTAACCCATGTATGTCATCATCTGCTCTCTGACCCACATACCTCAGAGAACAGATAACAGAGCACCAACGTACTTAGGATGTTTATCGTGCCCTCCGACACGGCTAATGCTCCTAAAATATAATTAGATGGGCTGGAAAGCATTGAAGATTTTTTCAGATGCAACTGTGACTGTTCACATGATTTTTAGACTCATGGGAGTCTAATTATGAATAATTAAATTAATAATACAATATTAAGCAATATTGTATACAGCTGTTCCTCAAGCTGTGATATTATGTTATTATAATTATTTTTTTACTTGGTATGAATTGTTTTAGTATGGGGCAAAAAAACAAGAAATACAATTTCCTTTTTTCGGGTCCTCCAGGTGAATCCACCATGAGAATATGTATTTTTTTCCCATTTGAAGGACACCATGCCCTTCTGCTGAAGAACACCTCCCTCATTAGCTGGGAAACCTGAGATAGACGACCCAAAGACACACTATCCAGAAAACTCACTATGTGTTTTAAGATCTCAAAAGGAAGTCTGCTTAGAGAATCTAAATTCCTTGCTCGTTTACGTTCACTGCTAAAAGTTTTTACTCCTTTGTAGAGTGACGCTGCCACATTTGGTTGTAAGATGAAAGTGCTAAGATCTGTATCATAGCTTATGGTAGCCCGATATTTAGATGGTCGAAATTGCTTCTGGCTAAAGGTGCAACCAAGGTAAGCCAGCGGGCACCGCTGTAAAAACCAGCCACTAAGACATGGATGTCTCCATGCACGTTTGTAAAGTGCCAAGGGTATTCATCACGCCTGAAGGCATGACAGCACAGGTAAGTAAAGGCTGCGCAGGATTTATTGTGTCTCCTAGTCACACATTCGGTATGAATCTGAACATGTAGGTTTTGAGTCTGGTCGGCGACAACATCGGCCAAAGATCCATCATTTTTGAATGGAGCAGAATCGAAGTCATAGGTCTGGGTGCCAAAGTCAACATACAACCCATCGGTTCCAAGAGTTTCACAAATCTGATGACCTTTCAGTTCTCTTCCTAGACAGCACAGCAATGTGGTCTCTACCTCGTTCGCCTTTGGGTGCTCTTCAATGGCAATGTGTAAATCAGATGTGTCCACATTTTGGTCTGTCTTCTTAACCATTTGTCATGGATCCTTGAGATGGCTACGCTTGACTCTGAAGCTGATCGGCACGTTGAAAGAGTCTATGGTTTGAACTTCAATAGGCTCTAAATTTCCATAAACAAAATCTTTGTCTTTAGGTGTGCAAGCAGCCAGCTGACCGAAGTTGATAAGCATACATCCATTGTGCACCAGATACATATTATACTCTGCCACGTTGACCACTTTACGTAGTCTATCCAGAACACCATCTTGCCAAGGGGATAAACCTGTCCTTGCAATCTCTGCATCGTGGGAATTCTGAGGTGTCACCTTTGGGTCTTCCTTGTCCTTAGTCAGACAACTTTTATCCTCTAATTTCTTCACAATTTGCTTGCATCCTTCCTTCTCCTTTGCAAACATTCTCTCCCACATCCTGTAGTTCTCCAAGCAGGCCACATCTTTACTCTTAGCCAGGGCCAACCTTTCTTGTTGGGTTAGTTCTTGTACCTCTTCCCCATTAAGACTATTCTCCAACATCTCTTCTGGGTTTAAGTTCTGAGACTCCCAGCACTCTGGATCAACACCTCCTACAGCACCATCCAGTTGAACTTCAGATTATTCCATCTTCTCTGTCAACTCAGGGAAGAGTGTCTTCATTTGAATTGAGCTAAACAGAAGCTTCTGATCCCTAAGGGCCATAGCAAGGTCCAACTGACTCGTGCAGTTCGGATCCTGGAGGGCATTCCTGTAAAAGGTGGTATCAGTCTCGTTCACAGGCCATCGGTTCCATTCCAGTGTACATGTGATGACACTGGCAGGACACACTTCTAGGTGCTGGTCAAGTCGTTGACGAGTCATAGTCATGGGACAGCCATAACCAGAGTTGAGTCAGGATACAATTTTCTTAGGGCAGAGAAGACAATGCTCTTTACAAAGGTGGAAAGCGGCTCCACATTTCAGGTGGCAGGAAATGAAGATGCATGATGTAGGGATGTCTACGGGAACCTTACAGTGCTGGTTATGACATTTTTCACAGTGTGGATGAAGACCAGAGCTGGTAGTCATATTCTTGCCCTAGAGGTGACAATCGAATACATGTATTTGTTGCCCACAAGATATCCATTATTGTATTTACATTGTTTGATAGTTGATAAATAACAACTATCTTGCTTGTTTGAAAGCAAGAAATACATGACAACTTTGAAACTCGAAGCTTACTATGACTGTTGATATTTGTTGAGTTTGAAAATAGACTCTCTAATGAGACAAGGGAATAGACGCTGAAAGGAAACAAGTCTCGGAAATATTCCAGTGTTGCTATTGTCTAGACAATTATTGACTTGTCTTTCTAGAACAGACACAACATAAAACCACATAACGAGACAATTCTCAGACTACACTGAATAAATATTTACATATCAGACAATAAAACAAACATTGTTTTGCTCAGATGAGCTTTTTGACCATAAAAATTGCAGAACTTCTAAGAACAACGTTTATAATAAACATGCACCTTCAAACACAGACAATCTTTGAATTTCGAACAATAAACACGTTCACAATTAGTACTCTTCACTGAGAGAGACCAGTAACACACAGTTCTAGACGTCTTTGTTATTGTTAAAGGTCTCGAGCATAAATACAGGTCAGTCTCACTTACCCTTGCCTGCCCTGGCGATGTTAGCATGACCTGTGGTTGTTTAAATGGATCTGTGTGGATGTAAATATCTCTCCTCTGTTCAGCTGTTATAAATAGACAAACAGGCAAATCAGACTAAGCCTATGAGAAACAAGGTTATATTACATCACACACAATTACTATTATTTGTATGGTGTGCTAACTGATTGTCAAGAATGTTCAATATCATTGAGCTACCACTTAAAAATGAGGATAATAGCTGTTTATTTAACAAGGAGTTTTGGACTGGTGAGTAAATATGAGTGAATTTATAACAGGAGGCTAATATGTTGATCCATAATAAATGTATTCAAAGAACAAGACAATCAATGTCTTTGCAGTTATTTTATCCACTCTTCCAAAGAATATTTTGCTGAATTAAAAACACATAATACTAATCATATTACACACTATCCACTAGATGTCAGTACAGCACTTTGATGTGGAGCATTACGGGTTTGCATTATTTACCTAGAGATATTGCATGTGTTAAAGATTAGTGTTTAAGTAACATAAATCCTACAATCTTTTTTTTTCTGATTTTGTTTATTTAACCACCTTGGTTTATGTTAATTGTTGCAGGATTTTTGACTTCAGAAATTGGCTTTGTTGACTGCTGTCATTCCAATGTCTTTTAAAAATTACGTCCCAAAACTAGTTGTCTACAAAACAACATTGACCTTATTAGCATCCTTGGAGTATAAAAACAAATTAATCAGATGTCGGCTCTCAAGTGAAGTCAGTCAATAAAATGAAAACTGCTGATGCCTCATCAATGAAATTTTCGGTCGATGAGCTTCTCACTTTTATTCAGCCTGAAGAAGAAAAAGTGTCCATGCATGTGGGTGTTTATGATCTTATAAATTTAGCCCATCAACAACAATCTGCATCCAGTCTCATACTATTAATGTCAAAAAGTAATTAAAGCCACCTTGCAATGATGTCTTTACTGCTAATACTAGTTAATTAGGAAAGGGATTTTATAGGTTCCCCCGGGACATGAAACTTTGTCTAATTTTGCTACATTAATGAAGAAAGTTTTAAGCAGGACAAAATGAGGGAAATTGAAAACGAGGCATTATAGTGACGCTGTTTTTACAACCAGACAGACTTATAACAGATTAGAGCACCAGCTACAGCCACAAGAGGAAGAGGTGACCACAGGTCAGTGCATCAAATGGAAAAACATCAACTCATTAAGGTCAGGCTACACTGAATGTCAAAGCTCTTTGTCATAGCTCAGTGAAAGATAAGTCTGACGGAAATTGCAGATTTGAAATAACTTTAATGCTTTGACAATGGTGCACTCAGGAGGTCGAGGTTTAGCTGGTTTGTTTTTTGTCAGACAGACTCTGCTGGTAAATGTTGCATCTTCCTGAAAATTATTATTTTATTCTCAACTGTGTCGAGAATAAAAATTCATGAAAACAACATATGTATTGTAAGAAATTTATTATATTAGAGTAATTATTGCAAGGCATTCAGGGAACATCCAGGTCTTGTACTCTCAGGACTGGTTAAATAGAAACTGCCATTTGAGATTAATGGAAATGTTCCCATTTTCTTCAGGTTTATTAGAACTCCTTCGGTGAACCCATATGGCATCCTTTCTGACCTTTAAAATAATAATTTTAGTGGTGGATGATCAGGCTTATGTGGAAAACTAAATTTAAAGGTAGGTCTTTGTATAAATTCAAAATTAGCATACAATTTACAATGAAATCCTACGGATGGCTTCTTTGTTTTCAGTCTGCCTATGAGATGAACTTTTACATCACTGATTGACAAAAAGGCAACCAAATGTCACCTAGTTACAAACTGATGAAGATAATTCAGCATTGGCGCTGGTGTTAGAACTGTGTGTGTGTTTGCTGCAACAAGTCCTCCAACCCATACGACCGTATAGGTCGTTTGCAACTTTCCTCAAATACGACCCAGTGGAGCGTTCCTGAAAATAGCGCCCCTAAAGGCAGCTGGAAACCACACACATTTCGCCTCGATGCATTGTGGATTTTCTGCTGGATAATCGAGGCTAATTAGAGGTATGTTATTAGCGAACCTTGATAATATAAACGTGAGAACAAAATAATATGTAATCAAGGCGTTTTTTTTACTTAGTTTGTGATGTTTAGCTGTAACTTATTTAATTACTTGGGAAAACGTTAAATGTCATTATGGAATATCCAATCCACAAGTAAGTTAGGCTAACGTGAAATGGAAAAGTTAGCCAGTGTGAACATCATAGTGACCTTAAGCTTTCATTTTATTAATATCCGTCGTCACAATATTTCAGATATTCGAAAAAGATCGATTATTGTTGAATAAGTAACTTATTAAGTTACCTATAATTCTGTCGTCTATTCAGAATTAATTTACGTTATGCTTCTCGTGTTAAATCTGTACGGGACGCTATTTACAAATTATTTTAACATGTTTGGCGGTCAAATAAATTGAGCAGAACACGTCAGCATTGTAAAGTTAGAATTTAGTGTGATATTAATTGGAAATTGTAAAAGTTTTGGTAAGGGACCATGTAAAAAGTCCAGACATTTTGTTAAAACGAACATGGTTTCCAGATTTCGTTCATCTGACTCGTTCTATCATGAAAACAATTAAAATATTTCACATGCAAACTACATTTAAGTTAATTCCTAATGACGTCCATTTGATGTTCTAAATTATGATTCGTATCATATTTCAGATCATGTTTTACAGAAATATCCAATTATTTTCTATAACTGTGTAATAAAGTGCAAATGCTGTCATCATAATAATTAGGCTATTATTAGTAGTAGTAATAATACACATTGATATTTTAAATAAAATGTTTGTAATAACTTATTTCAAATAAAGTAATTGTTTTTAAGAAATACAATGGAATATAAATATGGAATAGATATTTACTGTCATTGTTAAAAGTAACAAAGAAAAATTGTTTAGCAGCTCCTCGGGATTAGCAGGATAACAATAGATAGTGTAAACTTTAAAGTTTTCCTGGCTATACTAGTCCTTTTCTATTGCATTTATGTTTAAGAGAGCCAGGGTCCCGCTATTGCTCAAGTATGTCACTAAATAATTGACACTTTAGTTTATAGAAGCTGGGTTTTTTTCTTTCTGTTCTTTAATACTGCATACAAATTTCCTGTATATTGTGGTTATATTCTAATAAAGAGACTGAGAAATAATTATATATGGTCATTAAACCACTGTAAAACAAAAAACAACATCAGTACTTAAAACTTGGTACTGTATTATGTTTGGCCACAGATTTATCAAATTGTAGTACATAAATAAACCTTTTTGTTAACAGAAGTTTGTTCAACATCATACACCAGTCGATTACAGGTGTCCATGTGGGCATTCTTTTAGGATGAGTGCATCTGTTATACTACATAACTCACACGTGTCATTCTCAGTAGGTATTTAATAACTCTATTGTACTGTAGCATTATACAGTTGCAGTTTTCTTTAAAAGCTTTGCAAGTTAGGTCAGTGTGGTGACAATATTTTCGGAGACTGTGACTCTCGTCAACATAGTCAGGGTGACAAAATATTTAATATTTCTTAAATATGTTTTTTAATTATCGTTTGTTTCTTTTTTCAGATGCCTACTCTAAAGGACTGCTACATATGCAGGAAAAAAATTGGAGTAGCAAGCAAAACGTGTTTACACTGTAGTGCCAAGCAGCCATACAAGCAAAAGCTTGAGGAAAAAAAGAAACAGCTTTCCCAAGAATGGAAAGACCGTCAAAAAAAAAACAGCAGTGTGAACAAAGTATATGATGCAACCAATGTACTGGTATGTTTATCTTTCAGACCTTAATTGTAAAATATTAAGTAATTAAGTAAACAGTTTTTTACTTTTATATATGCATTTCTATATTCGTGATTAATCGCATCCAAACTAAAAGTTTTTGTTTACATAATATATGTGTGTATACTGTGTATATTTATTATGTACATATAAGTACACACACATGCATGTATAGATTTAAGAAAAAATTGTTATGTTTATATATTAAATGTGTTAATGTATAATATATGTATAATATAAAAATATAAATGTATATACATGTAAATATTTTCAATATACTTGCATGTGTGTGTGTATTTATATATACATAATTGAGGAGGATAAGAATTGACATAATTATATATACATAATTCACACACATATTATGTAAACAAAAACTTTTATTTTGGATGCGATTAATCATTTGACAGCACTAATATATATATATATATTTCAACAATTCATTCTTCAGTGTGTACATTGACTGAAGCATTACATCTGTATTTTTCCGCTGACTGTGCTCAGGTCTGATAAAGAACTGCTTGTTGTTGTGCTTATCATTAGAAAGTAAAATAAAAAATCATATAGAACAGGGGTGTCCAAACTCAGTCCTGGAGGGCCACTGTCCTGCAGAGTTTAGCTCCAACTTACCTCAACCCTAGTATGCCCATATATATATATATATATATATGTGTGTGTGTGTGTGTACATACTGTATACACTTAGATATCTATATCTAAATATACATATATGTGTGTGTTGTTATTTGATATCACAGCCCTAATATAAAAATTTTATTTATCTCTGATCGCTCAGTGAATTCAAATAGTTGTCAAGCGTGTGTCTTATTTTTTTCTCTCAATTTTATTTATTTAAATTTATAGTCTCAATTTTATTCCAGCTCCACAAATGGGAACTTTTGGAAAGGTATCCAGTCCTTTTCCTTGCCAGGAGAACCTCAAATGGTTTTTCTGCTGAGTGCTTCTGTCCATGGAAGATGGACACAGAAGATGTTCAGGATGCATTTGTCACGATAAAGAGATTGTATGAAAGTCTTCTGAATGGTAATAAACACAAATGTGCATGCTATATTTTCACATATTTCATTGTTTATTAGTGCATCCTTGATTTATTTGAGAAATAATTTGAAAAAACAGCAGTAATGTTTTACCAACAGTACATACATTTGCTAAGCAGAATTTGTTTTTGCTTTAACGTGAACAGCATGATATATATTCTTGATTTATTATTTGAAAATGTCTCATTCAATAGGACTATCATTTTAGAACACACATTGTTTTTATTTATCATGTCTCCTTGCACAAATGTTAATATGTATTTTCTTTTCATTTGAAAGTTTGTTAGTGTCTGATCCTCAGTTATAGTGCTATGGTTCCAAACCTTTGAAGCCTCTGAGGTCTTTGACCTTGAAGCCTCCTTCTTATGTAGTTCAAATTATATAAGAACTTGAGGCCTGCCATGTATTATTTTGATCATGTCAAATTGATATTATGTAAAGTACAACCCATAGGAAGACTTAACAGTAAAATAATAATAGACTCAATAATAAAACTTTATTTATTTATTTATTTTTGCTGAATTATTGTTGAATTATTATTATTATTCTCATGTTTCTTTTTTTAACAGTGGCTATTGCAGATAAAGCAGCAAGCAGCATGGGAGAGACTCCAGCAACAAACGGCACACAGACAGAGACTCCACCATTAGACACAGCAGACCCGGCACCAGAGTCAACACCTCTGCTCCCCAGTAATGGTAAAATGTCTCATTCAATAGAACTGACAGCAAACAGTTTTGTGTGTAATCGTCAGTCACACACCAAATAATAGTATCTGTCCAAATGCAGACCCTAAGAGTTACATTCATAAAATACTCATTAGGCTCAAATGTTTAATCAGTGAAAACAACAACAAAATAATTAAATTAAGTTAGGATTGGATGATATGGCCAAAAAACTGCCAAGAATGCCCACAATGGGTGTCTGTACTTACAAACTTCTGAAAAATGCACTTGACAAGTCTATTAAACCTCCTCCTGTAAAACTATATACTATTTTAGAAATAAAAACAGAAAATAATAAATAAATGTTCACCTTTTATTTGTACCGAGCCTAGGTTTGCAACCTTCAGTGAGGCAAAACAAGATATCAAAAAGAACCATCAAGGGCTTTAAGGACACAAAAACAGAATCAACCAGAAACATTATTTCAACATATGACAACTTGACAGCTTTACAATAAACCATGAGAAAACATGAGATCTGTACTCGCAACAGAACACATTATATTATCACTGTACAGTTGATTATCTTATTTATTTATAAAGAGCTCTTCATTATGTTGGTGTGTAATCTTTTCTTCTTCTTTTTTTTGATAATGTTGCAGCTGTTACCTGAATTTTTAATTTTAATTCATTTACTTAAATTATGACACCATAATGTAATTATTTGTCCCATTTTTTTATCTAAATAAGTTTGCACAGCTTTACCATATGCTGCGTCCCACATCCTAACGGGCTTTCTTGAGGCTGTCGTTATTTAAACAATGACACTTAAATGCAATCATGCACGAATGAGCTAGATAAGTACACTGCAAAATCCTTATTTGTTTATTCATTTGTGTGTGAGGTCTAATTGTGTGTGATCAGCACTGCTGCTGTTGCTGTTGTATCACTCAGTGTTCTGCTCTTTCTGACAGCTGTGCCCTCAACGTCAGTCAGTGACAAATGCTGCAATGTAGCCTATATTGAAATATTGAAATTGTGTATAAAAATCATATCACTGTTATTGAAAAAAATTATGTCATGATATATATTTATGTCGAATTATTGTCCAGAACTATATATATGTTTACTTTTAGCATTTTTCTCATAGATTACTGTTACTTCAATTTATTCTGCTCTACTTTATGCTAGAATAAGATGAGCATAGTGTATGAACTGCAAATGTACATAGCAGTGTATACTTGGTCATTTAATTTCACATCATGTTTTGATGCTAGTTGCTGAAAGTCAAAGCCAGCCTTCACATTCTGGGCAGTAAGAGTTTACAGAAAATCATGTTTAAAATCACATACTACATTTTTTATTTTTTTTGCTTAGCTTCTAGCTGTGATTCCATCCAGATGGAGGATATCAAAAATTTTTGACAATTTTAGACAGTTTTATAACATAGCTTTTTCATATATCATGCATCTTCTAAGCAATGAGGCACATGTATTTTAGTTTATTATGCCAATACAGAGTTAAAAAAGTTGCATAGTGTATTTCAGCGTTTAAAAAGATTTGTTTTAAATGTGTTGATTACAGCAGATTATTAGGTTCATATCACAATTATTATTTTTAATACAGATAAAGCAGCAAGCAGCATGGAAGAGACTCCAGCAACAAACGGCACACAGACAGAGACGCCACCATTAGACACAGCAGACCCGGCACCAGAGTCAACACCTCTGCTCCCCCCTGATTCTGAAACTCTTTTACTTACCCCTGCATCTTCCTCCTTAACGTCTCCTATTTCTTTCACGACCTCCTTGTCTTCACATATGTCGTTATCCGTTGCTTCTCAAGTCTCCCCCCTGACTCAGCCTGTTTTCAAGGTCTCTCAACCCAGTCCTATATCTTCTTCCGTGGATTCTCCTCTGCCACCAGCCTCTACTCTTTCTGCTGCTTCTAAACTCACTCCTGTGCCCACTGAGCTAGGCAGTCCAGACTCAGTATCTTCCTCGGGAAAAAAAAGACAAATAAAGAGGAAAGCAGAACCTAGAGGTATTTATGTATTTGTGGATTTGTTTTGATATATGAATCAAAACTGTTCTTAGTTTTTGCAGTGTGAAACCGTTTTAGTCACCTGAAGGAACAGGGCCTTTCTCATTGTTTTTTAAAAGGTCTAGGTTAGAATTCTACAAAGATACATATTGTAATATGCATCTTTTATTTATTTTTTTATTTTTATTTTTTGGTTTGCAAGTTATTTAATGTTATGAGTATATACAACCCAAGTGTAGTCCTTTTTGTGAAAAAAGCACAAAAAAAAAAAAAATTATATATATATATATATATATATATGTATATTTATATATATACTATATTGCCAAAAGTATTGGGTCACCCCCTTCTTATGAACAGGTTTGACTGCTTTAGTAATTTCTATGAGTACAAATCTTAATGTTTAAGCATATAATGATATTCTAGGGAATTGTGTGTTTCTAATTTTATTGCAACAGTTTGGACAGAACCCTTTTCTATTCTAACATGACAGGGCCTCTGTGTATAAGACACGGTTCAAAAAGACATGATTGATTCAGTCAGTGTGGAACAACTTGACTGGTCTGCAGGAAGACAAGTCCTGATCCCAGCTGAACTTCTCTGGTGTGACTTTAAATGCAGACCTTGAGCTAAAAACTCCAACACTGGAGTACTACACTGGCCAAACACCAGTGACTGGTACATAAGGGTGCTGTCATTTTAGACACGTCCAAAACTGTTGCAACAAAGATGGAAATACAGTTTGTAAATAAATGAATTATGTTTCCATCTTTGTTGCCACAGTTTTGGAAGTGCTTTTTCTGTTTTGCCAATATAGTGTCAATACAAGTCATTGGTGTTTGATGATGAGTTTCTGGCTCAAGGTCTGCATATAAAGTCACACCAGAGGTGTTCAGCTGGGATCAGGACTTGTCTTTCTGCAGACCAGTCAAGTTCTCCCACACTGACTCAATCAATCATGTCTTTTTGAACCGTGTCTTATACACAGAGACACTGTCATGTTAGAATAGAAAAGGGTCCTGTCCAAACTGTTGCTATAAAATTAGAAGCACACAATTCCCTAGAATATCATGAATTATCACTTTTTACATTCCATATTACTGTAACATCTATGAAAAGGGTCCTGTTCAGTTGACTTTCAATTCTCAGTTTCCTTTTAAAAATTCTCTTTATCCATGATCCATCAATGGGTAGAAGATATCTGTTCAACTTTTTCTTTTACTTATGTCTGGTACAAATTATAACCATTTTCTAATTTGTTTCAGAATGCCCCATTCATAAAGACTCCACCAGTTTCCCCTACCAAAAAGTTTTGAGGAAAAGAATCAGGGAGGTTTGTAAAAAAATAAATAAAAAGTAGGTACTGATAAAAGTAATATTAATAAAAAGAATGAATAACAATACTAATTTGCTATTTTGTATGCTGTAATTACAATGCGTCTATGGGGAAAAAAGAAAAATAACAAATATATTACTTCATTAATGATCATATATTGATAATTAATTAATGATTAATGATTAATTAATGATAATATAATGTGACCCTGGACCACAAAACCAGTCATAAGTAAATATTTCGAAATTGAGATTTATACATCATCTGAAACCTGAATAAATAATCTTCCCTTGGTGTATGGTTTGTATGCACAATGTTTGGCCGACATGCAACCTTTTTGAAAATCTGGAATCTGAGGGTGACAAAAATGAAAATAATTGAGAAAGTCACCTTTAAAGTTGTCCAAATGAACTCCTTAGCAACACATATTACTAATTTACACCATTGATTTAACTACTATGGATCTTCATTTCCTCCTTAGTCTCCCCAAGGAGGCTGTCCAGTTTGTCCAGTGCTTTTTTTAGGTGTTGATAGTGCTGAGTCATTTCCTTTACAATTATGATCTTCTCCTCCTCCAATCGGCTGACCAGCATGACTTGATCAAACAGTCGCCTCTTCAAGCGGAGACTCACCACTATTTTTGAAAATAAAAGTGGAGGGGAAAAAAAACACTTATTTCAGCTTTACGTCTAGCACAGTGGTCTTCACTAGGCATTTTGTGGGTCTTCAGAGTAATACTGATAAAGAACTTGTCCAACAAGAACAATTTATACTGGAAATAATATAGATAATATACTAACTATATCATCCATAACTATGCTTATAATTTATAATGCAGCCAATATGCATAATTTACAACTGAAACATCACACTACAATTAAGTATTAGAACAATGGAAAGACGCTAAAACCTGCTGAAAGGATGGCATCTGACCTTTCTCTAATCACTTAGGTGGTGTCCACCAAAGCGTGTTGTAGCTGCAAACAACAGGTGCTCTGCAGAAAACGCCTGTCTTTGAGTGTTTGTGAGCACTTCAGCATTTATTTTTTTTCATTTGATACACTTGCCATGATTGACAATATCTGCAGAAACGTTATAGTATCTGATTTTACAGATAGTGTATTTGTGCATATAAAAATGTGATACAATGTACAGTATTTGTTCTGGTTCCTGTTTTAAATGATTTTGTTGCTTTAATCATCATACCCTGGCCCCGCCCCCTGATGTCATCGTCCATCGCAATGTTTCACTGTAGACATCGGCTGATGCCAATTTAGTAGACATCGCCCAACCCTAACTACAAAATAACACCGAAAGGTATTTAAATGCTCATCCCAGTATTAAGATGTGTCAACTTTTATTTAAAAACATTACAGATGACAGCAATATATAACATGTCATTCTTTACTGTATGTTGGTTATTGGCTATTTCCTGTTATTTTGTTTCATTACCTGTGTCCTGTCCTGTTACTGTCTTTCTGTTGCACTGTGGAGCTTCTGTCACTACAACAAATTCCTTGTATGTGTAAACATACCTGGCCAATAAAGCTCATTCTGATTCTGATTCTGATGTTGCACCTTTTTCACCACCCAGTATTAAAATGCTGACTGTTATTACTTATATTTACAATCAACATAATTTTGTGAATTAATAAAAGCACAATTATACAACACATTACTTACCATCTCCTTGTGCTTCCCAAGGCAGAATGACATCATCACAGAGACTGCATGCTGCTTCTGGGTCAATTTTCTCTTCAGTGTCAGGAATGCCGTTGTACTGCACAATCTTCTCTCTGAGAGTCTTTTTCAGCTCACCAAGTCTCCTTCTTTTGCGTTGCCTTGTTTGGCTGCTGTCTGTAAGGTTCAGAAAATTTAATTAGAATTAAAAAAAAAAAGAAAAAAAGTTGAGTGACGTAATAGCAAATACCATTTTGTCGATATAGATCATGCTTCTTTCTTCGGATGGAATAAATAATTTCATCAATTTCTCTCTGGAGCTCTTCCTGGCTACTGTGAGTACTGGGTTTCTCTTGAAAAACAGAAATAAGCAAAGTTGACCATTACAAAAAACACAGTATCACTGCTAAAGTTTAGCCAAATGTATGGAAAATAAAGTACCAATATAGACAATACCATACAATATGACATACCAGTGGCAGCCCAGAGCTTGACATCTTTCACCCACCGATCCACATCTTCCACAGAGATGCTGAACTCCTGCTTGAGAGTCTCAAGATTGGCTGCTTCCATTTCTGCTCTCTGTGAAGTCTATTTAAAAAAGAAACAAATTGAGAAAACATAGTATCCCTGCAAAATTAGGCAACAACTGCAAAATGCAGGGGAGGCCGTGAACACAGTCCCCCACTACCATAAATTATGCTGTCGAAATTCCCTTTTGTCTGCTTACATATTTTTGGAACATTTATGTAGTATAGAAAAATGTTCAGTTTGATTATTACTTGTAATTAATCGACATGTGTCAGTATACAAAACGTCTCGGTTATATATGTAACCCTCATTTCCTGAAGGAGAGAACGGAGACATCACGTCAGAACTGAACTCATGTAACGCTGAATGTGACTGACTGACTGTAAGTGAACTACAAGACCATAACAAGACAAATGTATGTCAAAACACCTCCAGAGCCAAGAAAGCACCTTAGACCCCAGAGGGTAAACATGCAGTGTAGTCTTCTTACTTTGACAAGTCTTTTTGCTAGTGTCTTATGGAGACTCTCCACCTTCCTATGGTTCCATCCCATGGCAAGCACAGTTATCATATCTGCTCTGCCTTTAAAAATAAAACAGATAAGGACAAATCAATTGTACAATCTAGTATTGTGTTTCAAACACAGTATTCCCTTTTAACCAACCTGACTTGGTCATGTATTTTGTAGTAAGAGCTGCCCTTGAAAGGAAGCTATTGACCTGCTCCACCTCTTCACCAACTGTATTTCCTGCACCATCCTGACTTCTACCGCCCCACCTGACCTGTTCCAAAACATCAGATCAAGACATTCATCACTATCATCCTATTTCTTAGACTGTGTATACTAAATTAGATTTTGAGAAATTAGTAAATTAAAAAAAAAATTAAAATGAGTTTTATAAGTACATAAAAGTGTTTTATATAATTATATATGCATATATAAATTAAAGCAATAAGCCCCAAGAAGCCGTGGTTTACAGTGAATTTGTAACAGCTAAGAAGCATTGTTACAAACCCCCTTAGCTGTTGTAAATTCACTGTACACCACGGCTTCTTGGGGCTTATTGCTTTTATAAAACAGTTATTCCATATACGCAGTAAGGTCACAAAATAAAAAAAAGCAAATAAGTGTAATGATATAGATATAAAAACAGTATTCTTCCAAACAATGTAGTTCCTCAGAAACAGTTGTGCTTCCAAAAAAAAAAAAAAAGATTACCAAGCAACATACAGAATGCGGCTCAACCAATCCGGAACAATCCATTTTATTCAAACGGTTTTCAAACTTGTCCGTCATGACCCCCCCGCACTGCACATTTTGTAACTCACAAGCTCATTAGTAGAGACTGTAAGACCTGAATTAGGTGTGTCAGGAAAACACACAAATTGTGCAGCACTGGTGGTCCTCCAGGACAGATTTGACAACCACTGCACTAAAGGATTTTACTTATGTGCACTACCTTTTCTGAAACACCTGTATTTACAGATAAAAAGGAAACTCTTTTTTTTCCTGATGCTGTAGGGTTATGTTCCTAAAAACATCTTATGACACAAACATTTAACACGCACACTGTACCTCACATTTGCCAGTGTGAGCCTTAGCATGCATTACAGACAGAAAAGGCTTCATCGTGGTGAGTGGTTGGAGGAGCTCAGGCAACTTCCCTGCCATCCTTTCCAAATAAGGCCAGTACCTGTAACGGGAAAAACACATGTGCATGGCACAAAATGGTAAGGAGTCAAATCAGGACCTATGTGACTGGTACAATTCAATCAAAGAATACTATGCAGTCATATAAATGATAATATTTCCTTAGACCTTATGGACTAAACTGTTGTAGTAGTAAACTAAACTGATAACTCAGTAGCCATATTAAATTTCTAAGTCCATAATATAATAAAGGTGTACTTTTTTGCTAGCCATGGTGTTATGCCCATGACATAACGGTAAAACTTCATTTGGCAGTAGTTATTTATTTACCTGCAAGCAATGTCTGTACAAAAGAATGTTGCATTAGCAGCTTGTGCCAGCTCCTTTTGCAGGAACATTGGGTAGGCATATATTTCACCACGGTAGTGATTCAAGCCTTGCAGCAAGATTCCATGTCGGCACACAGCTATTTCAAGGCCCTCCTCATCCACCTTGGCCCTGGACTTCTGTGATGTTTCTCTGCCTGCTGTAAATGTTGCCGGCCCACAGACGTCATGACCTGTCCTCTGAAAGTAGAAGCAATGCGTTACATGTAATCCCAGGACAATTTAAAAATACAGAAGGGTTGTAGAGTTGAATAAATCCTTACACTAATCATCTGGCTTCTGATTTGGTCAACAAAGGCAGATACTTTGGCATCTTGTGCGATGAATAATCCTTCAAAAAGAGATGGTTCATCTGTCCTGTTAAATAAGAATTGACAACAAAATCGCATAATCATAAACATTGTATTCTCCTCATTTAATGTGATAAATAACCATAAAGGTTTTAGTCTGTGTGAATCACATTTGATCTAGAGCACCGTGTTGAGCGATCAGCTTTTATGTATTTAATTGGAAATTAATGCTGTTATTTGGCATTAGCTTGTGTGAGAAGTTAAAAACTCACAGTTTAAAGTACAAAAATAAATAATTTCTTTAAAGTAGTTGTTGTTGGGGGGGGGGGGGGGGGGGGGGGGGCTACAGCCTATTCCACCTAGAATTGGGTGAGAGGTGAGGTACAGCGTGGACAGGCAGCCAGTCTATCGCAGGGATACACAAAATGACCACTGTGCCACCCTATATATACAGTATATATATATATATATATATATATAAAATAAAACATTCCACTGACCCTTTGGACTTCTTGAACCGGTAATGTTTTCTATTACCATCTGCAGATATAGCCAGCATGTCTGGCGTGCATGCTGGGCATTTAAAGGGTTCCATCAGGCACATATCCTCTTTCTTAAAACGGCAGAAGGCAAACTCTCGAAAGACTCTGTGGAAGGTATCACAACAAATACTACCCGTCTGGAAAGAAGGATGGTATTATTTTGGTTAATGAAAGTGTTTCAAGTCAGAAATTCAAAAATGTAGCAAATGAAAACAGTCCTTACCCGACCAGTGCAAAGTGATCGATGTTCAAGCATTTTGAGAAATGCTTGTTGAGATGATGCTGGGCTAGCCAATTTCATCTGCTCAAATGATGTGAACACATCAAATTTGAACAGCATTTGGCAGCTGGTGGTTGCTGGCCAGTATTTATATTCAAGCAAGTCACTAATCCCAGGAGTCCATTTACAAGAACAAATTGGACAGCATATACTAGGCAGGCACAGGTTGTATGCACCTTAAAATAAACACGTGGTTACTATTTCACCAATACAGCAAAGGACAATTTGTACAGCACAGGACAAAAATTAAGACACAAAAATAAGTAAGCCACTATTATGTATGAATTCATCTCCTGGATTATAAAAATTTAGAAGGAAGTTACAAGACATACCGTTGATAGTCACCAAGACAGTCTGCTTTCCTGGGATAACTGTGAAGGCTTGGCTTGGACCACAGGAGCAGATTTGCATTGGTGGAGGAATAGGAAGCATACACACTGAAAATTTCAGATAGTAATATCAGTAACATCGACACATTTATTAAAGGATACTGCAGACAAGAGCTTAAATAGTACCATTGTACATGTAGTTGACATTATGAAAACATGGTGAGAGGAACACACCTTGTTCACGGAGCTGATATTGGCCCCTTTCATCAATCACCACTAAGGATGTTGGTGGAATAGGCTTGAAAAAACCATCAACCATAGCTTCTCTGTCATGGAACACATGTTTACTATGGATCTCAGAGTCACACGTCGAACAGAAAAACTGACATCCTGATGGAACACACTCTAGACACCGGACAACAGCGTCAGCAGCCTTGCACTGTTGACAGCAATGCTGGGTTACAGTCTCTGCAGCCAGCATGCAGTTTAAAATCTCTGGCAATGCAGCCTTAAACCTTTTTTCAGACATGACCTGTCTTTTGGTCCATACAGACATGGTGGGTGCCTCTAATATTTCATCTGATGCAGAGACAGAATTTAGTAGGTTTTTTAATCTCTGAAGATGTTGATCTACAAAAAAATTAAAATAAATAAATAATAACAACAACAATGACAATGAAAACTACAGTTGCATTAATGCATTTTTATAAAGCAACATATTAATTTCTTATATGGCTTTGTCACTTTATATGCATCATGAAAAATGGCTATTACATACTTTTGTCAGTTGCCATGTGACATTTTTCAATTTAAACATAAAGGCTAAAATTATTTAGACTGTCAATTTATGCTTACCAAGACTTGGGACCTCTTCTGGACATTCATTTATATGCATCTCCTCAACTTCTGCAAGCTCCCTAGTGCCAGCAGGTTTAACTGCAAACACAGAATGTAATGATACTGAAAACATAACTGCTGACCAAAAGCGTAAACAATAGGATAACAGTATATTTTACTAACCAGATCTATTCTTCTGAACGCGTTGTGGTAGGATGTTCCCATGCTCATCTCTCTTTCTCCAGGAAACATTGCAGTCTTGACTTTCCTTTTGTTTTCTTTTTTTTGAAGTCTAAAATTAAAAACAAAATTATATATTTGGGGGAGGCATGAGAAAAGCCCTATTCTTTTACATTTGCATTTAGTTAAATGGCATGATAGAGAAATAATATGTGAAAAGGTTTACTTTTTGGGCTTCCAACTCATCTGCCATGGTTTTTGCTGCTTCCAGCCATTCCTTATACTGTCTGAATGACTCAGATGCCATTTGAAGATGTTTTTAAGAGAAATAATGAATAAAGTCAAAGTACAAACAAGTACAAAAGGGAGAGAGATAAAAAAAAGAAAGAGACAGAGGAGAAGAAAGAAATTGGCTCTTAAAAGAACCGTTTGATTTCTATAATATTTCAGTGATGGAATAGATGGGTACAAAAACCTGAAAAACAAACAGATGTGATAGGATTAGTTGTACCAACTCTGCATTGAACTTGTTTCTGAAATAACCACAAAGGTCAAAGAGGAATAAGCTGAGTGTCAACAAAATTTCTGAGAGTGCACGAATCAGAAGAACCAGGCCTCGGTAAGAGTGGCCACAGACTGTGCCTATAAATCTGAACGCACTAATGGGGATTTATTTATTTCCAACCTGAACCTGATTCTGCCAAACTATTTTGCCAATACTGCACCTGTTATGTTTTTAATAAATCTTTAAAATTGTATATCCCTAATTTAAAGAGGAATTGATAGTTTTCCATAATGTGCCGAAATTAAGTAATTTAGATTAAGCAATTTAGAAAATATTCTTATAATGGTGACCCTACCTTAATTTATGGACTAGGCTAAAGTTAATAGTGGCAAATTCTGGCAATATTACATAAAGTTTAGTTCAGGACAGAGAATGTGATTCATCAGACAATTTACAGGTCATATCTTAATTACTATTTGCCATTCATTTACATGTATTTTGTTACAAAAAGGGCATTAGTTTTTTCAAAACCCTTTTATTATTATTATTAGGAGGGAATGCCTCCGAAATTATTGTCTATTTATAATTTAACCGGATAAATTATGGAAGGCCCCCTAAATGAACTTCTCCGGTTTATAGCTAATTGGGAAGCAAGGATTTTATGCCATAAAGTGCACGAACTAATTAAGTAATTACCTAGCTGCAATGTTTGCATGTGAACTAGCAGCACATGATGCTAGCGATCATGGATAGTACGTTAGGTAGCAAGATAATAACGTGTTATTAATGGATAAAACCAAGCCATAATCAAAACGTCGAGCTGGACTTATATAGTTCCACATGAATTTCAGACAATCAACATAAATACTTATTAATATTTAAAAAAACAACAACAGGATACTTGAAATGCGCACCTTAGCTACGACGATCAGTGCAACGCCTGGCCCAGGACTCCCGTTCTTCTTCTTCCTTTGCTTCATCTGATCTTCCCCTTGGCGCTTGCTTGCTAGCTTTTTTATTTATTTATTTTTATTTGACAGAAGGAAAACATATAATTTTAATTATCTGAAGTGCTTTTAAACATTTTCAGCGATTTTTTTTTAGTTGTGCTTTCTTAGAAAATGTTTAATTGAAAGTTATTTTTTAAATTAAGATTTATTAATAATAATAATAATAATAATATAAGCCTAATTATAATTAAAATTATATTTGAAAAGATTTCAATTTTAATGTGGTTCTTTACTTTCCAAAATGGCGCAAAAATATATATTTTTCTTTTTTATTAAACAACTCAGTTTTCTTTATTAAGTAATATCGTGTAAATATGAAGATAAAAAAAATGTATTTGAGCCATAGACTGTAAAAAAAAATGTTTTATTTGAACTGGTAACGACGGTCAAACGTCATTTCATGACACACGGCACTGCCATTATTTACAGGAGCGCTAGAGGGCGCTTGACTTTAAAACGTAAAATAGGGTCGTAATAAGCTGCTTGCACATACGACCTATGGGGTCGTTTTTTGGAGGAGGACAGGCTGGTTTGCTGTTATGGAGCTATGAGATAAGAGGCCTGTTCCTGATAAGAGAACTGAACAGACTTCTGGGAGATGGCACATGTGGTTCACTTTGGCCGACTGATGGAAACATGGTCTATTTAACACACCCCATTTATCCTTGCTCCATATTTCACCTTCGGCTTTATGCCAGTCGCAGCAGTGCATCTTGGTAATCTTTTCTTGTTTGGAATGAATTATAGTGTTTGTGTGTTTTGAAAGGTGTGGAGGGAAGGCTTCATCTGTTTACTCTCTTTGCATCCTACCTTCGTTTGCGAACCCGAACACATTCAATTTAAAAAGAATGACATCACTTCATGAAGACACACCAAAGAGCTCAGAGCCAAATTCACCTGTGCATCCATACAGTCAGCTTTTTACATGCTGTGTAGCCTTTTCATACAATACTAGCAAACATATGCATGCGTCAGTAATTTTCAAATTTCAAACCTATTTGATTTTTTATATTCTGTGAAACACAAAAAATAGATATTTTTGTAGGATGTTGACATTGCTCTTCTCCACACAGCGGAAGCATACTGTTGTCAGAAATTATAAATGAACACTATAAAAGTCAGGAAATTATATGTAATGTGTGAACTTTTTCTTTAACAGGCTAAAAATATCTACCATTTCTAACACCTAACCTGTGTGTTTTTTCGCAGTGAGGAAGTGACTGCATTGCCTCTGATGACACACTGTGAGCCCTAACCATGTCTCTTATTAAAGCACTTCCTATACTCGAGATTCAAAAAGTGCCTTAACGTTTTTTTCAATAGATGTCAAAGCCTGAATAACTGATATTAGCCTGAAGTCTCTTGTGATATACAATTACAGACTTTAAATTATGTCAACAGTAAAACTAATGTTTGGAGAGGAATGGCCCTGTGTACTGCACAGCAAGAAACTAAATGCAGCCAATTGAAAAAAAACCAAAACAAGCCTTTGGTGACATTGCTGGAAAATAACGTAACTTTGCATTTTGCATGTTTTGCGGCGATTTCTATGTGAAATGTCCAGTGAGAGTCTCTAAAAGCATGTTTAGCTTGATCCTAAGCAGATGAAAATAAATTTGGAAATATTTAATTGCATTGTTTGATGTTTGTATAATGGCTAATCAGAAATTAAACATCCATGTGATTAACGGCGCTAGAAAGTAAATTCTCTATCTCTTTCGAAAATAACATACCGCCCACCCTAAACCTTACCATTAGTGTTTAGGTAAGCAAACTTGACATACAACGCATTTACTGAAGCCAATATGTCACCTTAGCTGGCTTTTATCCTGACTCGAATTTCTGAACATTTACAACATGAAAAGTTTACAACGCGTCAGAAAACCATAGCCTACAGGAGCCTACTGTGATGCAAATGTCAAAATGTATTAGTCTGCAAATCATGCACTTTTGTACAAGTGCTTTGAGGTCATAACACTGTCACAGTTTTGTTCAGGGAAAATGAAAAAGGTTCCAAAACGGTTCAAATAATAATAATAATAAAACAAATTAAAAATACTTATTTAAACCGAACAAAACAAACTCAGGCAGTGCACAGATAATAAGGCAACATATCAGCATGTACCACACAAACAATACAGGACCATGAATTGAAACAACCGAAAGGCTTAAATACACAGGAATAATGAACTCAAAGACAAACAGGTGTGAACAAATTAATCAGTAACCATGGTAACTAAGGACTATTAAAAATAAGTCCATGAAAAGGGTTACGGTTAGGGTTAGGTTGAATAATGTTCTCACTTTTTGAGTTAATTTATACTCATATAACCTTTATTCACAGATACCCCATATTACAGTTACAGTGTTATGATATCGAACCTAATTACGTTTGAAAGAAGCAAATATGTGGGTGACTGTATCTGTATATTATGTATATAAAGAAAGCTACTCCTACGGACTCAGCTTTGCTTTGCCTCCTTTTTGATCTCTTAGTAGAACAATTTTTTTCTCTGGAAATAGACTACTGCATGTAGTCTTCAACTATTTTATTTAAGAGATACGAGTATGTTTCAAGCATGTGTGTTGGCACTATTTCAAATATTTTTATATTTATATAATTTTTTTAATATATATATATAACCCCCCCCCCCCATGTTTTGTCAGAGTATCAAAACTATTTTAAGTTATAAAGTGAGCCTATGGCTTTGGGAGTCTGTGTTATGATATTGTGTTTGTTCTGAGAATTGACATTTCAGTATTAGATACTACTGCAAACAATGCATAATCTATTGAACAAACTATTTTATATAAAAATGTAAATATTAATGTAACAAATTTATATATGATAATAGCATGTAGCTGATAGGGCAGTTGTAGCCTAATGGCTGTTTGACTTGTAACCCGAAGGTCGTGGGTTCGAGTCTCGGGTCCGGCAGGGATTGTAGGTGGGGGGAGTGGATAACCAACACTCTCTCCACCCTCAATACCACGACGGAGGTGAGACCCTTGAGCAAGGCACCGAACCCCCAACTGCTCCCCAGGTGCTTTCACAGTTTAATAAAAACAGTAAAAATGGCTAATCAAGTTGTTGATTAATTAATATTAACAACATAATAGGCAATGGCAGGTCTGTCAGGCTGATTTTTTTACAGAACAAAAATCAAATATGAATGTAAAGATACCCCCCCCCCCCCCCCCCCCCCGTATCTTTACATTCATATTTGTACTGTAAAGTCATGATAGGTTCATATACTGTAGGCTCTACTTCAAACAGTTAATGAAGCTATTAGGTTCTTTCTATAATTTGTAAGTACATTTCCAAGTATTGTCTGATTTAAGAAGAAAGGAATATGGCTTATTAAACAAAAATAAAACAGATTCTATACACTGCTTGTCCACTAGTGGGCAGTTATAGAAAATCAAAGCCTTGCAATGCATCTCTCATTTAGAGTTCAAGAATAGTATATTGTGAACCTTCATCTTTCTAAAGACTTTTCATGTGTCAAATCCTTCTGACAAGAGGGAAGAGCTGTCAGTTTTATGGCGGGATTGTGTCTGGTCTGGAATCTGCAGGGTGTTTTGTGGGTGTATCGTGTCTGGTGTCTGCTTCTGGAGGGTAGTTTTTCAGCGGCTAGCACAGAAGGGCACACCAGCATCCAGATGGCTACAGTGAGTAAACTCTTCTGCTCTAACACTTAAACTGGAGGAAAGTTGAATTTGACAGGATTTGATTTTTTTTTTTTTTTCAAAAGCATGTTTTTTTTTGTTGTTGTTTTCAGCACTCAGACTTACTTTCTGATTGCTTGCAAGTGTAGATAGCACTCTTTCTGTGAGTAAATGAAATATATAAATACTCATGTGAGTATAAATTGTATTTTTAATGCATTTTTAAATAAACTAATAAATAAAGACAAATGATGTGTAGACTTGAAACACACAAAAGCACACACATACACAAACTATTCACACCTACAAAAGCAGTAAAAAAAATAAATAAATAAATAAAAAGGAATAAATACAGTTTCTGGATAGTACAGAGGCAATTAAAACGAGTTATGCTAAGCATGGTTACAAACAAGAATTCACACATCCAGTGCATACAAACATAAAAACAGATATTTTAAGTGCCGACAGAGACTCAAAAGCATTTCCAAGCTCTCTGTTCTCATAATCACACCAGCTATGAAGTGAACAGAGATTGAGAGAGTGATTTTTTTTTTCCCACATAAGAACCTCAAAGAGCCGAATATAAGGCATCCAGTCTTTTTTAGCCTCTGTGATATGAAATTATCAAAGGTGTTTGTTTTCCAGACGTGTTTTGAGGAATTCCATCGGTCTTGTGTGATGATTTGTTAAAGCCAGAATAATGCAATCTTTTTATATTTGATAGAAGCATTTCATTTGGACACATTTGTATTTTATTTACCATGATAAAAATAATACATGGACATACGTGCTGACATATACACCGCAGTCCATATGCTGTATCTATTACCTGAATTATTGTGAACCTGCATATATTCTACTGTTAAGCATCTGTACCGTTGCTTCATGACATAAACATTATGTTGTTTGTTACACAGAACAGAAATGACAATAAACCAACCTTGACATCTGTATATATTCTAAGTCACGGAAAAAGGATATTACAGTATAAAGTCATTAGCTTAGCAACATTCTAATGTGTTAATCAAGTTTGTTGTGTGCTTCATGTCAGGAATATTCAGCCATTTTAAATCTGTAAGACTTTCATTATTCTTTGAAAATCAAATGAGGATATATTTAATAAAACTGACAGATTTCTGTCCCTCGATTGAAAGTCCATTTCTCCAAAATGTCGAGATCTCAAAAAGTTCATAAACACTTTTAAGTACGTAAGTCTTCTAAAGTCATACGATAATTTTATATGACGATCAGATTTATTTCGTTTTAACTTTATTCACATATAAACATTGATCAATCATCCACATCAAAAACAGAAGCTTGGTTGCTTGGCATGTGAGAACTAATGAGGTTTCCCAAAGAAAATATATTTTTTATCTAAACAGATTCATTTAGACTTTTATTAATCAAATTTCACTGGTTCTGGTGAAAGCTCAAACATGCTTGTGTAACACGTGAGAACAACGCTTACAAACCAAAAATGTGGGAATATACTGGAAAATATAATGAAATATATTAAACAATAAATTTCCATATTTGGAAAACAAGTTCTTATATATATATATATATATATATATATACTGTAAGATCTAGTCTCCCATATTTATGTATTTATTTAGGCCTATTTATTATACTGGAATAGATACATGGATCATGTGTTGCTATACTGTATATTGATATATCGCAATTCATATTTTCCTAATAACTGTGTACATGTATAACACATAGTATATGTCCATATAGAACATATATGTTTACATACTGTATATTTATGCACACAGTATCATATTTTATCTTGTATATCTATATATTATGTAGTGTATTATTGAATATACAATGATATACATTATATCGTATAAGTGAGCACATTTGAAGTAAATGAAAAGCAACAATTCCATTTGTATTATTCAATATTCCAATATATTCATATAAAGAACTATCATCTTTTTAGAAGACCACCAGCTTTTTGAAGCATCACATTTTTGGTGGAATTGACTTTCAAAGGAGGGACAGAAATATTTCAGGTTGCATTAAAACTATCATCATTTGTGCTTAAAATCTGAATGAAAGTCTAATGTGTTTGGAATGACATGAGAGAGAGTAGTTGATTACAGAATTTGTATTTTTGATAGAAATAACAGCTTACACTTTATATTAAGGTGTCCTTGTTATACGTTACATGCACTTACTATTATAATAACAATGGATTATGCATAGTTACATGCAAGTAACCCTAAAACAAACCCTAATTTTTAAGTGCGTGTAATTAATTAATATTATTCAGTGCTTAAATGTACAATTACACTGTAACAAAAACACTTTAAACTGAAGTGTAACCAAATAACACTTAGATAAAAAAGCTTTGATCATACTGATCAATAGGCTTACTCAGGTATGAACCACAATAAGCATAAACTAGTCTGGGATTCCTAAAATGGATGTTTCAGCATGACTGGTGCCATTTATATTAGGGTGCCTCCTTAAAAAGTAGCCGCTGATGAAGACAGCAGTAGCTCACTAAGGTCACTCTCTTTCTTCAGTAACAGAAGGCCCTTATTTTCTATTCCAAGTTGAAGACCCCCCTTCATTGTGGCACCATGGGGCCATGACTTCACCATGCCCCATTACTCTCAGAGTCTCCCGCAATGAAGAGAAATGTATTCACTGAGCAGCCACAGCATGGATGCCGCTTCAATTGCCTGTTGCACCTTCACCCGTGTGGAGCGGGATCTACCGGATGAGAGTCTGCAGGTTTGGCTTCACCTCAGATGGAAATGCGGATCTCTGGATGATAGATTTTACCTGGGGTTGTATGGGATGTCATGCTTAATTTCAACAACCTGCGGTCCAAGGGCATCCGCCACGGTAATGAGCGAGTACACAGCCTAAATCAGCCACCCTCAGCATAAGTGCCTGTGACACTTTATCAGGCCGACACAAACGGTTTCCTGGTTTGCTGATCTTTCCGCAAACTACAGCTAAACCAGACCTGAAGAGGCATATTGAAAGTGACGCATCCACAATTCAAATGAGCTGTGTTTCACCTTGCATCGGTTTTCTTGAATTTAGATGTGTTTTAAAATAGGAACTCTTGAGATGCTGTAGATAAAGGGGATTGCACTCCAGTGCTGTGAGGTATCGAGCCCTTCTGGGCTCAGCTGTAGGTTATTTTGTTCCAAAATCAACTTATTTCAAAGTCATCTCAAGTTGGAAACTTGCAAAAAGTGACTGCAGTCCACAAAGACAGTTCCACAGCACACAATGAAACAGTAAAGAGGAAATAGCAAGTGCCACGGGCCAAGAGCGGTGCTTCAATCTGAACAGATTGGAGCACATAAAATGTTCCGGAGCAAAACTGTGGTGGCTATGATGGCTGTTCATTATGCAGCATGCCTGGGTTTGCACCAAAAGTTTAAAATACCTGAAAAGAGCAGTATTTGTTAGCCTTCCCATTCAATGAAAACTGCTCCTCCAGAGGTATACCTGACCCACATGATGCAAGATTTGCTCTTATTTGAAAAAAAGGGGATTTTCTCAACGTCCGTTAATTTACTGATTATATGGTAGAAATAAATGTTTTTATTGCTATTATTAATAAACATTTACATTCTATATAAAGACTGTGATAAATATTTTTTTTTACTTATTTTTTACTTTTTATTTATTATTATTTTTATTTTTTTTTGAAGAAGAAGAAGAAGCTTTCACATTTCTGAATTATAATTTATAGGTAAAAAAAATAAATAAAAATATTGCATTTTTTTATAGAATGTAAATATTTGTTAATCATATAAATAAAAACATTTATTTCTACAATATAATCTACAGTAAATTAATGGGGCGGGTGAATAATTTAATATATGTTAAATTAATATATGACCATGTCTTCAAAATTTATTTTTGCTAATTCTAAAAAGTCACGCTTGTATATATTTAATTTATTCTTTGTCCCAGACCTGGAATTTAAATCCTAAAAAGTCTGACATTAAAATATGAAATATTAAATTTATATTAATAACCGATTAATTTTGAAAAATAAATTAAATTATAACCTAAACAAAATGTGAAAAAAAAAGAAATCAGTCAGTATTTGTGTGAATATTATTTCTATTCATTACATAAATTATATGAATATTGCATAAATTTGATATAAAATATGAGATGTGATGTGTGAAAATTACAGGATTTTTTTTTTTTTTTCAAAATATTTTTATGTGCTTACTTTGCAATCAAGCTGTAATTTCATGAACAAATAAGGAAAAGTTATATTTAGAAATTATATATATATATATATATATATATATATATATATATATATATATATATATATATATATATATATATATATATAAATAAAAGTCATGCCAATTTATTCCAATACATTTATAATTCTCATTTCCACTACCAAATAAATGTTCTTGAACCATAGAAACTTTGATGTTGTGGAAATTACATTTGCGGATAATTAAAATATTGTTTTACAAAAATTGCGAACAAAGCAAAAACAGCAGTAATGTTTTAAATTAGTTTAACTATTAGATTATGCCAAAAGGACCTTCTACAGCAGGGTTAAATTCAAGGGATGCTCTTGTTTACGCGTTCAGATGGTCCCAACCTGCAGCTTCAAATGAGATAAACGAGAGAGCAAACACTTAGGTCACCGCTGCGGTATTGATTACCTATGGCACCCTGCTATCGGTCTCAACCTCTATCTCTTTCTCCTGCTCTCTCTTTCGCAAAACACTCTCTCCATCACTCTCACCTCTCCCTAGTTTGTCTTCATAACTTCTTCTCAGACACAAATGCAGACAAACAAAAACAAACTGAGGACGAGATGTCAAAAACTGCAGAAGAACGAATGTTTGTTTTGAGTCACTTGTTAAGTCAGGCTTTGACATCGAGCAGAATTGGATCCTTTGGACTGAAGACGTATTGCAGTGTCAGTTATCCGTGAAGTGATGCTTGGTCTTAAAAATATGGCGTGTTTTGATAGAGAGAGGCATCTGTGACAAGCAGTGCTGGATGAATTACACAAATCCTGTACCTGATGAAAGATTACTCCATTAATAGTACTCGTTTAAAATTTCTACTTGCATACAACTACAATTGTACCTATTTCTGCCAAAAAATAAATAAAAAATGGTTTAATGTGACAGACACTTTACTATGAAATAATATTAGTAGTCAGCTAGCCAGGGATAGTCAATTAGGGAGATTAGGATGCAGATATATAATACAAATCTGAAACCAGTTCCGCTTGCTTCACTCCAGAGAAGTAAGGTATACAACTGGCATCCTAATATAAGGTTAAGCTAAAAAGGCTCATAAATCACAGCTGTATTACTGAATCTGTATATTGTATTCAGGCATCAGATCTACTTTGATTCAGTTTGGTAAGGGAGAAAGACATCATGACTGTACGGTGGCCGAGAGAGCTCAAAGCGCTGCAAATAAAACACCTGCAAATTAAGAAAACAACTTCGTAAATTTTACAACGCATGCACCGCAAATGCTCACAATACAACCAAATAAAGAAACGCACTGCAAATACTCACAACACAACCAAAAAAGTAACGCGCTGCAAATAAAATTCTTTATTTGGTTTTGTTGTGAGCATTTGCAATGCGTTTCTGTCATGGGTCAGGGTGCCTTCCTGGCTCCCTCTGCTGTCTGTGTTGTCATGTCTTTTTCAGCGGCTCGTGACAGGTGCAATCAGCGCTGATCTGGCAGTGGGGCTGCACGTGTCATGAGCTGCTTCTATTCTACCTGTTGCTCATTACCCTTTCCTTTATAGTTCTCTTCTGACTAGTCCTTGTTGTGAGTAGATTGTTTTGTATGCTGTGCTCTTGTGTTTCACGCACGTTCCGTCTGTCTGTATCCCAGGACGCCAGCCAGAGAGAGTAGGACTGCCGCTCTCTGCCTCGCTCCACTCTCAGGTGGTTGGTCCTGTGCGAGCGCTAGGTCTTGGGCAGTGATCAGCATATTGGATCCGCATCTCACTGCCAATGGTAGCTGGATTACCCCAGGGACTTGGATTACCCCAGAATCTACTCACCATATCATGGACACAGCAGAGGAGGATGAGATGCGCCAAGCCCTCATGCAGCACGGTGTTCTTCTGGGTCGTCGTCAGAAAGAAAATTGTGGCTTCCTGCTGCGTTTACTCCGAGATCTCTCTCCAGCTTAACCAGCTGGTTGAACAGTTTGATCAGCTGCACACTAGCCCTCACGCGGCTCCTGTAGAAACCCCTCCTCCCGTTCCAGATGGAACGAGTAACCTTTGCGCTGAACCACGGCTCAATCCTCCAGCTCCTTACTCTGGTGAGGCCAACACGTCGCTCCTTTTTGTCCCAATGCTCTTTGACTTTCTCGCTGCAGCCATCCTGTTTTCCCACGGAATGGTCTAAGGTAGCTGTCACCATCACGCTCTTGGTAGGCCAAGCGAGAGAGTGGGGAACGGCCGTGTGGGATACCGAGCAGAACTGCTGTTCTTCCTTTGAGAGTTTCGCGGAGGAGCTACACAAGGTGTTTGATCGCTCGGCTAAGGGAACTGAGGCGGCACGAGCCTTGGCACTGCTACGGCAGAGAGAGGGTTCAGTTTCCAGCTACTCGATCGAGATTCGCATGCTTGCGGCATCCTGTGGCTGGAAGGAGAAAGATCTTTGGTATCACTTTCTCCACGGTCTGGCCGAGCATATCAAGGATGAGATATATTCCCTTGAATTACCCTTGAGCCTGAATGGGCTCATCGACCTCGCCATCCGAGTGGATAACCGGATTTCCCTCCGTTCTCTTCATCGGAGGAGCGTGTTCCCCCCTGAGCTCGTCACTAGAGCCGCGTCAGGAGCTGCAAGTGATATGCCTCTCCAACATTCAGTTGTTTTTCCAGAGCACGGTTGACTGTAAGAGAGTGGCGTTATTGCCTGGACAACCAACTATGTCTCTACTCCGGGGAAGCAGGTCACGTGGCAGCGTCGTGCCTGGTAGCGAGGCGGCGCTCACCACTCAAGGGAGCACGTACGATGAGCGTCAGTTGTACTCAACTGCCCTCTGGTGGTTGTTGTGAGTTCCAAGCCTCATTATTGTTCAATGGGGCTGTTTATCAGGTTTCAGCATTGATTGACTCTGGAGCGAAGGGCGATTTCATGGATTCTGGGCTGGCCACACGCTTGGGACTTCCATCTGTTGCCCTGGCCGAACCTATATCGGCTAGAACATTTTGCGGCACCCTTCTCACCAGGATTACTCATGCCACTAAGTTTGTCACACTCATACTTTCCGGCAATCATGCTGATGACATTAATTTCCTCCTCATCCATTCAACCACCACTTCAGTGGTGTTGGGACACACCTGGCTGGTTAAGCACAACCCCCATATTGACTGGGCTCTCAACTCCGTGCTGACTTGGAGCCCTCTCTGTTTAGCTCAATGTTTGGGTGCTGCATTTTCCCCTGTAACATCTTGTTCTGTATTGCAAGAGGAGCCGGTGAACCTGGAGGATGTACTGTAGGCTTACCATGACTTGAGAGCAGTTTTCAGTAAGTCCCGAGCTTTGTCTCTGCCTCCACACCGCCCGTACGACTGTGCGATAGACCTGTTGCCTGGCACTTCTCCGCCTAAGGGGTGCCTTTACTCTCTGTCCAGGCCTGAGAGGGAGGCCATGGATAAATATATTCACGATTCTCAGGTAGCAGGCATCATTCGACCCTCTTCCTCTCCGGCTGGGGCAGGGTTCTTCTTCGTGGGGAAGAAGGATGGTTCGTTGCGCCCCTGCATAGACTATCGGGGGTTGAATGACATCACGGTGAAGTTATCGTTATCCTTTGCTGTTGATGTCATCCGCCTTCGAGCTCTTGCAGGGGGCAACCATCTTTACGAAGTTGGACTGCCGCAACGCTTATCATTTGGTGCGGATTAGGGAGGAGGACGAATGGAAGACCGCTTTTAACACCCCTACGGGGCACTTTTAGTATTTGGTCATGTCGTTTGGGCTTTCAAATTCCAGAATAAACCTTCTGTTTGCATCTAATCCTCTGCCTTTGAGTCCTCTGTTCTCCTCGTCTCGTCACAGTTTCTTTATTTTGTAATGTTGTGAGCAATTGCAGCACCTGCTGTCAAATTGATGATGTTTTCTTGATTTGCTGGTGCTTTTACTATTTGCATGTGTTTTCTGAAGTTGCAGTGCCTTGAGCTCTCTCTGCCACTGTATGACTGGCAGTTTAGATTGATTCAAAACCACAAAAATATGGAGTGAGGAACGATTTGGCCAAAAGAGTTGACAGAGATGTCAGAGAGTGCTGTATAAATAATATGTTTGCTTGGCACTGGGTACAGCAACTGATGTTGACACAATTTGTGCTGCTTGCCTTACAGAACTTTCACTTCTAGTGTACATTCTAATCCTCACAGATGCTTTCTTACAAAAGTGACTTTGAAGAGAGTCTCTGTATCACATAAGTAGCAATTACAAGGACAGGTATTTTAGATTGTTGATCGAATGTCATGCAAAGGCTCTAAAATTTAAAAAGGAATAGCAAGAAATAAATTAAAATACATAAAGCACATGTCATTCAAGAATGTTTTTTCTTTCTTTATTTTTTATGTTTTTGAAAGAAGTATTTTGCTCACTAAGGTTGAATTGATTTGATCAAAAACAGAAAAAACAATAATATTGTTGTATTGTGTAATCATGATAGTTAGAAATCATTCTAATATGCTGATTTGGTGCTCAGTTATTATCAGTGGTCATTTCTGCTCTATTGTTTATATTAAGGGTTCTTATTATCAATATTGAAAATAGATGTTGCTGCTTAATATTTGTTAACATTATACTTAAATCCTTTATGTATAATGCATTTTAAAGGCATTGATAATGTATGTTTTAATGCATCATATCTTTTCATACAGTGCCCTCCAAAAATATTGGAACAGTAAAAACTAAATTTTTCTGTTGGCTGTGGAGTCAAGACATGTACAAATATGATTAAAAGATGAATATGAGACAAAACTACAAAATGTCACATTTTATTACTGGGTGATTCAACACAGATGTTTTACCAGTTAAGAAGTTCAGCACTTTTATAGTTTAATCCCTCTATCTGATGTGAGCATAAGTATTGGAACAGTTGCCTCACAGGTCTTTCTAAGTGATCAGCTGTGTCCTGTTGCATTACTTCTTCAGATATTAAAAGCAGGGAATGTGTCAGTTATATCCATTACTTCTGCATTCTGAATCTTGCATTCGATGATGACACATACAAACCAGGATGAAGACGATGGAGCTGACTTTGAGAAAAAAGCTACCAATTTGGATGCTAAAAGAAAAGAGTAAGTCAATTAGATCTATAGCAAAAACAAAGGGCATAGAGAAGAGTTTGGAAACCACCAGCGACACCAGCAACCAACAACGACCTGATTGGCTTAGAAAACAACAGTAGTTGATGACGTGTCTGTAAAATCACCAACAACTTCCAAGAAAGCTGGGGTGATGCTTTGACAATTTACTGTCCTCGGGAGACTTTGACACAGCATTACAGATGCTTCACAGCAAGATGCAAACCTCTGACCAGCACCAAAAATAGAAAGGCAAGATTAGAGTTTGCAAAAAAGCACAAAGCTGAGCCAGAAGAGTTTTGGAACTGTGTTTATAGACCGATGAGACAAACATGAATCTTTATCTAAGTGATGGGAAAGCAAAAATGTGGAGAAAAAAAGGGAACTGCAAATGATCCCAAGCATACAGCCTCATCTGAGAGGGCTCTGGAACAGGCCCTCTCAACTTTACTGATGACTTAATATATTATGACAGTAGCAGAATGAATTTGGAAAGGGTACAAAACCATCTTGCCTACCAATATTCAAGAAAATGCCACCAGATTAATTGGGAAGTGCTTCATATTGCATCAGGACAATGACCCAAAACACCCTGCCAGTTAAGTCAAGGAATTTATAAGGGCAAAGAAATGGCAAATCTTAGATTGCCCAAGTCAATCTCCAGATTTAAATCCGATTTAACTTGAATTTCCCCAAAACAAGAAACAATTGGAATTGGCTGCATTAAAGGCTGGGAAAAGTATTTCAAAGGATGAGACCAAGAGTCTGGTGATGTCTATGGGTCACAGACTCACTGCTGTGATTGTGTGCAAGGGATCTGCAACTAAATAATAGCTTTTAATCTTTTATATCTGCCTTATGTTCGACTGTCCCAATACTTATGCTCACATCAATGAGTGGGATGAACTCTAAAAGTGCTGTTCTTTTTATTTGGTAAAACATATATGTGTTGAAACGGCTAATAATAAAATGTGACATTCTGTAGTTTTGTCTCATGTTCATCTTTTAATGATATTTGCAAATGTCTTGACTCCACAGCCAACAGAGCAATTTTGTCTTTACTGTTACAATATTTATGGAGGGCACTGTATTTGTAACCAAAGTCAAAATGCATTATAATATTATAACTGCATTATACGTTTTTTTTTGTCATGCATTTTAATGCATTATACTTTCTAAAGGTGTAACAATGAATAAGTATTATAATGTACTATAATTGTTTTACAATTTTATTACAAGGCATAATCAATGCATTGAAGTTGCATGTTTTTCAGGGTTTTTTGTTGATTAGAAAGTTCACAAGAGCAGCATTTATTTGAAACAGAAATCTTTTTTATAACATTAGAAATGTCCTTACTGTCACATTTGTCAGTTTAATGCTTCCTTGTTGAATACAAGTATTTACTTTTTTAATTAATTTCTTTTATTTTTTTTCTTACTTAACACAAACTTTTAAATAGTAGTATAATAGTTTAAATATAAGAATATTTTTTGAGAACCAAATCAAAACAGTTGACAGATTTTTTATATATATTTTTTTTAAATAAAGTGCACAAAAGCATTAAGGCCATACAAAGTCTTTGATTGTGACATCATGTGGTCTTAAACACTAGATGCAGCTGGGCCCAGGGTGCAAGACAACAATTGAATGAGCGACAGCGTTCTCTTGACAAAAGAGAAAGTGATCTAATTTGCCCCAGTGGTGTCTGCGCCCAAACCCTGTTTATGGGACATGTATTGGAGGGGATTCAACTGGGTGTTTATTGAAGTCCTGAACCTTTCCATCTCTCATTAAATTGATTCATGTGCCCAATAAGCAGCACCGGGGCAGCAGGTGTTGAGTCGGGTTCTATCCATCACCCTGAGCAGGCAGAGTTAAGACCGATCTCACACGACTTCTCCAGAGGCCCTGCTGCAGGCCCATGAGCTGCTCACCTGCTCCCACTTCTGAATGACCCCTTCACAACTGCCCCCCCCCGCCGCCACACACACACACACACAGATAAATAGATACTGTGGACATATGGGCACACATACACGCAAATACTCCAAGGCAGCCAAAAGAGGACAGAAGGTCAAAGCTGCTGTCGAAAGGGCACCTTTCAAATGAGGTTAAGCTAGTGATGTGTTCATTTATCAGCTTCTAAGAGAATGTACTAGACTAATATCTCAGCTTGATCCAAGGGAAGTGCTGTGTGTTTGCGTGTATCGATAGCTATACCAGAAAAACAAAAACAAACAAACAAAAAAAAACTTGCCAATCATCCTCAATTTAAAACAACAGTAACAAAGAAAATTAATAAAATTATCCTCTAACTCTAGTACTCTCTATTCTAATTCTATTTTATCTATTTGTTTACTCGACCGTCTAACACTTGCACTCTCTATTAATTTTCTGTTTTTTAACTGAAAAAAAAACATTCTCTATTCTTTTTCTATTCTATCTACTTGTTATGTGTGTGTGTGTGTGTGTGTGTGTGTGTGTGTGTGTGTGTGTGTGTGTGTATGTATATCTCACAGAAGTGAGTACACCCCTCCCATTTTTGTAAATATTTTATTATATCTTTTGATGTGAAAACACTGAAGAAATGACATTTTGCTACAATGTAAAGTAGTGAGTAAAGAAGTGAGTGTACAGCTTGTATAACAGTGTAAATTTGTTGTCCCCTCAAAATAACTCAACACACAGCCATTCATGTCTAAACCACTGGCCACAAAAGTGAGTACACCCCTTAGTGAAAATGTCCAAATTTTCCCGATTAGCCATTTTCTCTCCCCGGTGTCATGTGATTCGTTAGTGTTACAAGGTCTCAGGTGTGAATGCGGAGCAAGTGTGTTAAATTTAGTGTTATCGCTCTCACTTTCTCATACTGGTCACTGGAAATTCAACATGGCACCTCATGGCAAAGAACTCTCTGAGGATCTGAAAAAAATAATTGTTGCTCTATATAAAGATGGCGTAGGCTATAAGAAGATTGCCAAGACCCTGGAACTGAGCTGCAGCACGGTGGCCAAGACCATACAGCAGTTTGACAGGACAGGTTCCACTCAGAACAGGCCTCGCCATGGTCAACCAAAGAAGTTTAGTGCACGTGCTCAGCGTCATATCCAGAGATTGTGTTTGGTTGAATGTTGTACGTATGAGTGCTGCCAGCATTGCTGCAGAGGTTGAAGGGGTGGGGGGTCAGCCTATCAGTGCTCACACCATACGCCGCACACTGCATCAAATTGGTCTGCATGGCTGTCGTCCCAGAAGGAAGCCTTTTCTAAAGATGATGCACAAGAAAGCCCACTAGACTAAGGACATGGATTACTGGAGCCATGTCCTGTGGTCTGATGAGACCAAGATAAACTTATTTGGTTCAGATGGTGTCAAACGTGTGTGGCGGCAACCAGGTGAGGAGTACAAAGACAAGTGTGTCTTGCCTACAGTCAAGCATGGTGGTGGGAGTGACATGGTCTGGGGCTTGATGAGTGCTGCCGGCACCGAGGAGCTACAGTTCATTGAGGGAACCATAAATGCCAACATGTATTGTGACATACTGAAGCAGAGACTGTGCCGCAGGGCAGTATTCCAACATGATAACGACCCCAAACACACCTCCAAGACGACCACTGCCTTGCTAAAGAAGCTGAGGGTAAAGGTGATGGACTGGCCAAGCATGTCTCCAGACCTAAACCCTATTGAGCATCTGTGGGGCATCCTCAAATGGAAGGTGGAATAGTGCAAGGTCTCTAACATCCACCAGCGCCGTGATGTCGTCATGGAAGAGTGGAAGAGGACTCCTGTGAAGCTCTGGTGAACTCCATGCCCAAGAGGGTTAAGGTAGTGCTGGAAAATAATGGTGACCACACAAAACATTGACACTTTGGGACGAATTGGACATTTTCACTTAGGGGTGTATTCACTTTTGTGGCCAGCGTTTTAGACATTAATGGCTGTGTGTTGAGTTATTTTGAGGGGACAGCAAATTTACACTGTTATACAAGCTGTACACTCACTACTTTACATTGTAGCAAAGTGTAATTTCTTCAGTGTTGTCACATGAAAAAATATAATAAAATATTTACAAAAATGTGAGGGGTGTATTCACTTCTGTCAGTGTATATAAGCCAATGGTTATCACACAAGCACACGTTTGCACCCGGGTTTGCACACGTGCAAACTTTGCACAAGATTTATGCTTGTGAACGTCATAATCTCAGTCAATTCACTTTAAGCAGAAAGTGAAAGTAAAAACGGATGACGGAGTAATGATGGAGCTTTCATCATCTGACGCCGCATATTCTCTCAGAGATGACGAGAGACCAATCTGCTTCAACATATGCTGATAACGGTATAGCCTATATCTGTTTTCATTTATTTCCTTAATATTTCTCTTCTTTTGAAATTATCTCTGGCTATTGTCGTCTTTCGACGCACCCCAGCAAAATTTAAAAGTTAAATGTACATATAAGGAACAGCTGGAGGACCAATTTGCAACTTATTAGGTCAATTGGCAACATGATTGGGTATAAAAAGAGCCTCTCAGAGTGGCAGTGTCTCTCAGAAGTCAAGATGGCAAGAGGATCACCAATTCCCCCAATGCTGCGGCGAAAAATAGTGGAGCAATATCAGAAAGGAGTTTCTCAGAGAAAAATTGCAAAGAGTTTGAAGTTATCATCATCTACAGTGCATAATATCATCCAAAGATTCAGAGAATCTGGAACAATCTCTGTGCGTAAGGGTCAAGGCCGGAAAACCATACTGGATGCCCGTGATCTTCAGGCCCTTAGACGGCACTGCATCACATACAGGAATGCTACTGTAATGGAAATCACAACATGGGCTCAGGAATACTTCCAGAAAACATTGTCGGTGAACACAATCCACCGTGCCATTCGCCGTTGCCGGCTAAAACTCTATAGGTCAAAAAAGAAGCCATATCTAAACATGATGCAGAAGCACAGGCGTTTTCTCTGGGCCAAGGCTTATTTAAAATGGACTGTGGCAAAGTGGAAAACTGTTCTGTGGTCAGACGAATCAAAATTTGAAGTTCTTTTTGGAAAATTGGGACGCCATGTCATCCGGACTAAAGAGGACAAGGACAACCCAAGTTGTTATCAGCGCTCAGTTCAGAAGCCTGCATCTCTGATGGTATGGGGTTGCATGAGTGCGTGTGGCATGGGCAGCTTACACATCTGGAAAGGCATCATCAATGCTGAAAGGTATATCCAAGTTCTAGAACAACGTATGCTCCCATCCAGACATTGTCTCTTTCAGGGAAGACCTTGCATTTTCCAACATGACAATGCCAGACCACATACTGCATCAATTACAACATCATGACTGCGTAGAAGGAGGATCCGGGTACTGAAATGGCCAGCCTGCAGTCCAGATCTTTCACCCATAGAAAACATTTGGCGCATCATAAAGAGGAAGATGCGACAAAGAAGACCTAAGACAGTTGAGCAACTAGAAGCCTGTATTAGACAAGAATGGGACAACATTCCTATTCCTAAACTTGAGCAACTTGTCTCCTCAGTCCCCAGACATTTGCAGACTGTTATAAAAAGAAGAGGGGATGCCACACAGTGGTAAACATGGCCTTGTCCCAACTTTTTTGAGATGTGTTGATGCCATGAAATTTAAAATAAACTTATTTTTCCCTTAAAATAATACATTTTCTCAGTTTAAACATATTATATGTCATCTATGTTGTATTCTGAATAAAATATTGAAATTTGAAACTTCCACATCATTGCATTCTGTTTTTATTCACAATTTGTACAGTGTCCCAACTTTTTTGGAATCGGATTTGTATATACATATACAAGGAGCGGAAGGCCTGCAATCGGACGCTGAGGTTGCTTTGTTTCTTCTCGGTAGGTGATTGTCTACACCGGACGCGACCGTTGAAAATCATTTGAAATTTGTGTTAATACGTCATAAATAGAACGCAGGAGCAGTTTTCTGTCAGGGATTTGTCATGTCGCGGTCCAGTGTAGACACGGTGCAACATTGGTTTTGCTTTGTTTCGTTGCGTATGTGTGGGGCGTAGCTATCAAAATAGGGACGATACTATTTTGGGGTAGGGGCGTGTTTGTTTTGGTGATTTGACATTCTGGCTACCAGAAATCACTACCACCTTTAATTTGGAAAATAATTTAGATTTTTAGCATTAAAATGTATTTATTTATCTGTTTGTTTGTTTATTTAATGGGGCTGGCTTAAATTAATCTTAAAATTTCAAATCAAATTTGTTTTGCGCTTTGTTTCAGCTTTACAAAAAAATATATATATATATATTTATATCTTCATTCATTATAGTCACAATTAGCAGATTGTAGCTGGGCAATAATGCATTTTGCAACAATACAAGCAAACCTGCTAAATAAAGAGAGAGCTGGCCAGTAAATAGTAATATTTTGTGATGAAAAAAAAAGTATATGAGAATGAATGGATGAACGAACGAATGAACGAACGAATGAACAAACTGTGTGTATGGATTTGCTACAAAAAAAAAAAAAAAAACGGATAAAACATATTCAATGAAAAAAAAAATGGAACAAACATGTATATAAGGTAGTGAGTAAATAAGTAAGTGCTATTATTTATGAGAATAGTAAAATATAAAATCAGTTACATAATGAGGACCAGCTAAGAAGAAAATTACTTTTAATAATGTCTTACTGAAATTGTAAAAAATGGAGAAAGATTTATATGAGTCGTAGGTTTAAAGGCAGGGGGTAGAAAATATGATTAACTTGTTATAAAAGTGAAAAAAGTCTATGGAAAGTCCTCATGTCAGAAAATGAAAAAAATGGACTGACACATTCTAGAAAATCTTTGCCAGGAACTTGTTCTTTGTCTAGTGTGAAGCTTGTTTCAGTTTACTTGGAAACCTCTAACGATAAATTAAGTGGTTGGCTAATGAGGTCTGATGTGCAATTATGGAATGTATGTGATGGATTAGCTTTATATTTTAAAAGCCTTTCATTACAGTTACCTCTGGCAGCACCTATCACACCGATGTTAAATATATTTTATTTATTTTTTATTTAGTCATTTAGCAGATGCTTTTATCCAAAGCGACTTACAAAGGAGGACATAAGAAGCAATCAGAACCAACAAAAGGGCAATAACATGCAAGTGCTATTACAAGTCTTGGTTAGCCTAACGCAGTACAGATAATTATTATTATTATTTATTTTTTATTTTAATTTTATTTTTTTTAAATAAAAAGACTAAGATAAAATAAAATTAGAATAGAGAGTGCTAGAGTTAGAGGGTCAAGTAAAGGAGACGAGGAGATACCCCCCTTACTATGTAAAGCGCTTTGAGTGCCTAGAAAAGCGCTATATAAATGTAACGAATTATTATTATTATTATTATTATTAAAGATGGAACAGATGAGTTTTTAGCTGTTTCTTGAAGATGGGTAAGGATTCGGCTTCTCGTATTGAGTTGGGCAGGTCATTCCACCAGATGGGAACAGTTAATGAAAAGATAAAAAAAATATATCGTCTCGTATTGCTACAGAATGATATTGTGAAGGTGGTGTGCACATATTTATAATTAAATAAAACTTTTAGTTGATATTAATATATAATTAAGTGGAGATGTTTGTGCATAATCAGTCTGCAAGCCGTCCATCAGTGCCGAATCCCACAAGTGTCAACATGCACAACATCTAAGGCACTTGTAAGAAAATGCAGTTCTGGCCAGAAGAGCAGACATAAACAGGAAGCTAAACCGAGTGTGTAAAAGGCTGTCCAGGGCCACAAAAGCCTCATTCTTCATTCTGGTAAATGTAACGTAACTGTCTGTTTGGCCATTACGGTTATTGATGACTTTGATGAGGGTCATTATACATGCTGTGGGCGGCATCTGCTCTTCACGTGCTCTTGAGAGTGGCGTTGGGCTGTAGAGGACTCCCCAGAGGACACGAGAAGAGAGTCAAGACTAGACTACAGCATGTACAGCCCACAGCATCAGGCCTATTAATGCCATTATGCATAATTTAAACACAAATACTGTGTCTGTGATTTAGGATTACCGCAGCGGCTAACAGTAAAACTGTTATATTGACTGCCAGTGCAGCCATTAATGGATGTATCTGTGAAAGCCCATTTCTGCAGTGCAATAAAACGGTAATTGTGACTTTTTATCACATAATTCTGACTTTGTTTTTCTTGCAATTCTAGTTTCTATCTTATGTTTTTTTTCTCAGAATTGTGAAATTTAATTACGGAATGAAGAAAAAAAAAAAAAAAAAAATCTGAATCATATAAAAGAAAAGTCAGAATTGTGAGATAACCTTAGAATTGCAAGTTTCACATATCCTGTTATTTCTCTCTCTCTCTCATTCTCAAACTCGGAATTGTGTCAGAATTTTTTTATGAAAAACAAGTCAAAATTCCTGAACAGCAGGGGAATTATAGGTGACTAAAACTAAAACCATAAAAAAAAATTAAAAATATATATTTGCTGTTAATTAAACAAAGTTAACAGTCATAAAATAAATACTACTACTACTAATACTGCTGTTGCTAATAATAACAACAACAATAACTTATTTTATTTAAACTTGTTTTATTTCAGCTGATTCCCAAATAATTTTCATTCAGTTTAACTTGATTTACCAAAGTTAAAGCTAGATCTAAAATAAAAATATAAATAATAAAAAAGTATGGCAAAACAAACAATACAATTGCCAAAAGATCAACTAAAAATAAAATTAAAAACAGAATAAAAAACTAATTCAAACCAATAATTAAAATGCTAAAAGTATTTTAATGATACTACCATAACACCATTTAATAATGCAAGCTGAAATAAAATTAAAAAAAATAAAGATCTTTTTTTTTTTTTTTAGATTAGAGAACATATTTGTTATTAAATAAGAGTTTTCTCTAAATAAACTCCTAATTACTGCTGATTAGGTATTGGGTCGGGTTAAGGGATCTAGAATATGGTTATGCATAATGCATTAATATTTGCTTTATAATTTCTAATAAACAGCCGATATGCTAGTAACATGCATGTTAATAATGATTACAAGTTCACATCCACTACGATAAAGCACACTTATTTTACACAAATGTAGCCATAGTCAGTCTAAAAAAATATGAATTAATATTTTTTTTTACTTTATAACTTCACGAACTTGAAGATTAACACTTCCTTCTTGAAACACATATGGCTGTCACACACATCACTAGTCACTAATATACCTTTTCTTATTGTTCTAATTCTCTTTCTCTCATCTTCCTACAATAACACATGATTTGGTCTGCTCCGTGCAGGTGGTAGTCTTTCCTATTGATTCCTAACATGCAGCTGTGTGGATCTGATTGATTGATTGGTGGGACGCTCCACAGCTGCTGATTTATAGAGTCTGTAAACACTTCAATCCTGGAGCTGCTTTTTAGATAGTCAGTCAGCTAATGTTCGAATTTGGATGAGTTGTGTTATAAGTAAAAGATCATGTACAGTCAGCCATGATGCAGATGAAAATTGTCTTGTGGATTCTGTAGAGAAAAATAGTTGATTGTCCAACACATAAATTGATTCATATATTATTATTAATATGCAAGCCAAGCATATTTATACTTGTGTAACATACCAAGTCATGTCAAATATACAGTTTGACTAATTTTATGGAAGAATGGCAGCATGGCAACAAAATAGCAGCATCTTTACAGTTAAAGGTTATTTATATTTGATAGTGTTCTCTCATTTCTTCAGTATTTTGCAGGATCCAATTAATTAATTAATTAATTAAATTAATTTATTTACTTATGTGCGTTTATAGCTCAAAGTAAAAATCTCAGAAGTGTAATTTAGTAATTATGGTAATAATTCAAATTTGGATACTGTAACGGGGTGAACGAGACGTGAGACTTGCGGATCCAAGTGCAAACTTTTATTTATAAACATAGTCCATACACAGGCAAGGTCAAACAACGGCAAACAGATATGGCACGGGCAAGACACAAGAGTGATCCTAGGGCAAGCGTGGGTCGACGATCGGCAAACGATATCCAACAGGGCAAGGCAGAGAGATAATCCAGATACACCAGCAATGATCCAAATGAGGGGCAAACAAAGTCCGAACGGCAAGGCAAAGGGTTAATCCAGGAAACATGGGCAGCAATCAAAACACGAGAAAACTAGCAAGGAAAAACTAACAACTGAGTGGGCGCCGTAGAGTAGCTATCGCTAAGATATACGCTAAACAATACTCAACAGAGAGGAAGAGGAAGTCCATGGTTTATGTAGGGTGTGTGATCAGTGCAATGGATGATGGGAATTGTAGTCTGAGGTGGCGTGCAACAGTTAGTGTAGTGCAAGAGTCCCTGTGGTGAGTGAGTGAACTCTGGTGTTGAGCGAATGGAAGTTCATGGCCATGATTCGTGACAGATACGCTGTGTACAATGCCTTTGTTCAGATTGCTGCTTTGCAATCATAAATAACCTACTGCAAATGTATACACGTTATATTATTTATTTATTGTTAATCTACCTGTATCTGTTTTCTGACCATAAAAATGCTAACAATAGCATAAAAACATGCCAACTTTAGCATACTTTTTAAAATAACTTATTTACTAATGATACAGTATACTTTAATATTGTATACTTAAGTGCAAATCGAATGTTATGTTTTCAGATGCTTGCTTGTTGCATGTCTTTTAAATTTTAAATGCAGTTAGTTGAACTTAGTGGAGTGCTTTCTTGAACCACTTAAGTAGGACTTAAGCTCATATTTTAGATTTAGTTTCAGAATTATCCCTATAATCTTTAAAATATGTGTACTGTCAAATGTGTTGACAATAATGTATGGTAAGCTATAATGCCATTATTGAAACGCCTATGCCATATATTTACATATATTTATAATCACATTTGTAATAAAGTTGTAAATTTGGTATACAAATTTTGTAACTGCAAGTATAGGATATATATATATATATATATATATATATATATATATATATACACATATGAAAAACACTAAAAGTGCACATTTAATACATGCATTCTTCATCTACACAAAGGAAAGTATTTTATTCAAATTAAGAACTCACTCTCAGCATTATATTGTTTGGTGTGTGAGACTAGTAGAGGTTCACAAAGTGGCAAAAGTCAATTCTATAACAAATATAACGCTTATATGTAAAATAAATTCAGTCTGACACTGTTTGACATACATTTCTGTTACAATGCAAAACAGCAGAGAATTCATGTAAAACGTTCTTTCAAATGTGCTGCAATTCAAATCTCATCCACAATATAAAGACTGAATGTCTGAAACCTCGACTCTTGAATCAAAGTGCAGCTTTGAGCTATAGCCTGATGGCCAGATACAATTTCTCTGAATCTCCTTGGGCTTTTTTCCCTTTCTTTTTGCAGTGACCATGTGGATATCTTAAATTATTGGCATGCATATAAATAAATAAATACATATATCGCCCACACAACAGGCCTATTTATTTTTCAGTTATACAAATGTAAAACAGTAACAGAGAGATGCAAACATGCCCCTTGTCAGGATTGTGGACTGTGTGCTTTACCCCTGTCCTTGTTCCTGAGTTTCCTTATATGGTTATGTTCCTATTCTTGTTAAGTTAATTCATTATTCCATGCACCTGAGTTCCTTAATCATCTCGTTAGTTCCTTTTGTTTTCTCCTTTATATACCCTAAGTTTTCTCTTAGGCCCCGTCCACACGAAGACGGGTTTCTCTGTATACGCATACATTTTTTACCATATAGGCGTTTCGTCCACACAAAACCGGCGTTTTCGAAGAGTGAAACCGATCATTTTTGAAACTGGGTCCCAGGGTGGATAAATTTGAAAGCGCCGTTTTCATGTTTTTGTGTGGACGGCGAATCCGTATATTTTCTGAAACGATGACGTCATCAGCCCACGTCTCGCCCCTAATTAGACACCGCTACGTCACATAACAGCGACAACAACAACAATGTCAGACTACGTGCCTGTGTTCGTGCTGCAGAACCTACTGAGCTCATTAGTTTTATTAAAGCAAAATCTTCTGCTTTGTGTGTTAGTTTATATTCAGCGCGCAAGGTTTACGCACATGGTCCAAGTCTTCTTCTCTGTTTTTTTGTGTATCTCTGTGGCAGAATTACAGCGCCACATATTGGCCTGGCATGTGTACTACATCGTTTTCAGTCGGTTTCAGTGATTCCGTGTGGACGCAGATATTTTGCTGAGACGACTCCGTGTTTACGGAATTTGCAGGCAAAAAAAAAGATCGGATACGGAGAAACCCGTCTTCGTGTGGACGTAGCCTTAGTGTTTGTCTGTTCTACTTTGTTGCTGGTCTGTGTGTACCCTACGTTTTGTTCATATTAAAAGTCAAATTCTACCTTAAGTTGCTACTCCTGCTTTCTCCCTTCCTCCATAAGACGTGACACCCCTAAAGATAGGCTGTGTTATTAAAGTATCATCTTGAGCAGATTTTTCACTAGCTTGGTTAATCACAGTACGTTACTGTGCTGTCTGTGTAAAAATAAGATATCTTCAAGCGCATATAATTTCCTTTCGCCGTCTCCGTGGTCCCAACAGCCTTTCATGTGCGTGCCTTATATCTATGAATGATATTCTTATGGATTACCTCAATATTTCCGATGCACGGCCAATGCAATTCCAGTCCTTTGGGATGGATGAATTATTGCCTGTTTCTAACTCAGGTTTCTTGCCTGTCAGATGAAAACAAAAACAACGGTTTGAAATGTAATTTGCATCCTGTCATGATAGTCTCTTGTGTTTAGCTGGAGTTTTGTCCCTGCTTCAAATATGCACAAAATAAACAATTGTTGTTTTATGGCTTTGAACTTGCAATTGTTAGCTGCCATATATGTTTAATCGACATAATAGCAAATTAGTTGAAAGTCACTTGTGGTGGCAAAATTACAGGTTGTTATGTTTTCATTGTAATAGATGAAAGAAAAAGGTCTCATTTCAATTCATTAAATTCAGTGGTATTGTTAAACCACTGTGATCTAATTACTATGTTTTTAGCGCAAAACCCATTACGTATTGTATATTGCACTAATTACTACTTTTAAAGGAATGGTTCTCCCAAAAATAAAATTAGCTTTAAAAATTAAATAAAAAGTACTCACCCATAGACTATTCAAGATGAGCTTGTTTATTCAATAGAATAGATTTGGAGAAATTATAAATTACATCACTAGCTCACCAATAGATGCAATGAATGGGTGCCATCAGAATGAGAGACCAAACAGCTGATAAAAAACATAACAATAATCCATGAGTAATCCACACAACTCCAGTCCATCAATTAATGTCTTGTGAAGTGAAAATTTCATGTTTGCAAGACACAAATCCATCCGGACATTTTTACTTTAAACCATTCCTTCTGGTCCAAATGCCAGTCTGTAACCCATAATAATGCTTCCCTCAGAGAAAAACATCACTTGTTGTCCTCTCACATCAAAATCCACTGACATATTTGTTTAGAAAAGTTTTGCTTTTAAATGGTGATTTACTTGTGCATATGCTACTCCTGATTCAGATTAATTGACTTTTTCACTGGCAAAGCACTATCATGGATAGAGGACTCATACGACCCGAATTCCGGAAATATTGGGACATTTTAAAAATTTTAATAAAATGAAAACTAAAAGAATTTCAAATCACATGAGCCAATATTTGATTCACAATAGAACATATTGAACATAAAAAATGTTTAAACGGATCAATTTTACACTTGTATCCTCTAAATGAGCTCATTTCAAATTTGATTCCTACTACAGGTCTCAAAAAAGTTGACACAGGGGCAACAAAGCATGAAATTTTGAAAAGATTCAGCTGGAAGAACATCTAGAAACTAATTAAGTTAATTGACATCAGGCCTGTCACATGATTATAAAATAGATGTCTTAGAGTCTCAGAAATAAAGATGGGCAGAGGCTCTCCAATCTGTGAAAGAGTACGTAAAAATATTGTGGAATACTTTAAAAACAAAGTTCCTCAACGTCAAATTGCAAAGGCTTTGCAAATCTCATCATATACAGTGCATAACAGATTATTTAACAAGATTCAGAGAAACTGGAGAAATCTCTGTGCGTAAGGGACAAGGCCGAAGACCTTTGTTGGATGCCCGTGGTCTTCAGGCCATCAGACGACACTGCATTACTCATCGGCATGATTCTGTCATTGACATTACTAAATGGGCCCAGGAATACTTCCAGAAACCATTGTTGGTAAACACAATCCGCCGTGCCATCTGCAGCTGCCAACTAAAGCTATATCATGCAAAAAGGAAGCCATATATGAACATGGTTCAGAAGCGCCGTCATGTCTTGTGGGCCAAGGCTCATTTAAAATAGACTGTTTCAAAGTGGAAAAGTGTTCAATGGTCAGACGAGTCCAAATTTGATATTCTTGTTAGAAATCACGGACACCGTGTCCTCCGGGCTAAAGAGGAGGAAGACCTTCCAACGTATTATCAGCGTTCAGTTCAAAACCTAGCATGTCTGATGGCATGGGGGTGCATAAGTGCATACGGTATGCGCAGCTTGCATGTTTTGGAAGGCACTATGAATGCTGAAAGGTATATACGTACATATGCTCCCCTCCAGACGATGTCTATTTCAGCAGGACAATGCAAAATCACATACTGCAGCTATTACAACAGCATGGCTTCGTAGTAGAAGAGTCTGGGTGCTGAACTGGCCTGCCTGCAGTCCAGATCTTTCACCTATAGAGAACATTTGGCACATCATTAAACAAAAAAATACGTCAAAGATGACCACAAACTCTTCGGCAGCTGGAAACCTATATAAGGCAAGAATGGGACCAAATTCCAACACCAAAACTCCAGAAACTTATAACCTCGATGCCCAGATGTCTTCAAACTGTTTTGAAAAGAAGAGGAGATGCTACTCCATGGTAAACATGCCCCCGTCCCAACTATTTTGAGACCTGTAGTAGGCATCAAATTTGTGCATAAAATTGTAAAATTTATCAGTTTAAACATTTGTTTTGTCATCTATGTTCTATTGTGAATAAAATATTGGCTCATGTGATCTGAAATTCTTTTAGTTTTCATTTTATTCAAATTTAAAAAAACGTCCCAACATTTCCGGAATGCGGGTTGTATTTGAAGAAATGGTTTAAATTTAAAAATGTCTGAACGATGTGATGTGGATTAACTGTAGACTATTATGATTTTATCAGCTGTTTGGACTCACATTCTGACGGCATCCATTCACTGCAGAGGATCCATTGATGAGCAGGTAATATAATGCTAAATATTTCCAAATCTCTTCAGATTAAGAAACAAACTCATCTATATTTTGACCCAAATGTGAGTAAATTTTCAGACAATTAGTTTTTTTTTGCTGAACTATTCCTTTAAGAATTTGTACGTAAGGTATACACGTACATTTTGTATGTTTGAATAGACAATAAATCAGCACTGTATTCAAAGCATCTTTGCGCATCTTTAAAGTTGTTCATATGTTTTAGATCCACACATTATTGTACATCTGTCTAAATATACTGTATGTATACTAGAAGCACACTTTATGTACAAATACTGTCTTGTACGATACAAATACTAATGAGATTACGTAGCATAAAACCTATGTCATATAATTCCAAATGGAATATTGAAGGATACATCTCAAAAGTACATTCCATAGATGTTATTAATGGTTAATATATTTGCATAAAAGGCAAAAGATATTGAAAAATGCACCACATTTTAGGGTTTAATTTGATATATGTTGTTGTTGTTTTTTTGCAGGTATGTAATGAAATATAGAAATTGAATGGATGATTTCACAGAGCCTCAGTGAAAGGAATAATAGTGTAAAAAGCTTTTTACAACTCCCTGTAAGTGACCTTTGCTTTTAGAGGTAGAAAGCTGAATATAAATAATCAGGAAGTGACAGGAAAGGGTTATATGTGAAATGCCATCACTATAATGTCCTCATACAGTAGCTTCCCTCCGAGTGCTAATGGCTTCCTATTGACTTGCTGTCCATGTGGAGTACCACACCTCTCCAGCGGACTTACTGCAGAAATAATGCTTCATCTGAAAGTCCCACAGCAAAGTAATAAAATGTGAGATTATGTACAAAATGGGAGGAAACTGACACCTTAGCCCTCAATAATAGATGGAGACATCATCCGATTTAGCTTGCAGAACATACATACAACAGGGAAGTTTTTCTTTCGTGGATATACGATGGGTGTAAATTGATGGATCATGCACCAGTGGCAATGTGAATTGTACGGAAGTTCTAAGCGGCCATGCATTATTATAATTTTTCTGTCTTGTTTTCTCGTGATCACGACATAACGAGTTGTTTTGTCGTTATCACGACTTAATTTTCTCGTGATCTCGACATAACGAAAGTTGTTTTGTCGTTATCACGACTTAATTTTCTCGTGATCTCGACATAACGAAAGTTGTTTTGTCGTTATCACGACTTAATTTTCTCGTGATCTCGACATAACGAAAGTTGTTTTGTCGTTATCACGACTTAATTTTCTCGTGATCTCGACATAAAGAAAGTTGTTTTGTCGTTATCACGACTTAATTTTCTCGTGATCTCGACATAAAGAAAGTTGTTTTGTCATTATCACGACTTAATTTTCTCGTGATCTCGACATAACGAAATTTGTTTTGTGGTTATCTGGACATAACGAAAGTTGTTGATCTCAACCTAAAAACCGTTTTCTCACGACGTAATTGTAGCTATCATGAGAAAATCAGGGTTGCTATAATTGTCTTCGACGATAAAGTTGCAGACCCGACAGCCTCCTTCTCAAGTGTCGAACACTTATGTGTAAGTCCTCAATCACTGACAGACACAGAGCTAAAATGTCCGAGTATGAATATGCATGACAAGTACTATTCTATCATGGATCAATGTAGTCGGTCACACACACAACACCTTCAATATTTGGGATGGTACTTATACCATATTTTTATTTTTATTATTTCAGTTTGAGTGAGTCCCTGATCAAAGTAAAAGCGAATACGATCATCCATGATGCTGCGATGATGCTGCTTCTATAGCATTTTCTCATGCCGAATACACAGAGAAAATTAAGTCGTGATAACGACAACACAACTTTCGTTATGTCGAGATCACGAGAAAATTAAGTCGTGATAACGACAAAACAACTTTCGTTATGTCAAGATCACGAGAAAATTAAGTCGTGATCACGAGAAAACAAGACAGAAAAATTATAATAATGCATGGCCGCTTAGAACTTCCGTAGAATTGCCTTAGTTAAAATAGAGTGGACAGTGTTCTGTGCCCATTATCAAAGACATTTTTCTTCTTTTTCTTTTTTTTCCCAAAATGATGAATTGTCATTTACTCACCCTCATGTCATTCCAACCCTCTATGACTTTCTTTATTTTGTGAAATGTAAAAGAATAAACTGTTGTTTTTTTTTTTTTATTAGTTTTTTTTTCAACGGGTACCAAATGAACTGAACCAGAGTATAGGTGTGTTCGACTTGAAGCCGTGCTGCGGAGAATGATCAGTGTATGACGTCAAAGTGCCACGAGAGCTATTCGAAAGCATAAGGATCCATCTGCTCTCTTATGGTTCTCGTGGTACTGTGATGTCATACACTGATCATTCTGCACAGGGCCGCTTCAAGTCGAAAACACCTATTATCTTACTATAGGGAAATGAGAGGGTTTGTATTACTTACTATTGATAGTTTTCACGTGAAGTCACACTCTTATAGGAACGCCCACCTGGAGGGCCAAATGAAGCTTTGCTCCACTGGTTATAACACCAGTTATTTTTACGCAGTTTGCATTAAGTATTAAAATGCATATATTAAAAGGCGAAATTCAGTAAACACCTTATTGATGATGCATATTTTGGACAGGCGAAGCCAGAATATAAACACAATATGCAAAGTTTCACGTTAAATTGTTTCCCATGGAAAACCATTAGAAGGAAAACATTGAACCATTAAGCGGATTGCGTTCATATTCCGATCTCATCTGCTTGCCTATGCAAACTATGCATCAGTAATATAGAAATTACTGAATTTGATATTTTATTATTACTGTTTTAAATATATTAAGGCACTTTAAGTGTTTTTACAACGTTACACTGTTTAATGACTGAGATATTGCCACGGGTGCTTAAAATTGATTGCAAATGGCCATTTTGTTCACATACCTTTGTTTTTATTCTTATGAGAGGTGATCTAAACATTTGCGGATGTGAAACAGAAGGAAAATTAACAGGCTTGTGCTGCAGTCCTATGGTTGTTTTGCCCTCCAGGTCTTTGAGCCGGTCACGTGACTGAAAGCTATGAATTGGAGAAAGCGTATTGGCTAACTTCGATCACGTGTCCCTTAATAACCAATCACATTACAGCCTTGACGACATTGAATTTCAGTCAGAGTTGTACGACACTCAATCGGCATTAATGGATCCCATAGGAATGAATGAGAAGTGCCGTAAGCTGAATCCCATCTGTCACAAAAAGTCAGTGTCTTCTCTTATAAAACGGCATTTTTTCATGGTAAACTCTAAAAATAGTTCAATTCAAAAGTATTACTTAGTGTAAAACATGTTGAAGATTAGCAGACAGGCTATCGATTCATTAAATGTTAAGCCGTTTCCTTTAAAAAGCTTTTTTATTCAGCGTAGTGCAGCCTCTCCTCCATTGACATCCATTAATAAAAAAAACAGCCTCTGGTCTCCTTTCCCACGTACTGCCAGACCGGAAGCATTAGCTTTAGCTGTTACACTTTTTCGGCTAATGGTTGCAGGCATGCCTTCAGCTAGTGGCGTTGACTGAACTAATGAGCCGATGATCTCAGTCAGGTGTGTTAAATAAGGGAGACTTGCAAAATGTTCAGAGCAGGGGGTCCCCAGGACTGGAATTGAGAGCCACTGCTCTATAGCAGGGGTGGGGAACATTTATCCTGGAGGGCCGGTGTCTATGCAGAGTTTAGCTCCAACCCTAATCAAACACACCTGAACCAGCTAATCAAGGTCTTCAGGATGCTGTTAGATTTTTTTTTTTTTTTTTTCCAGGGTTGGAGAATTTGATTGGAAAAAAGTCTAAAGCTGAAGTGAAGACGGATGTCACCAAAACACTTGGACTCATATCGTATTGGTGGTATGAGACTGTACATTTTGAATCAATTTAAATTCATATTTCTTGTAAATATGGAATCTGTCATTGTTTTGGAGCACTGTTGTTTATAGATTAAGGTTAAGATGTATAAAATACACAAAACGTCACACAACGGTTTGATTTAATGGGGACTTATTCTGTGACGTTTAAAATGGAGTAAAAATCAACAGTTGTATCATTACTCTTTAGATATTTGTTAATATTTTAGCCACTTTTATTCATTTGCTGTTAGTTCACAGCAATGTTTGCACTGAAACTTCATTTCAGATAGGTTAAAGTACATATACAATTTCAGGTTAGAGCAGCCAAATGTGTCAAAATGGCACTTTTTTATTGTTGCTTATACAAACACTTGTTTCCACTAAAAAAAAAATAAAAAAATACTTGCCAATTTCAAGCTACATTTAACTGCAAAGACTTAAAACATGGCTGCAGTTTTGTGAAGGATACTTGAACTTGGTCCATACTGTTCTGCGCTTCCAAGATGCATTTTTTTTCATTCTGATTGGGCCACAGAGAGGTGAAAAAAAAAAAAAACTGTGTGTGCCAACAGTTAAAGGCAGGAGAGCGAGACCAGAGGTTAGCTTAATTTAAAATGGTCCGAGCCACAGCTGGAAGAGACTGTATTCACTATTCCCAACAACATTTTTAGAAACCAATGTACTTCCTTATAATCTGACACAAGAAGAACATTTTCATTGGTTTCACAATGTGGACACAATCTGCAGTTACAAGACATAGGAAACTCGCAGTGGAATTTTCTAAACAAATTTATTGGTTTTATCTAGATTTTCAGGAAAGAAATGTTTTATATGTTTTGCATTCCATGTGCAAATTCAGGTGCTCATAAAAGTCCTTATTTCAAGTAAAAAGTAAACTGTAATGCTTTACCCTAAAAGTAAATAGAAGAAAAACTAAGGGATATTTATTTGAAGATTCTTCATGCAGCTTTTTCAGTGTGAAAACTAACTGATTTCCCCACAAATCCTCCTCCACAAATATAAAACAATGTTTTCTTAATTAGGAGCATACGTTAAATAACAGCCGTGCATGGTGCCAGGTCACCCCACGCAGTAGCTCTTCATTTTGTAGTCAAACACCTCCATGCTATGAGCAGTTCAGTGTGCGAATCGGAGGTGTTGTTTGGCTATTGTATGTCTAAATGTGGAAAAATCAAACCTCCTCCACATATCTTACATCACATCTCAATAATATCATTCATACACAAAAAAATAGTGTTTGATTTCATGAATACAGTGTTAAGTGGGCCATTTCTTTTCTAATTTTCACTTATCCTTGAAAATCATACTTCTAGACTGAATCAAGGAGGCCTAACACTCCAAAATTGGCTGTGACTCAAAACCCTCTAAGCTGCCTTGTAAGTTTTTTGAGCATCGTTCATGATGTGAAGGCTGTCTCAAATTATGCTGCCTTCTAAAATAGTTCATTTTAGCCAAACTTTATGGCAACACATGTATAAAACCAATCCCATAATGAATGCATTCTGAGCACATGGCAGATTCTGCAAAGAACTATATCAACATTTGAATATTTTTATTCAGTACTAAGAAATAACTAAATCAAATGAAAGAACCCTGTTTTGCACAATATTTGATATACTACTTTTTGTCTTTTTTACATCTTGATTAGATCTCAAAGGAAAATGTAGCTATTTTACAAGATGATGATTTTGTATGAATTTGTACGATGCAAATCATTAACAAATTTGGTTAAGATTCACATTCTTTATCAAATTTGGTGTTAAAAAATTATCCGCCTTTTAAAAATTGCTTGAAAATCTCAGTGGATAATTTTGGCAATTTCATAGAGAGAAACTTCAACTCGACTGACTGCAAAGGCTCAAAGGGGGCAGTTTGTAGGGCTCTTAGCACCAGTGCCAAATCCCAAGAGGGTAGGGAGGGAGGCCTAGGAGGATTTAACCTCCTGGCCCCGCTAAGATACCTCACAACCAGATCGTGCTTCCCCACCGACCTCCCCTCTACGGGGTCGTGGTGAGCAGAAATGGCAGCAACATAAACCTTAAAGGTGGATGGGGACAGCCTACGCTCCAACCCTTGTTGCAAAAAGGAAAGCACGGCTCTGATCGAGCATCTCCGGGGGTCCTCATGGTGAGAGTAACACCATTCAACGAACAGGTTCCACTTTAGAGCATAGGCCCGTCTTGTGGACGGTGCACGTGCTAAAGCGATAGTGAGTGCTACCTCCTGGGGTACATCAACTAGAACCTCTGCGTTCCATCCAGGGACCACATGTGGAGTTTCCACCGGTCCGGACGCGGGTGCCAGAGGGTGCCCCGTCTCTGAGAAAGCAGATCCTTCAAAATATACTCAAAAAAAAGAAACACTATATACAATATATCTATACATGTATTAAGAAGTTTGTATTTGTGACATTTATAAGCTGTTGCATTATTTTAAATCTATGGTAAATCTGTTTCCAGAATGTATAAGTTTACCTGATCACTAGATGTTCAGTTCACCTGCTATTTGTGTCATTTAGAATTTGGGATGGTTTAATCAATGTATTTAACCCAGTAATATCCTCTGTGGTCACGTGTATTTTTGTGCATATCAAAATATAAGTGTTTGGTTTCTTTAGAAAGCTAACCTTATGCAGAATATTATGGTTGAATGAAAATGATCCGTTTTATCAACCCATGATTACAATAACGGATAGAAACTTGCTTGCAATAATTTGTTTTATGTGACGAATGACTGAACAAGATAATGTATGCAAAACACGCAATTGTGCAGGGCGGGGCTCCGCCCACAGAAACACTTCCGATTGGATCAAACGCCCCACAGAAACACTTGCGATTGGACCACGCGCCCAAAGGCGGGTCTCAAATTGGCCCGTTAAAACCAGATGCACAACCGAAAGTTTTGGTTGGAGTTGAAAACTAAAGGAGACTCACACACGTCTCGCTCGTCTCTCGTTCTGCTCACGCTGCAAAGCGCTTCTGGCCTCTAACATCACGGCGAAGGCATTGCACAGCGATCAAAGTTAAACTTCTAAGACCTGAATAGACCTGAAAGCTTCATCACGTCAGAACGAGATCCTCCAATCACTGAAGAGTAACCGCGTCACACGACCTACCGAGCAGCCAATCCACACGCGGTCCGTCTCGACCAAAGCAAAGGACGGAATTCACCTGAGGAAAAAGCCTGAATTTGAACCGAAGGAAAGACTGAGTTCGATCGGAAACAACTGAAGGCACAGTAAGGCAAAATCTCTTTATTGACTGAAACCGGGATACCTCTCGGTTGAGAGTAAAGATAGAATGATTCTCTGTCTATGAGTTTCCTCAGGTTGAAGAGCTAGCATTAGAAATGAAGACTCTCTTCAGAGCATAACAACCCATTGCAACGAATGTGTGTGTTTATGTCTGTTTTATGTTGTCTAGTTAATGTTGTGTTAGAATAGTGAATAAAACTTTGACTTTATTAAGAAATCTCTTGTCTGTGCTATGGATTTTACATGTCGTAATTAGTTGCCAAAAAGATCGCGTTTTACCTACGCTCATGAGTCTGAGAACTAAGTTAACTATTTGGTTATTTTAATCGTTGGCCACGAATTAAATAAACAAAGCGTTAAGAAATAACGTGCTGAGATTAATGCTTGCTGGACAAGTCGTTAACAAGGCATAAGTTGGACATTCTGATTAATATCAATTAATCATATGAAGATCAACTCTTAAGAGTGATTCCCTAAAAGCTAAATAATAAAATAAATATATGTAGGATTATTAACAATGTCTTACAGGAGCCACTAACTACCAAGACCTGCCTGATCCTCCCTGATCTTCCACAGTGTCTGTGCTAGTATGCTCACTTGGGGAAATGCATATTTGTGCAAGCCAGCTGTGTGCCAGTGCATCCGAGCCGAGCGTTGCCTCGGTTAGGGAGTAGAACCACTGGCAGTGGATGGTTTCTGGAGATGTAAACAGGTTCACCTGCGCAACTCCGAACCGTTCCCAAATCAGCTGAACTGCTTGGGCATGGAGTCTAAACTCCCCTGGAAGTGCTGCTCGAGACAGCTCGTCGGCTGCCCGATTGAACACTCCTGGGATGTGGATTGCATGAACGGACCTCAGATGTTTCTTACTCCAGAGGAGGAGGTGGTGGGCGAGTTGCGACGGGAGCGTAAACCGCCTTGCCGGTTGATATACGCAACGGTCACAGTGCTGTCCGTACAGACCAGAACGTCCTTGCCCTCTGAGGTGGCTCAAGGCAAGGCGTACTGCCAGCAGCTCGAGGCAATTGATATGCCAATGCAGTTGGGGACCTGTCCATACCCCTGACACTGCGTGCCTGTTGTACGTGGCTCTCCGGCCGGTGGCCGAGGTATCCGTGAATTCCACAGCATGCCTGGATACCTGCTCCAGGGGCACTCCTGCCCGAAGGAATGAGGGATCTGACCACGGGCTGAAGGTTTTGCGGTGTAATCTGAAGCTGATGAGTACCGCGTTTCCACGCCCACCTCGGGTTTCGGCCATGGAGCCAGTGATGAAGCGGTCTCATATGCTGCAGCCTTATGTCCCAGGAGCCTCTGAAAGTGTTTCAGTGGGACCGCCATCCTGCCTGATAAAGTCTTGAGGCAGTTCAGCACCGACTGAGCACGTTCCTGGGTGAGGCGTGCTGTCTGGTTGACCGAATCCAACTCCATGCCAAGCAAAGAGATCTTCTGCATTGGCACAAGTGTGCTCTTTTCCCAGTTGACCCGAAGGCCCAACTGGCTGAGGTGCCTGAGCACCAGGTCCCTGTGTGTGCACAACTGCTCGCGAGACTGTGCAAGTATGAGGTAGTTGAGGATGCGCACACCCCGTTCTCTCAGGGGAACAAGGGCCACCTCCGCGACCTTGGTGAAGACATGAGGTGACAGGGACAGCTCGAAGGGCAGCACCTTGTACTGATATGCCCGACCCTCGAACGTGAATCGCAGGAATGGCCTGTGTCATGGGAGGATCGAGACATGAAAGTACGCATCCTTCTTTTCGATCGCTGCAAACCAATCTAGGGGACCAATTCTGAACATCTTGAAATGGCATCTTGTGAAGTGCACGGTTCAAAACTCGCAGATCCAAGATCGGTCGTAACCCATCACTTTTCTTTGGCACAATGAAGTAAGGGCTGTAAAACCCCGACCTCATATCGGCTGGAGGTACCAGCTCTATCGCGTCCTTTGCCAGTAGGACTGCAATCTCCGCATGTAAGACAGCGGCATCGACGGCCTTGACTGAAGTGAACCGGAGCCCCTGAACTGGGGGGGACGCTGGGCGAAATTAATTGCGTAGCCGAATCTGATGGTCCGAAGGAGCCACCGAGACGGACTGGGGAGCACTAGCCAGGCTCCGAGAGACCGTACCCGCGTTGGGGCAGCGAGGTGGAAGACGGGGACCCAGCCCGGGGCCTGTGATGGCAGGGGGCGGGGTCTGGGTGTGTAACATGTGGGAGGAAACACAGGAACCCGGCTTGAGGCTTGTGACAGCCTGGCTTGTGACGACTTGAAGCGGGGACTCGAGTGCTACCGCCCTTACCTGGTTGCACGAATGGGCAGGAGGGGTGCTTTTGGGCAACCCACTGCTGCCCGCTGGCGAGAGAGGAGGAGGGAAGCGAACCCGTGATGCACTGCTCGTAACTCTCCTCCTCTTGAGACCCAGAGACTGAGGAAACTGCTCTTTTAATTAAGTTTTGGGTACTGCTGGCTTCTGGGCCAGCGGTGGAACAAAAACAGAATGAAACGACAGATTCTCCACCCGGCCCTCCTCCGTGGGAGGGAGTGGTGCAGTCACTATCTCCCGATGAGCAGTCTCCTCCATCTCTGGGTCACCCGTTTCAGGGCCTCTTGCACTTGCGCTTGCCGCCAGGTTTGGCGGGGGCCTGGACGGGCGTCCTGCATGCGACCGGCTCCACGACGCTTCCTGGTGGAAGGCTGCTGCGGCTGCGTGGGAGTGCGTGCAACCACAGGAGGCGCCCATGGCGACGAGCAGGCTGAGGGACTGCTGCCGGAGTGGAAGCAGCAGATTTCCTCCGGCGCATGATGTGTTTGATCGCCTCAGTCTGCTTCTGTGCTGCCGAGAACTGCTGGGAAAAGCTCTCAACAGCGAAGAGGCCGGTCTGTGACACAGGAGCATTCAGGAACTGTACCTACTCCTGCTACTTCATGTCAGCGAGACACAGCCAGAGATGGCACTCTTGAATCACTAGCGTGGACATCGCACGACCCAGAGACTGTGCTGTCACCTTCATCACTCGAAGCGCGAGGTCCGTCGCAGCACGCAACTCATGTAGAACCACCAGATCGTGACCACCCTCGTGCAGGTCTTTCAGGGCTTTGGCCTGGTGGACCTGCAGTAACGCCATGGCATGGAGGGCAGAAGCCGCCTCACCACAGGCTCTATATGCACTGCCAGTTAGACCTGATGAATACTTACAGGCTCGTGAGGGGAGACACGGGTCACCCCACAGGGTGGTAGCAGCTCTTGGACACAGCTGCATGGCCACAGACCGCTCCATCGAGGGGATGCCTGCATACCCCAAAGTGGCCCACCATCGAGGGTGGTAAGGGCGGAGGAGCCACAAGATTTGTTTCGGGCAGTGAAAGGTGCCTTCCACGATCTTGTAAGCTCCTCATGCATTTCCGGAAAGAATGGCACCGGAGGGGGGCACTGAGAGGACTCCGAAGCAGAGGGACTCCGCCATGTTTGACATAATGGAGTCTATTACGCAACTCCGAGATGGGCATGTCCCCACAAGAAGAACATGAACCATCCACGAAAGCTTCCTCAACGTACTGAATGCACAGGCACGTGAGGCAGCGATCGTAACCATCCTGAGGTGGCAGGAAACAACCACAGCCAGAAACGCACGGGTGATAAGACATCTTTAAAAAGACGCAATCACCCATGTTGCTCTTTAAGATAAATTTGCTCTTTCAGCGCTGAAGCACGCAGGGGAGCTGGCCACCGCACACTCCTAGTGTGGCTGTCAGCAGGAAGATGATATTTCTCTCCCGTACGATGTGACCACCTCTGCTGAGCCATAATGCCCACACTCGCAGAACACTCTCTTGTGGAAAGGGAGAGCAGTAGCTTCAACCACTACCGCTCGGCTCAGAAGCGGAAGGATTAATTAATGCGGTGCACCTGCTGCCTCTTATACTCACGGTGTGATGAGCGGCAGCTTGATGCGAATTACCGCATGCCAATGTCCATTGGCTCATTTAGTTACACTCGAAGTGGCTAGGTCTCTCTGGTGAGATCCCAATTTCGTCGGTTATCCGACGTGACTCGGAGTGACCGACTGAAAGGGACTAACCACCAAATGCAATTTTTAGACGCCATCTTTATTTTTTTTTAGCTCAACCGTCACTAAATGGAATGCACATGATTGTGGGATATTGAAGCCAGCAAAGGACACATCTATGCCGCCTTCAAAAATCGATCAGAAGAAGGTATCTCATGAGATAGGAAGTGAAGCTAACTTTGGATTCGGATGTGCCTTGATGTCTTCCTACCTTGGAAGGCTGCCTCCGAAGGCAGTATTTTTCATTTTTTGGATGCAGCCATGGTCAGACCAGATGAAGAGGCTGGAAATGTTTAATCTATTGAATCACATGGCAACCTGCCTATGTCCGATGTACTGCATCAAGTGAATGCCAGTGAGCATTTCTACAAATTGTAAATGGCGTAGTTGCACAGAAGTCTACCTCATACAGCGTTATGCGTTCCAGTTTGTATTATAATTGTTCAAGTTAGGCTCATTGTTGTGAGTTTACATGTGTTACTGAGTGTATTTGCATGACAATTTATTGTTGCAAACTATGTTTTCTGTTTTATTGTTTGAAATAAGTGTACTCAACATTTGTGAAATGATGAGCAAAGAAGGGACATTTTAGCATGTTAATTTTCTATCAACAAAGATTTTTTTTTCTTTTTTTTTGGTAACTATTCTCATTACAGAACCTTGGATATAAAAAAGGATGCTTTTATTTTAAATACTATGAAGAACATTTCTTGACACAGAAAAGTGTTGTAGAGAACATGTAAAACATTTTTCTACTTCAGCAATAAAGTTTTTTGTTGTTGTTGTTGTTACAAAACTCAGTTGTAGTCATTAAATTTAACCACCACATTAAAATCCAGTGGTCAACTTTGGCTGCTGGCGAAGTATCTTTTGCTGTAACCCACTTTCACACACACATATGCAATGCTACATATGAACAACAACTGAACTATTTAATTTGAATCAAAACAATGACAAGGAAACAATTTCTTCAATTTGGCTAACTAAATTCTATAGGCACCCTAACATTACCCCTATCCTTGAAAAATACACACACAGTGAATTTCTAATGTCCTGAGCCCCCAGGTCTCCAGCCTGCTCACAATTCTCTCTGTCTTCCACTTCACCTTCATCCTATTCATAGTCTCCCTCATTGAACATTTCACTGTGGACTTCACAAAAGTTGTGTAATCCACAACCTGCTGAAATTATTTGGCTGACCAGAGAAATGTGTGCCTCATATTGCTTAAGGAGGCCTCTCCATCGACCTTTGAGGCGCCCAAAGGCTCTCTCAACAGTCCTCCTTGCCTGACTCAGGCGGTAGTTGAAGTTGATCTGTTCAGCAGTCACTCCTCTGCCTTCTCGGAATGGCTTCGTAAGCCAGGGGAGTAATGGATAGGCAGCATCCCCTAAGATCATAAGAGGCACATTTACTCCCTCAAATATTTCAGTCCATTGTGGCAACAGTCTGCCGCTCTGGCACCAATCAAAAAGAGATAAAAGGGCAAAAACACAAGCATCATGGACTCTTCCTGGATGTATGTCCCAAAACTTTATTTTGTTGTCTACCACAGCCTGAAGGATGACTGAATATTGGCGTTTCCGGTGAAAGTAGTCCTCTGGTGTGTTAGGTGGAGCCTTGATAGGTATATGGGAGGCATCAATGGCTGCAGTAACTTGGGGGAATTCCCACTCATCAATAAAACCTTGGTTCTCAAATCCGCATCAGAGGGTGTTTTGATGTACAGTGGTTTCAGGATTGTATTTATGGCTGTGACAACTTCTTGGATGACGAGGCAACAAGTGTACATACCAACACCAAAGCCTCCACGGACAAATTGCTAAACAAATCTCTACAGAGAGTGGTCTTCTGGATCTGGTGTGTTGGCGGGTTAAACAGGGCCGGAGAATACCACATAGATGAATGAATGTGCCTTTTTTCATTCTGAAATTCAGCAACCACTCTCTGTCAGTCCAGTTATTATTGATAAATTGCCACCAATCCTGACAGTGTGGATTGACCCAGATTCTCCTTTAGGGAGGGAAGAAAAAAATAGAAATAGATTGAGTCAATTTCACATTGAGGAAACAACCTCAAACTACAACAGGCTTACCTATTAACCATAGATAGTCTATAGGATATTCAACACTTTAGAGTGTAGATTTTGTCTTTAATTACACTGATAACTACCTCCTATGACAGAAAAAATCAGGTGAAAAAGCACTGTGTGCCTAAGCAGAGTGCAACAGGATTTTTACTATGTAATTTGGAGTGATGAAATGCCTACACATTGTAGTATGCAGTAATAGTAACTGTATTAACAATTTCAATTTCTAGGGGCCACAGGTCACGTTGAGGGGGGGGGGGGGGGGGGGGGGTTGGGCGACTGTGCAGTTAGCTGACACTTGCGAAAGGCTGCAATCACTTTCCTATGCATGCTGTTTTTTTAGGTTTCACTTTCTCTTTCTTTATACCTTATCCTTCTTCTGCGCAGTGCCACTGTCAGTATGCCATGGTAGGCGCACATAAGAGCATGCTCTCTCCGCCAGGACCGTCTTGCAGCACTTCTTCGTCTTTGCAAAATCTTTGTTACAACATCGTATAATGACATTGTCTCATCTAATGTTCATAAGCGTCTTCATATTGCGTTTGTAGCTGATAACAGAAAATCAGCAAAATAATAATTGCACTACGAAAAATCTCCATGATTAGCCTGTTTTCAAACTTCCTGCTGTTCCCTACTTGAGAATTTCTGTCAAATGAATGGATGACCTTAGTGGTTTTGTTTATAATTTCTGGTTCACTTGCAAAAAGGGCGGTGTGAAAGCGAACCGCACCCAACAAACAAACAAACAAAACTACATTCTACATGGTCTATTTGGTGGGAGAGCATTTATCTGTTGATGATTTTGGCAATGTTCACTCAAAAACTGAGGTGCAAAAGCTCCAATCAGTTGAAAATGTATTAAATTTATTTAAAAAAATAATACAAAACCTGTGCTCACTGAAAGAAAACAAGTTGAGAAGAAGGTTAAATCCAAGATATACAATCATTCACAGAGAATAAAACCTGTCCCTACATGGTCTTATATTGTAAACTCTTCTGGCAAGGTCAGGGTTCAAAAATGAGATATCTGGAATGTCTCATTAATATCCCTCTCCAGAGCCAGAGGATCAACACAGATGGGACATTTAAATATTCACAATCAATACAACAATCAGTTTGCAGAGCAAGAACAGCTAAATCCAGTATTGGTGAAGTATGGAAAAGTGCTGCAGTATGGATTCAGTCATATTAAGGCTGTTAAGGGCTCCTTATCCTCATCGCCTGCATTATTGATCCTGGACTCACCTCAAGTCATGCTGGATGTCATGGACAGTGGGCTATCTGTATGATCTAAAGATGGCTATAACAATAACAGTGATAAACATGTTGTCAGACTGATATTATGATTTTAGGAATTTCATTTTGAAACTAAATAACTTCATATTTTTAGAATTTGTTACATTTTGAGGATGACACATTAACACAAATGGCTTTTGATAGTTTCAAAGACTTCAGCAAGGTTAATTGACCCTCATGATGACATGATATAATTTATCTGATGTGCAAATGAGTGACAGAAAATGTTCTGGTTATTGACGCAACCTCAAGGGAACTAGCATTGCATGAAATGCTTATGGGGAAACTCCTGTTTACTCTGAATAATGAAGCCTGATTTGTTCATGTTCGTGTAGCTGCACGAACAAAAGGCGCTTCAGAAGGCCAAAAAGGGCGGAGCCGACTGCTATATACAGTGCCTTGCAAAAGTATTCATACCCCTTCATTTATTTCACGTTTTGTTATGTAGCAGCCTTATGTTAAACTGCTTTAAATTATAATCTGAACTGCATACACCATAATGACAAAGCATTGAGCTTTTCCTCTACTCTGACGAGTCTCTCAGTCCCTGCCGCTGAAAAACAGCCGCACAGAGGCTGATACCAGCACACTTTACTTTTTGGATGGTACTCTGCAGGTGATGAGCAGTGCCTGGTTTCCTTCAAACAGTATGCTTGGAATTGAGGTTCATCAAACCGCAGAATCTTGTTTCTCACAGTCTTTTTGTGTGTCTTCACTGAGGAGAAGATTGAGTCTGGCTACATCGACATAAAGCCCAGATCGGTGGAGTGTTGCAGGGATGTTTTTTTCTTCTGTAGGTTTCTCCCATTTGCATATTTTGATCATGGAGCTCAACTAGAGTGACCATCAGCTTCTTGGTCACCAGTCTAGACAAGGCCCTTCTCCATCAGCTGCTCAGTTTGACCAGGAGGCCAGCTCTAGGAATAGTTCTAGTTGTTTCAAACGTCTTCCAATATGGATAATGAAGGCTACATGATTCTGTGAACCTTCAATGAAGCAGATGTGGATGGATTGGGCTGGGTGATGGGTTTGGTCCCCCTTGGCTAGGGGTGGCCAATGTGGCAAAAATATCATATAACGATTTTTTTTTTTTTTTTAAATAATCACGATTCACAATTTTATCACTATTCTTTGTCATGTTGGCTTTTATATTTTGCAAGTTGTTTGAGCATTACAGCCAAATTAATTTCCATATTATAAAGCCTTTTAAGGTAACAAAATATAAAAACGGATAGTGGATATTTAGGCCAAAGTGGGTGAAGATAAAAAATATTTTGTCATTATTTTATCTTTGTTATTAAAAAATGAGAACAAAGATACACATTACAAATACACACAATTTATAAATAAAATAAACAGTGTTTTATTTTCAGGTAGGCGACAATAGGTGTATTTAGCAGAAGCATTCAAGAAATTGAATGAACAAATATAAAAATAAAACACTATATAGATTGATTCCTATTAAAGCAACTGTATTAAAGTTGTTCGGTCAAGAGTAGTGAGTGATTTTTCTCTGTGTTTTGGTTTTTTATTAACATTAAAGGAATAATTCACTCAAAAATAAAAATAGTGTTATTTTTATACCATCATTTACTCACTCAAAAGTTGTTTTAAACCTCAATGACTTTCATTCTTCTGCTGAACATACATGCTATTTTGAAGAATGTGGAAAACCAAACAGTTGCTGGTCCACAGTGACTTGCATAATATTTTTTTTTTCCTACTATCAAAGTCAATGTGCACCAGCAACTGTTTGGTTACCCAGATTCTCCAAATTATCTTCTTTTGTGTTCAGCTCAAAAAATAAATTAATACAGGTTTGGGACAACATGTGAGTAAATAATGACAGAAATACAATTTTAGGGTGAACTATCCCTTTAATTACAGTCAGTAGCATGTTTAGTACTGTCCCTTTAAGACCTGCTCCCATCAAATATACAGGCACGCATTCGTTTCTCTCAGCTGTTTACTTTCATTTTAGACATAACCGAGTCTATACATAAACCTTGTTTTGACAGTATTAGCACAAAAGATAACTTAGTTCAGTTATCATGCACTGTTTGGGTGTATCCAGCAGGACAGTTTCTACTTCATAGCTGGCAGCCTTAGTCTTTGGGAGTACAGGTGCCAGGATCCTCTCTGGAACACGCCCACTCCTCTGCATCCGAAGCTGTCAGCCACACGGAGTCATTAGTAACTGCTTTCTCCTCTGATCAGCCAAAAGAGATCAAGCCGCTTGCTGCAGATGATGGGTGCTGATCCTCATGTGAAATAATAGGTGCTGTTGGGAGAGTGAAGCACGTGGGACCTGTGCCAGTGTGAGTTCACTCGAGCCTGATAAATACATTCCATTGCCATGCTGTTTTCTTCCTTCTTCTGAGGCTCGTAGGACGAATCCTCATGAGAGTGGATGAGGGAGAGCCACATTCATGAAAGACGGCGATCCACAAATGAAGTAGGCAGCAAGCGACATACTCTCTGTACCTGTCTTGCATGAGCCATACTCATGGTGTGACGTTTAAAGCCCGGTACACACCAAGCCGACTTCAAAGAACTAGCGGCGATGAAAGCCGATTGTTGTCGCCTCGCATCGGCAGTGTCGGACAAAAAAGCTGCACGTGAACACACAGCACAGGCTTCAGCTGACTGCAAACTAAACATGTGCATTCTGCGCCTGCGTGAGAGGAGTTAGCTGTCTATATCAGCAGCTATCAATAGTAAATATTTGTTATTCAAACGGAGAAACCAAAACAAAGCTATACGAGATAAACGCAGATATAAGAAACGTAAACAAAGCAGTGCTTGCTTACCATTTTGAATATCAGTAACGTTGATAACTTTCATTTGTTTAAGCAGCTCATGTAGTATGAAAATATTTGTATATTGGAATGCTTTGGCAAGATCATGTCACATCAAAAAACAGCCTTTTGTCTTCATTTACCTGCCCATTTTCATCACTTTCGCTTTAATTCTCCTGCATGGACTCGTTCCCTAAACTGAACATCTAATCAGAGTTCTCTCTCTCACCGACGGTCCCCGATGGCCCGACGTGCAAACTACCGTCGATGTGAGCCCAACAAGAGGAACACACCAAACAAACTTGCCCGACCGTCGTTCACCGGCGGCCAGACGTTAGCCAACGGCCGACCGTTGGCTTGGTGTGTACCGGGCTTAAAACAACACCGCTAAGAAATTTGCTTCCAAGATCGCCGGATGGCCACAGTGGAAGCACTGAAAGACGCTTCTGCTGCGAGGAGATGATCTTCAGGCTGAAGGTGAACATTCTAACAAAATGCCACTCACACCATTTGTTTGTGCAGCTACACAAACGTAAAAACAGATCAGGCTTCAGTATTCAGAGCTAACAGGAATTTCCCCATAAGCCTTTCTCATTAGTTTTATTTATTTAGTTAGTTAGTTAAAGATAATTTCCTTATACACATATACAATTAGCCTAATCTTTGAGATAGGAATACTTCACAATATGTCAAGTACACAAAGAGGAAAGTCTTACTACCATTAGTGCAGCAGGGAGACCATGCCAAATTAGACAACTTCAAGAGGTTGTGGTCGCAGCGTGACAGCGGTGTCCATTGTACACATTACTATGTGTCAAGCAGGTAACGTTATTATTACAAACATAGTGGACTCATCGAAAAATACATTGGCATCATCTGTATTAAAGAGAAAATAATCACTTCATTCGATGAAGATCACACGTAAGTGACGCCACTGCAGTCTGCGGTTTTGTTAGATCCTAAGAGGATGTGAGCTAGAACTTTTCTGGACCCTCTAAGTTTTGACTTTACATTCAACAAGAGCAGTGTTCAGAAAGGAAGGGTCCAGGGAAGGGGCGGAGTCCGGTGGCTGCACGCGTTCCCCTCTCGGGTCCGGGAGCGAGTGGCGGCGGCTGGACTCCGCCCCTTCCCTGGACCCTTCCTTTCTGAACACTGCCCTCCTTCACAAGCCCCGCAGCACGACGAGGACACCAGATCCCCTGTTTATTTTGGACACTTTTTCCCCTTGGACACTATTTTGTTTATTATTGTTTAATAAAAACCTCTCCGAGGCCTGACACCATGCCCACTGTGTCTGTCGTTTGTTCCTCCCGCCACAATATATATATATATATATATATATATATATATATATATATATATATATATATATATACACACATTTGAAAAGTAGCAAAAATACATTGTTTCTGAGACCTTTCTGAGCAATTTGAAAAGTTTCTGAGACCCTGGAGAAGGTAAGTAAAAAAAAAAAAAAGACATTAAAGTGCCTGTATTGACTTCTAAGTGGAAATGACAGATCTATATCAGATCTTTATTTCCATATGTAGATACAAATGTATTTCCCTTATCATATCTAAACTATAATTTGATATCAGATATGAATTTGCTTGCAAATAAATTACATTTGTGCTGCATTACTCTTAGATCCCAGAACAGACAGGGGGAAAGAGGGGTGTTACATTACATTACGGGCAGAGTCATTGATTTATTTGCAGTTTTCCACCAGACTCCAGCAAGCATGAGCTACCAAACTATGTACATATTTATATTTAACATGGATATTGATTTAGATGTCATAGCGATGTATCTCATTAGGGTTTCACTATGGAGAGCACTCCTTCAAGAGTGGCCACTGAAGGTTTTCCGGCCCTGTGTCTGAGTGTTATCTAGAGGGAGGGTGTTATTGATCAAGTCTCATAATTGGTACAGAGCTTAATACAGGAAACTCTGGTTTGTTTGATTTCATTTAGCACAGATACTTAAAAGGGGAAGGGTTGAAGCAGAAACATCAATAAACTGATCATGAAAGGAACTGCACTAGCCTATTAGGCCTTTTTTGCGAATATTGCATTTCCATTCCGTAAAATGAAATGTCATTTATACTGATACGAGTCTGAGCAAAAGCTATGAAACTAATCAGTGGCAAAAAATAACAAAGAAAATGTCAGCCCCAATTGTTTATGATACTGCACTTTTTTTTTATTTAATTTTTTCAGTTGGATTAACACATTTTACAAAATAATATACCAGTTATCCAATAATCTATATAGTTTTCATTACCAAATATCACAATGTCAAAATCGTAAACACAATGAGAAAAACTCACCCCCAATCCATTTAGGGGTAAATGACTGAATTTTTGGAAAAAAGATATTGAAGCCCAAAAGGGTGCATCTATCAATCATAAAAGAACTCCACATGGCTTAATAAAGACCTTTTGAAGCAAAGTGAGGCATTTGCGTAAGAAACATATCCATATTTAAAACTATAAATTGTAAATCTCCAGCTTCCACTAGCTGTCGTTCACGTGTTCATTAGAATGGTGTTCCAGCATATGACATTTTAGTTGAACTATCCCTTTAAAATGAATGATTTTGATGTTTCTGCTTTGTTTACGTAAGGTTATCATTTGACTTATTGTCTTAATGATGAATTTGTTTCTCACAAATGTGCAGCTGTTTTTATCAGCTGTTTGGACTCTCATTGTGATGGCACCCATTCACCACAGAAGATCCAATGGTGAGGAAGTGATGTGCAGTGTTGGGGAAAGTTACTTTTAATTGTAATGTATTACAATATCGCGTTACTCCCTAAAAAAAAGTTACTAATTACATTGCTTAGTTACTTTTTATGGAAAGTAATGCATTCATTTTGAGTTACTTTTAAAAATATGGGCTGGGCTTGCTTGTTTGTTTTTAATATATAAAAGTTGTTATTTTACAAATGTAAAAGAACAATAATGAATATGCCTCAGGCTGAAGGAAATTTAAATTCATGTCTGTACGGTAGAGGTGTTACGGGGCTGACGAGACGTGAGACGTGCGGATCCATGTGCAAGGCTTTATTATAGAACATGGTCAGAAACAGGCAGGGTCAGACAGAGGCAAACAGGTATGGCAAGGGCAAGACAGAGCAATCCGTGGAGCAAGCGTGGGTCGATGATCAGCGAACAGTATCCAAAGGGGCAAGGCAGAGAGATAATCCAGAGACGAGAGCAATAATCCAAACGGGGAGCGAACAGAGTCCAAACGGCAAGGCAAAGGGGTAAATCCAGGAAACAAAGGCAGAGTCAGACACGGCAGGAAAACAAGGCAAGACTAAGGCTAAAACAATGGCTATGGCTCTGTAGAGTTGCTATCGCTATGCGAGTGATAAACGCTAACAATACTCGGCCCTGAGCTAGAGCAAGTCCCAGGTTAAATAGTGTGTGTGATGGGGTGATCAGTGAATTCAGCTGTGTGATCAGTGTAATCAGCTGCGTGTCGTCAGTGCAATGGATTGTGGGTATTGCAGTCCAGAGAAGTGTGGTGTGAGAGTCAATGTGGTGAGTGAGTGACATCTGGTGGTGATTGTCCGGAAGAGCATGGACCAGATTTGTGACATAGCCCCCCCCCAAGGAGCGGCTTCCAGACGCTTCCAAATAATCCAGGAGGGCGGTGGAGCGGAGGCGGAACAGGGGGAGGGACGGAGGGCCAGGTCCGTGAGGAAGTGGGAAGACCGGGGACTGAGGCAGAACCGGCAGAGCAGGACACCCCGGCGGAACCGGAGACCAGGACAGAGCAAGAGCCCACCAGGGCGGAGCAGACGGACCAGGAGCCCACCAGGGCGGAGTAGATGACCACCAGACCGGAGTAGAAGACCACCACGGCGGAGCAGACGACCACCAGACCCGAGCAGAAGACCCCCACGGCGGAGCAGACGACCACCAGACCCGAGCAGAAGACCACCATGGCGGGGCAGACGACCACCAGACCCGAGCAAGAGCCCACCAGGGCGGAGTAGATGGACCAGGAGCCCACCAGACCGGAGTAGAAGACCACCACGGCGGAGCAGACGACCACCAGACCCAAGCAGAAGACCACCATGGCGGGGCAGAGGACCACCAGACCTGAGCAGAAGACCCTCGCCAGGAAGCAGACTGGGCAGGAAACCATGGCAGAGTCTGAGATCTGGGGGAAACGGAGACAGACAACACCGGGAGAGCAGAGACAGATAATACAGGGAGAGCATTCATGATCTCAGGGGGCGTGGCAGGGCAGGACGAGGATTCATAGACTGCGTTTTTAGCCGTGACAGGACAAGGCGTGAGCTCACAGACGGCATCTTTAGCCGTGACAGAACAGGGCGTGAGCTCACAGACGGCCTCTTTGGCCGTGACAGGACAGACAGTGAGTTCAGGGGCGGCCTTCATGACCGTGACAGGGCAGACAGTGAGTTCAGAAACGGTCTCCATGGCCGTGACAGGGCAGACAGTGAGTTCAGGAACGGCCTCCATGGCCGTGACAGGGCAGACCATGAGGTCAAGAACGGCCTCCGTGGCCATGACAGGGCAGACCATGAGGTCAGGAACGGCCTCCGTGGCCGTGACAAGGCAGACAGTGAGTACAGGAACGGCCTCCGTGGCCGTGACAGGGCAAACAGCGAGTTCAGGGACGGCCTCCGTGGCCGTGACAGGGCAAACAGTGAGTTCATGAGTGGGCGCCACCACCTCGGGAGGTTCTTCCGGACAATCACCACCAGATGTCACTCACTCACCACATTGACTCTCACACCACACTTCTCTGGACTGCAATACCCACAATCCATTGCACTGACGACACGCAGCTGATTACACTGATCACACAGCTGAATTCACTGATCACCCCATCACACACACTATTTAACCTGGGACTTGCTCTAGCTCAGGGCCGAGTATTGTTAGCGTTTATCACTCGCATAGCGATAGCAACTCTACAGAGCCATAGCCATTGTTTTAGCCTTAGTCTTGCCTTGTTTTCCTGCCGTGTCTGACTCTGCCTTTGTTTCCTGGATTTACCCCTTTGCCTTGCCGTTTGGACTCTGTTCGCTCCCCGTTTGGATTATTGCTCTCGTCTCTGGATTATCTCTCTGCCTTGCCCCTTTGGATACTGTTCGCTGATCATCGACCCACGCTTGCTCCACGGATTGCTCTGTCTTGCCCTTGCCATACCTGTTTGCCTCTGTCTGACCCTGCCTGTTTCTGACCATGTTCTATAATAAAGCCTTGCACATGGATCCGCACGTCTCACGTCTCGTCAGCCCCGTAACAGAATACTCGGCCACACAAGGATCCAGCAGCTATTCAGAGGAACATTGGCCAGGTATGGACATTGCACGGCTGTTATTAACCCTCGAGCAGGGCTCGCGACTGCTCGAGGATTATATTCAGGAGTATTTAGACCTTGCCTATTTTTCTGATCTGCCGGACTACGCACTCATAGACTTTTTCTGTGAGGGCATTAATCAGCCGCTCAAGACTCAGTTAATCCGCGAGGGTCCCCGTTCATCTCTCAGTCAATTTATGGACTATGCCTTGCTGTGTGTGGGCTCTCCGTTCACTGTGGGTGTCGCGGAGGAATGCAACACTGCACTCACTCACAAAATGGCGGCAACAACAACACCCCTTCACGTCGTCGCTGCCAAGCCAGAGTCTGCTCACGTCATGCCTGCCAAGCCAGAGTCTGCTCACGTCATGCCTGCCAAGCCAGAGTCTGCTCGCGTCGCCGCTGTCAAGCCAGAGTCTGCTCGCGTCGCCGCTGTCAAGCCAGAGTCTGCTCGCGTCGCCGCTGTCAAGCCAGAGTCTGCTCGCGTCGCCGCTGTCAAGCCAGAGTCTGCTCGCGTCGCCGCTGTCAAGCCAGAGTCTGCTCGCGTCGCCGCTGTCAAGCCAGAGTCTGCTCGCGTCGCCGCTGTCAAGCCAGAGTCTGCTCGCGTCGCCGCTGTCAAGCCAGAGTCTGCTCGCGTCGCCGCTGTCAAGCCAGAGTCACACCACGTCACAGTGCTCCAGCCAGAGTCTGTCACACCCAAGGATTTAAGGTCAGTCCTTCAAGTTCCCTGTCTGATATCCAGTGTGATGGACCCACCACTGATGTCAGTGCGAGTAGCTGGCATTCCCAGGGCCTCAACCCTGTCTGTTACAGAGACTGTTCCCCTGACCTCAGTACTTCCCGTTATGGCGGTTGCCATTTTGAGTGTGTGGGCTGCACACTGTGCTCCTGAGGCCTCTCCTGTCCACGAGTCTGCTCCTGAGGCCTCTTCAGTCCACGAGTCTGCCCCAGAACTTCCAGAGGAGGCGGCGTCCACTGCAGGTGATTGTCTGGACCAGATTCGTGACAAGAGGATGCAGCTCAAACAAATTGCATGAAGAATATGATGCAAGAGAAGAAAGTCCAACACTATTCAGCAATAACTAAAATGAAACACAAATGTGTCATTTTTGCTTATTAGTATTGTTGAATTGTATCATTGAAGGTCAGTAGCAAACACATTGGTTAATAAAATGGGATTAAACACATAAGCGATATTTGTCTTATTTAACATATTTAATTATTGCAGGTTTGTGTAATATACTCAGTTTGCATTTGACTGTTTTTGTTTATTTTGAGGAACACTGAATCTGATTTTGTGCAGGTGAGATGAGTAAACGCTTGTTGACATTCAGTCTAGAACTACAGTAACATGTTCACACAGTGCACACAACGCCTCTACACTTACTCCCAATCTCTCTCAACATGGCAACACAAAAGCTGTCAGTCAATACATGGGAAAACAAATGAACTGGCATTACTTATTTGAAAAAAAGTTACTCAGATTTTTCCTTCAAAATTAAAAAGTAATGCGTTCCTTTACTAGTTACTTGAAAAAAAGTAATCTGATTGCATAACTTGTAACACGTTTCCCCAAACACTGGTGATGTAATGCTACATTTCTCCAAAACTTTTCTGATGAAGAAACAAACTTATCTACTGTACATTTTGGATGGCCAGTGAGAAAGTACATTTTCTGCAAAATTTCAATTCCTTTCGTTTTCAATCAGTCAAAACTGTCAAATATTATCCTTAAATTGTAATCATTATTACTGCCATACGGACATTGATACCTTAATCACTGACTGATAACAGAATACTTCCTAAATGTATTTTTTTGTAAAGCTGCTTTACAATATATATTGTGAAACGTGATATACAAATAAACATGAATCGAATTTGATAAAATATTAAATATGTTTCTGTGTATAACTCCATAAAATATACTGTGCTCATAATAAGAAATGTGCTAGAACACTGTGCTGAAAAGTACACCACATCTGAAAATTCTGCGGAAGCAAGAATGTTTTACCAGTTTGATGTATGTTTCTGGCACATTAGCATGAGCAATTGCCTTGTGTATATGTTAAATTGTGTATCCAAGTTGAAAAATACTGCAATGTTCATTTGGGTTTACTCATATTTGCTGTCATATGTTTTTTTTTTTTTGTCTATTAAACAGCCTTGCTAATTGTAAAAGACTTGCTGGCATTTCAATTCACAAACTGAAAGATTGTGTATAATAATTTGAAACAGAATGACAAGGCAAATCAAAAGTAATTATAAAATGCAAATTGCATGTCCATGTGACAGGACATAACAGTACCTGTTTAGCAGGCACAGCTCTAGTCAGCCAAGCTAACGAACTTTAAAACTAATTCAAAATGGGTGTAGTGTGCCAAACATTTTTGTATTGCAATGTTATTTTTAAATAATTATTTAGAATTAATTGCATTTGAATGGAAAGTGACTGAGAAAATAACCTTTTTTGACTATCTTGGTTGAGCTCCCAGATTTCATGTGACTTCCTGGGTTTGCCAGGACATATTACCGTATCTAAATTTAATGATTATATTTGTGGCTCTACTCACATTGTTACAGGTTCAAAATTACATTAGCAGTGTTCAGATTAGCCATGCCTAGCTGTTTCTAGCAGGTCAAGCTAATCAAACTATCCACACTGACATTGATTAAATCTCTGGAGGTCACTACAACGTCTGTTGCTAGGTGCTTCTAGTCGACTACTGTATCCAACTGTAGGTGGAGCTTAGCTGTCTACACTCACATTAGTAGTCATTGCAATGAGTCATTGCATGTTTACATAAATTGGATCTCTGCACATATTTGGCTCCTTCAAAGTCTGTATATAGAGGTAGGAATATACTGAAGCATGTGTAAGTCAAATTGTGTAATATGCAGTGTACCTTCAACTGGTTGAATTAATTTTTTTACAATGAGTCTGTTGGATTTATGATGTGTTCCAAAATGAACCAGATGAAGGAAACTTAGTAGACTGAAAAAAAAAACAGTAAAAAACTTAGTAGACTCTAAAAACAGTAAATAAAATACTGGCAGAAAAATCCCGAAAACTTTTTATGCTTTTTCACAAAAAAAATATGACTACAGGTCAAGATTATCAATTAATAAAGAAGTATTTTTGTGTGGTTCCTTGAAAAATACTATGCTATGACCTCAAAACACTTGTGCTATAGTGTCACACATTTAACTTATTCAAAGATAACAAAATCCTTCATGATAAACTTGGCACTAAATATCACTCAGAAAAGTAGGAGAAGCCACTGAACATAATAATTTTCATATATAAATTATTTGCGCCTCAGGGCTAGCAGATGAAACACAATAAATGTGGTCATATTGAACACAATCGTGTAAGACTTTGATGACAGACTTTGCTCTGCCAAAGTTGAGATATTAGAAGGGGTGTGCTGATTGCTGAACAATGATCTGTAAAGCAGATGCAATCATTTAATATATCCATAATCTGTATATTTGTCACGTTCCCTCTCAGGAGACAAGGGGCGCGGAGACAAGGAGATTCCAACAATAATCCTTTATTGAAACAGACAGACGAGGAGTTTGGGGAGAGACGAACATAGATGACGATCAATACCGGACACAGGGGCAGGGAAACACAGGCCTTATAAACATGGAGAAATCAACGAGGAAGAACAGAAACAGGTGCGGAGCAATTACACACAGGGCTAGGGACTAATTAACTAATGAGCAGGGAACGAGGACAGGAACAGAAAGGCCAAATGTCGACACGAGAGGCGGGGGAACACGAGACACAGACTGACAATATTACGGTGGCCGAGAGAGCTCAACATGCTGCAAATAGAAAAAAAAAAACACCTGCAAATTAAGAAAACAACTTCATCAATTTCACAAAACGCGCTGCAAATGCTCACAACACAACCAAATAAAGAAATGCACTGCAAATACTCACAACACAACCAATAAAAGAAACACGCTGAAAATAAAATTCGGTAACACTTTCTATGAATAATACATTACAAAGGTATTCTTAATGCATTATAATGAATGCATAATGCATTATAAAAAACCTTATAATGTGTTATAAAATCTAATGAATAATCATAACAACAATTATAATACATTATAGTACTTACGTATTTGTGGTAACAACTTTTAAGAGTAAGATTATTTATAACACACAATGAACACCATATTAAATCTACTTCATTTATAATGGGCTATATCATAGCTTGACATTGTTTATGTAAGATTTGCACAGTACCTTACTACATCTCTTGAGTGCAATGTTTATATATATACGTATCTATAAAACTAATCGTATTAGTAAAATTAGGTAGGGTAGGTAGAATCAAAATAAAGTGTTAGCATACAGTATATTTAGCAGACACACTACTAATACTCTCATAACTGCTAGTTGACATGTTACTTATCATGTTACTTATCAACAGCTGTCTAAAGGGTGCCATCAAAATAATCTGATATTATGGAATATATACAAAAAAAAACTGATATTATGTAAAGAAAATATAAATAAATGTTCAAAGCAAATGTGTCATATTACACATTTATCTGATCTTATGGCTGTTTGAGAATTATTATTATTATTATTTTTATTATTACTTATAAGTGGCCTTTGTCTGCTTTAAGTAAAGTAACATAAGTAGCGTGGCAAGATATTAGACTTATAATACATTATAACTATGAGAAATATAATCCATTGGAATTTAAGCGGATGGATCATGTTCATTGTGTGTTATAAATCATCATACTCTTAAAAGCTATAACCACAAATAACTAACTATTATAATACATTAAAACTGTTCTTATGAATATGAGATGATACAACATATTATAAAGTTATTTATAATACATTATGCATTCATTATAATGCCTTAATAATATCTTTATAATGTATTATAAATATGGGCTTCATAGAAATTATTACCTAAAATTCTTTATTTGGTTGTGTTTTGAGCATTTGCAGTGCATTTCTTTATTTGTTTGCGTTGTGAGCATTTGCAGCACCTGCTGTCAAACTGATGAAGATGTTTTCTTGATTTGCTGGTGCTTTTTCTATTTGCATGTGTTTTCTGAAGTTGCAGCATGTTGAGCTCTCTTGGCCGCCACCATAATATATAGAGATCAGTATGCAAAGTAAGTCTGTAGTGAATAAAGGTAATCATTCAAATTTCAGAGTTTTCTTTATGCAACTTGTTTAAATATGTTTAATCGTTTTGCATTTAGATGTAGTTATTTGGGTTTATCGTTCACAATATAATTTTCTTGTTTTATTTAGATTGTTAGCAACGTCTAACAATTTTTCCATAAACCCCATTTTACAATGTTGTTAGCAGAAACGGAATGTTTTTACAAATGCAATCTTTGTCTGGACCTGCTATTTTTGGGCTCCTAAAAGCATTTTTTTTTCCCTTGCAGTTTATTTGCAGGCGCTGTAGTAAATCAAACTCTGTGATTTGGGTGTAACTGCAGCAGCAGGCTGACAGGAGGGAGTGCTGCTGTAAATCAGGGATGTGTGAGAGGAGCGTAATCATGGAGGGTGAGGAACGATGGAAAGAAAAATGTGCCTTGAGGGAGAAGTCATAGTTATGAAGGAGGTTTTATTGTTGTCTATAGCATTGCTGAAATCATTTACAGGTGGTTTAAGGGGCGCTTGCACATTCTACTCTAAGTTCAGTTCCTCTGTTTGATTTGAAAGCGGAAAGATGGACTTGGGTGCAGTTTGTGTGAATTTCAGTATGATTCACAATTGGCATGAAAGAAAAGCAGATGTGAACTGCATCAAACCGACTGTGAAAACAATTTGATTTCAGTCAAAGTAGGCATTAATATATAATAATAATAATAATAATAGTTATATAATAATAATAATAATAATAATAGTAATTGTTATATAATAATAATAATAATAATAATAATAATAATAATAATAATTGTTATATAATAATAATAATAATAATAATTATTATTATTATTATTTACCTACATCTTAACATCATAATATTTACTTTTTTTCTTTATTTTTTGGACATTGTAGACTTTTTTTTTTCATCTGTGTGGCTGATGGATGCTACCATTTAAATAAGTTATGAGGGTGCATGTGCATTTCCATGCATATATTGTTGACAAATGAATTATTCAGAGATGCTTGACTATAAAACTGAGTTTTATGACAGTTCCAAATGGGATGTTGTATGATCGGCTCAACAAGAGATGGACAGGAAGCACTCATCAATGTAATTTACTGTGTGCCGCCATCTAAAAAACACCAACTCTGTTAGGACTTTCAGACAACAACTGAATTTGCTTCTGCAATGCAATCCAATTAAACCCAACGTTCTTTGAGATTTTGTTGTTCAATCATGAGAAATAAAAATGTACAGTACATGCAGTGTTGTAAAGTAATAGTTTATCATAGTTCCAAATTTATGATAATATTTATTTATATTATTTAACCATCAACAAGCTTGTGTATTATTTCACATGTTAAATAAACACTCAACACATAGCGTCCATCACCCCTTTAGCCGTTCTTAGGAAGGAATCTCTCTTTATTCCTGTTAATTCAGTGGCTCTTTAATTTACCATCTTTTCACTGAGCCATTATTAAACAAATTTCTTACCCTACGAAACTTATTTGAACATACTGAAATATTTTTTATGGGTGATGTAAATTTATTATAATGATATAATCTATCATTTTCTTTATTATTATTATTATTATTATTATTATTTACTATAATGTATTTTCATTTTTTTTTTTGTTTTTTTTTGTTTGCTTGCTTGTTTGAACAAAGTGAGACCATGTGTGAAGTTTGCATCCTGAGTGATTGTCAGGGATTAATTGTCATATTTAGCATATTTTGAAGAAATCAAACAATATTTATCACCTGTTTGATCCAACATATCTTGCAGAGTTGGAGCCGGATAAAGGTGCGTAAAGATATAATTTTATTGTGGTGCAAGTACCCATTAAAAATTCAGTTGCTATCATAAAAAAAAAAACAAACAAAAAAAACACTATCAGCAACCAAATTTGCATATGCAATGCAACCAAATTAAACCAAATGTATTTTAATGTGCTTTGTGAATCTGCTCTGAGTGAGTGCTATCAGGAGGGTAGGCCCTGGCAACTTACAATGTGTGGCTTCCAGACCGAGATAATTGCTAACATAAACAGTACAAAAAGGTACCATGGTTGGACAGAGGCACTCAGAGCTGTAAAATAAAGGTTCATTATGACTTTAAATTTATTGTTTAATAAAAGACTTCATGCTGAGACAGATTTTCCCGGTGGTTGGAAATTTACTGTGATCTTTTCATGTGTTTTTTTATTTTCTTCTTTTTCTTTTTTTACATGACAGGGTGTGTAAGACCTATTACATTTAAGGACTTGTATTGATTTCTTTCAGGTCATAGGCTACTATGTAGGTGTTAACAGAATAATTCAAAAAAAAAAAAAAAAAAAAAAAAAAGTCAATACTCACCCTAATATCATTCCAAACCTATGCTGTTTATCTGTGGATCACACAAGGGGAATTTGTTTTTGAAGAAATCACTCTAAATTTTGACTGATTACACAGGCCTATAGCTACACCTAATTTTGCAATGCAGAATTTAGCTAGTTTTCGTGAATGTGTGAGACATCCAACCACTATAATTAATAAAAACACTTTAACATAAAATCTGCACTTTATAATGATTTCAACAACACATTAAAACATTGATAATACATATTAGTTTGCAATATGAAGCTGCATAATGAGCTGTTTTATATAGCTAACATAACTAACCGGATGACAATGAAGGCTGTCAATCTTACATAAGATGGATATCAGGCTCCAAAAAAGACAACAAAAACACCACAAAATCATTTGTGTTCAGCCTGTGTTCACATCCAAATGTATTTATGTATTTATTAAAATGGCATATATATTTAACATGTTTGATTTAACTTGCATTTTTGCATTAATATAACAGCATACTTTGAAATGACATGGGAATTTTATAGGCTTTCTAGTTTGTACTGTTTTGCAGTATTGGCCTTCATGATCAGCAGAGCAATAAGATTTTAGATTTTCACTGATCTGAGACAAATAAAAGTATGAGGCAACTCCCAAAATTTGCCCTTGTCTCTGCGATATCCCACAGCTCCACTTGCAAGGGCACGTACAGATACAAAGAAATGCACGAACACTACATCAAATGAAGGAAAGCTCACATACACAGCATCATTTTGAAGACAAGACGCAGGGCCGCTGTTTCTCATACGTTCTCCTGGCTTCCAGGGGATTGAACTTCAGCCGCTTGCTTTGCCGGGACAAGGAGCACCCCACAGAGCCTTCCCTTTGATGTCTGCCCGCAATTCAGAGCCACTGATACATGTATCGATTACCGCGGCAACTGAAGCTTCTCTCCCGCTGCTTGCTATTTCATTTGTTCCCTGTGGTTCCTTCCTCATATTGATCCCTGTGAGGGGGAGGTGTTTGAGACTTACAGACATGAGAGAGCCGTTTACAACAGCGTACATCATTTTTAGCTGTCATTTCTAAGACTGTCACGCTTAACGTGTTTACGATTTTTTCAGGCACTGGGTTTTTTTTTGTTTTGTCCGTGGTTCATTTAATACGTGTCAGTATAATTATAGACTCTAAGCAGACATATTTTGATAATTAATTAATCTGGTCTAGGATTCACCAAGGTAACATACATAATCATACAATGGAAAAGGAATGACAGGAGCCTTACGTCAGCCGTGAATATATCGGTACATTTTCTACGGTTATGTTTAGAGTAGCTTAGGCCTACCGTTTTTCATATGCAATGCCTGCACTCTGAGTCATACCACTTTTTTATATTAAAGATCAGACATTGCACTCTGGAATTGATTTTCAAGGACATTTGTTTTAACTTTATGAGGACTTTGTTTTTGTTTTTTTCTGGTACTAAATAATACTGCTTTTCGGCTAAACTAATAACTTGCTAGACTTGATGGAATATTATGCAATATATCAGATGTTAAATAATTGTAAAGGATTAGCCCTTATAGCTTTAGCTTTTAGGGAATCTATTCTTCAGATTCGATATTGATATTTACATGATTAATCGATATTAATCAAAACATCCGACTTGTCCAGCAAGCATTAAAACCAGTATGTTTTAACAATTCAGATTATTCCTGTGGCCACAGTAATAGCGAATTGATTAGGTAATTTTTGGCATAGGTAATTTTAGCATAGGTAACGTGATCTTTGGCAAATAGTTTAAGTCTTGAAAATCACAGAGCACCAGACACAAGATTTCTTAATAAAGCAAAGGTTATTTGCTACTCTACAACGCTACTAAGCTACAATAACACAAAATAGAATACGTACACACAAACACACACATTGAAATGAATTGTTGTGATCTGAAGAGAGTTCAAGGTTCTAATGCTCGTTTTCAAGAATGCTCGAACTTCAACCTGATGGAGTCACAAGCAAGGAACTTTACTATCTTTACTCTTAAAGATGATCCAGCAGCATTATGAAGAATTGTTTGATTACTTGCTTTCAGTTGAGTTTGACAGCTGATCGGGTGTTTCTGCGCGGTCTCCGAGGGAACCTCCGACTGATTGGCTGCAGATGTGTTGTCTTCTGACGCGTTTCAAGGAATGCCCTTCGGTGGTTGGTTGGCTTCTTTGTGACGTGATGACGCTCAAAGTACTTCCTTGAGTTCCTGTCGCATAGCTTCAGATTTGTCAAGGGTTTCTTCAGAAGTTTGACTAAGTATTGATAGTTGTTCAAGGCTAGGCCAGATGTTAATGGCTGGGAGCGCTTTGGCGCGACTCGATGAGGAGCCGAAGTTTCACCAGGTCAGCGCAAGAGCAAGCAAAGAGAGACGCTCCAAAGTTGGGTGTCTTCTTTATTAGGCTGATTTCAGTCTGCCCCTTTTGCTGTTTGAGCCAATCACAAGTGTTTCTGTAGGGAGGAGCCCCACCCCGCATGGCTCAGTTTTCCGTGAATAAATCCTTTGCTGCATTATTCCATAAAATAAAGAACATATCCTAGCAGACTCCTATAAGTGTTTTAATCATACATTATGATGAGAAAAGTCAACTTTCCTCCACACCAGATTATTGCTGATGAAATCAGCTTTCATTCAAAATCAAACAACAGGCATTTAGCATACACAAAGTACATACCTTAATTCTATATACTGCATGGGTTAATGCATCGATTAACATGATACCTTCTAAATAATCACACCAAGTATATGAAAGACATAAGATACAACATTAGTATGTATTGTCTATTGAGAATATTATTTTAATAGAAATAGGAATAAAGGAATATCTGTGGGCAGAGAGTCAATAAAAATGTGGATGTTCTTTGCACAAGAAAAAAAAAACGCATTGCTTTGGAATGCAGGGAGGATGAAAGAGAGAAGAGCTGTTCGAGGTCATGAGAATATCACGTTTATGGAGATCTAGAGATTTTCTTAGCTCGGACGTCGGTTGTAAAACCGTCTTTCCTGGTTGATAACATCATTGAATTTATGAGTTAATGGTCAGGAGATCAGGGAGGATCTGTGCTGGAGCCTTTCCAGATGCCAAGGTCTTTGTCCTGTTTCTGGTTGAATTATGCTTAAGTGATAAGAAACAACCGTGAAGTCCTGTTTTAAATACATTCCAGATTTTTCCACACATGTATCCTTTGTTTTAGGGGTCATGAGACGTTAAGGAGAGCAGAGCAGGATGCTTGGGCGCGGTGCTGGTCGTTAATTAATTTTACGGCCACAGATAGTGAAAAGAGCAAATTTCTCCGGAATGTGCTGTCCTGTTAATAGGTGTGTGTGTGTTCTTGTTTCAACAAAGTTCTACATAATGGATAAAAGAAAATAAAAAAAAAATCAATACAGGAGCATTTTATGCTCACACATTTTAAATATGCAGGGCATTTTGGTCATTTAAAGTTACATTTTTGCAACAGATATTTTAAAATAAATCAAAATATAATTTCTTTATTTGACAATTGTGTTTTTAATGTGAATGCTACAATAATTCTATATGGCAATGTGTGTGCTTGTATGCAATGTTTTTATATATATGCTTTGAATACCCAGATAATCATAAAGAGTATGTGAATTATATGCCATAATGCAATTCCTTTTTATATCCTTATTCCAAAATTAGATTAAATTGCAGCATGATTTCAACATCCCTCATTAAATTTAAAATTGCAATGAGGTCACATAACAACAACGCTTGACAAATTTATAGATATACTGTAAAGGCCTAATGCGTGATACTTTTGCTTAAACAAAAATGGTTTATATGTATGGCATATACTGCACAGTATGTATTAAGATTGTATTTCATCCTGAACATAACTAATTATTTAATCAGGAAGCTTTTGATTATATGAGTTTGTGTGGGCAGGGTTAGTTTAGCAGTTACCATCCTTGTTTATTCTTGTGAGTGATTACTTTGTAGTTTATTTAGTGCTGAAATGCTGTCAGCTCCTCAGGCATGGTCCAGCAGTGTAGAGTTAAAGTCAACCTGTCACTCTCTCTTGGCACAAAGGTGCTTTGAGCTCAAATTGTGCGTGGAGGAATGTTTAGAAGTGGCAGGTCTCAGAAAAGTGCTCTGAAGGTTTCACAACCCATCTCGGTATATTCGGCAGCGCTGTGAAATGTTAATACCTGTCATTCATAGTTTAGACCCACCTGGGATTCATTACGATAGAGGTTTGGCTTGAGCTATTCTGAATTTAGCTGCGTTTGATTTGTGCAAACTTTTGTAATTAATTTTTTTCTCCTAGCATGCAGGACTAACTACAAGTACCAACATTTTTGTATTTTAATATATATATATATATATATATTTTTTATATTATTTTTTTTTACCACAATTGGTGGTGCATCACAGTTTTCACAAAAATATTAAGCAGCATTGTTGATAACAATGTGAAATGATTTTTAAGCATCAAATCAGCATGAAAGAATGATTTCTGAAGGATCATGTGACACCGAAGACTGGAGTAATGATGCTGAAAATTCAGCTTTTCCATCACAGGAATAAATTACATTGTAAAATATACTCACCGGCCACTTTATTAGGTACACCTGTTCAGTTTCTTGGTAACACAAATTGCTAATCAGCCAATCACATGGCAGCAACTCAATGCATTTAGGCATCTAGATATGGTGAAGACGACTTGCTGAAGTTCAAACCGAGCATCAGAATGGGGAAGAAAGGGGATTTAAGTGACTTTGAATGTGAGTTGTTAATGTCAGACGGGCTGGTCTGGGTATTTCAAAAACTGATGATCTACTGGGATTTTCACACACAACCATCTCTAGGGTTTATAGAGAATGGTCCGAAAAAGAGAAAATATCCAGTGAGCCGCAGTTGTGTGGACGAAAATGCCTTGTTGATGTCAGAGGAGAGTGGGCAGACTGGTTAGAGATGATAGAAAGGCAACAGTAACTCAAATAACCACTCGTTACAACCAAGGTATTCTGGTATGCAGAATACCATCTCTGAATGCACAACGCGTCGAACCTTGAAGCTGATGGGCTACAGCAGCAGAAGATCACAACGGGTGCCGCTCCTGTCAACTAAAAACAGGAAACGGAGGCTACAATTCGCACAAGCTCACCAAAATTGGACAATAGAAGATTGGAAAAATGCTGCCTGGTCTGATGAGTCTCGATTTCTGCTGCGACATTCAGATAGTAAGGTCAGAATTTGGCGTAAAGAACACGAAAGCATGGATCCATCCTGCCTTGTATCAACGGTTTAGGCTGGTGGTGTAATGGTGTGGGTGATATTTTCTTGGCATACATTGGGCCCCTTAGTACCAATTGAGCATCGCTTAAACGCCACAGCCTACCTGAGTATTGTTGCTGACCATGTCCATCCCTTTATGACTACAGTGTACCCATCTTCTGATGGCTACTTTCATCAGGATAATGCACCATGTCACAAAGCTCAAATCATCTCAGACTGGATTCTTGAACATGACAATGAGTTCACTTTACTCAAATGGCCTCAACAGTCACCAGACCTCAATCCAATAGAGCACCTTTGGGATGTGGTGGAACGGGAGATTCGCATCATGGATGTGCAGCCGACAAATCTGCAGCAACTGCGTGATGCCATCATGCCAATATGGACCAACATCTCTGAGGAATGTTTCCAACACCTTGTTGAATCTATGCCACGAAGAATTAAGGCAGTTCTGAAGGCAAAAGGGGGTCCAACCCGGTACTAGCAAGGTGTACCTAATAAAGTGGCCAGTGAGTGTACAGTATATTAAAATATAAAATAATCCTAAAATACCTAAAATGAATAAAACATTAATATGACTGCATAGGGGTTGTTTTGGGAAGTTGATGGCCAGTCACATGAATCATGTGTCATGGTTTTGTCCACTAATGTTAATAAATCATTCCCCTCACACTGGTCTGATCACATGATTGTACATTTGCCAGTACTTTAGTGTGAGACTTAATGATCACACCTTTTGTTCAGTTCAATACTGCCTTATCCCAGGATTCCCTGTCATAAATCTCATTGGCTCAATATAGATTAGTCATGTCAGGGCTTTGCTGCCCGAGAAATCATCACCTTGGCCAAGACACTGCTTGTCAATCTTGATTAATCTTGTGGTCATGTTGCCGACGTCTCCCGTCGAGCGGCAGAAACAGGTGTATCAGGTTACCTCTGGGATTCTAATGAAATCTGCAGTGTACCCTTGTCCCAAAACCTAATTTACCTTCATTTTCATTCTGGGTCTGCCAATGACTTATTTAGTCCTTTAAAAAGGTTGAGAGAGGTTACTCAAGCACCCTTGGGAGTGGATTCTAGCATACATCCTCTCGGATGACAGACTGCAGTCGCTACAGATTAATTGATGAGGTTTCATATGAATTGACACTCATGTCTGAGATACATGAAGGAGAATATGGATTTTTGATGTCTGAAGTGCTGATAGAAGACCTTGCAGATATTACTCTCTGCAATTCTTTTAACCCATTTTCACGAAGAAATTGCAATATCAATAATAGCAGTGCATGCCATTTTGTTTAAGCAGTATGACATTTTTAAGCAGTGATGTGATTATTTATTTATTTATAATTTTTTTTCCCCACTGTGCCAGAAGGTGAAACCCAAAAAGTAATAATAAAAAAAAGAAAGTCAAAAAGTTGTTAGTGGTCATTTTGTTTAAATGTCAAATTTAAATATTTACATTTGTTTGTTTGTTTAAATATCTGTCACGGTGTATGGCATTTTATTTAAGCCATGGTTTTCATGAAGTATTACATGAATCATTGTTTTGTTTTCTTTGTTTATTTTTAATTAAATTAAATTTTATTTTATAAATTAATTACATTTTATTTTATTTTATTTAAGTTTCCCCATTGTACCAGAAGGAGGCACCCCAAAAATAATGTAAACGTACCCAAAATTACCCACACTATAAATAAAGGTGCTTCAAAAGGTTCTTCAAGCGATGGTGTAGAAGACACAAAGAACCATTCAGTCAAAGATTCTATAAAGAAACATCTCTCCCTTACCTTTTTATAATCTGCAGAACTTTTTCAACACAAATAATCTTTTGTGAAACAGAAAGGTTCTTCAGATGTTAAAGGTTCTTTATGGAACCATTTAGACAAAAAGGTTATTTTATGGCATAGTGAAGCACCTTTATTTTTAAGAGTGCAGATATTACATATTTGCCAAAGTTGTTTAATGGTACTGTCAGGAGTTATAATTAACAATGCATTAAAATGCAATTCAAAATACTTGAATACATCTTTTATCATAATCATATCTTTAACGGCTTCACTGCTTCATATTTGAAAAACTTTTTCTGTCAAATCCAAGTCATGTAGCATGACCAACATGCAGAAAAAAAAAGAAAATGTATTGACAATGTTGGTAAATGGTGTGAAGCTTTCAAAAGCATATGAAACCATAATGAACACAACAAGTACATTTCTACAAATTTGGCATGTTTTCAAAGAAGATTTAAAAAGAATGTTACAGATTTATACTTTGTCATGGAAACCCTTATTTGTCATTGACCATTGCGATACGCAAAGATATATTTTTAAGTTGTATAAATCTGTCATCTGCAGTTCAAACAGTTGCCTTATTGTAGAGTCCCAGCGCAACGCACCACCCTAAGGCAAAGAACAAAGAGAAAATAGATCAGTAGACATCAAAGTAAATGACTTCCTCCGTTTTGAGGTCAGAAGATAGTTCATCATCCTTTGTAGTGGAATGCAATTGGAGGTAGGGCAATATGCACCAAGACCGCAGCTCGCCCTCGCCGATTGCCACAGAGCTTCACATCATGACTGTGATTACATGCCCACTAGTACGCCTCTTCCTCCTTCAGCGAGCGCTGTAATCCAGGTGCCCACACCACCTGTGCAGTTTTGTTTACACCTGCGGCATTGAAGATACTCAGAGTTCCTCTGTACCCATTTCATTTTCTCCGGCATCACTGGCACGGCAGTAAAGTCTGTTGGGAACCTTAAGAAAAAAGTTAGCAATTTGTTTCTGCCCAGCAGGCGTGGTAAATACAGGCCCCCCCAGGGAAGTCACACAGATGATTTTCCACTCCACATTGTATGGGTCCCACGGGCTGTCATATCACCTTTTTCCCAGAATGCCCAAGGCTCTGCGATAAGGTCGCTTCTGATGGGACTAATGCATAGCCGACAAGCCGCCTCTGCACCGCAGGTGATGAGAAATCAAATTTGAACAGCAGACTGCCCTCATAATAGCTACAATCAGACAAACAGGTGACTATGCCTGTGAAAGAGACGGCCTTTCTCTGCAGTCTTCATGCTAGCTTCTGTTTGAACATGGTAATGAAAATGGATAATTAGGCCTTTCGGTTACTAACATGCACCTGTTTTTGCTTCCATTTATAAAGGCGCTAAACAATCTGCTGTTGCTGTAAAACTTCTCATAGAAATAGAAACTATAGCAAACCTTCCTTATCTAAAAAAAGCCAGCGTGCCAGGAACTCCACAAGAAACTGAAACTAGTTTCGCTCTGAGAAGAATCAGAAGACAAAATCGCAACTCTACAGCTCCAGGTGAGAGTTTATCCATGTAAACAGTTTTTTGATAAATGGCCCCGATTTACTCTACCGAGTGACAAGGCAGTGGAAAGCAACCATGTCATCTCCTTCAATTAAAGTTGCTCCTTGGGTTGTGTGGACTTTATCTAAGGTTCAGTCTGAGCTTGTACATGCTGTCAGGATAAATTAGGGCCGCTGGCCAGAGAAGCATGTGGCAGCACTTAGGACAGTTTTCAAGCTGGCTGCAGCCAGACCCCGGGGGATTTAACCTGCAAATCAGTGGGCAGGGATCAGATCAGACCGAAACAAAGGCACTGAGAGGCATAGATTTCTGCTCTGTAGGGGATCATTCATAAATACGTCATTCCTTGTTATATGGTTTGATTGAAAGCTAGTGAATATTAAAAGAACTCAAAGGGTAGTTATGTTTTCAGAGGATTGTATATGAAAAATGTACAATGAATGTGTAGTTTATAATCCATTTACCATAAAGATTCATATTTGAGTAAATCAGGGGTCTGTAATCTTTTTGTCATGCCATTTTTAATTTGACAAGTTAATCAGTGTGCCTTACCGCAAAACCACCCTCGGATTTACATATTATATATACATACATCCATACATATAACTGTATGAATACTAATTGGATTTATATAGTCATATACAAGCAATTTATATAAGATATCATAAAAGATGAAAAAATAAATAAATTGAAACTTGCTGATCTGTTGTCTTAGCATAATATGATCAACCACATATTAGCTTATTTGATTAATAAAATATAAATACAGCAGAATCTTAAATATTTCTGAAGTAGTTTTCATAAAATCCCTGAAGTTTCTCGATTTTCAGTGTAAGGATTAGCCCTTATTTTAATTTAGCTTTTAGGGAATCTATTCTTAAGATTCGGTATTGATATGATATCAATCAAAACGTATAATTTCTAAGGTTTTAACGACTCGTCCAGCAAATCTTTAAATTCAGTATATCTTTAACAATTTTGTTTATCTTATTCGTGGCCAACGATAAAACAAACCAAATAGTACTTGAGTAATAGAGCCTAGGTAACACGATCTTTGGCAAATAGTTTTAGACTTGAAAATCACATAGCACCATACACAAGATTTCTTAATAAATCAAAGTTTATTTGCTACTCTACAACACTACTAAGCTAAAATAAAACAAAACAGAATACGTACACACAAACACACATATACAAAAAAAAAAAAAAAAAAAAAAAAAAATATATATATATATATATATATATATTCACATATAAATATGCATAAGTAATAGGTGTCATTGGAGGGGAAGTCGTGGCCTAATGGTTAGAGAGTCGGACTCGTAATCCAAAGGTTGCGGGTTCGAGTCTTGGGCCTGCAGGGATTGTAGGTGGGGGGATTGAATGTCCAGCGCTCTCTCCACCCTCAATACCACGACTGAGGTGCCCTTGAGCAAGGCACCGAACCCCAACTGCTCCCCGGGCGCCGCAGCATAAATGGCTGCCCACTACTCCGGGTGTGTTCACGGTGTGTGTGTGTTCACTGCTGTGTGTGTGCACGTTGGATGGGTTAAATGCAGAGCACAAATTCCGATTATGGGTCTCCATACTTGGCAGTATGTCACTTCACTCATGATAAAGTTTTGTTATAACTGTTGGTGAATCTAGCAGTTGAAGAATTTCAACATATTCAAAGTTCAAAACAGGCAAAAAGTCATGTGAGTGAAAACAGTGCCACTGTTTGGTTAATAATCTTAATAGTATAAAAATGCAAACCAGATTCACAACCGCTTTGAAAACTGGCCTGTGAACAAACCAGTAGAACCGTGCAGACTATTTGCAAATTAAACATCTCAGCCACACAGATGTCACCACTTTCGTTCATGTCAGAATTTAAATACTTAAAAAAAAAAAAAAGATATGAGTGAGGCACGTTTTACCAACTACTTTGACTAGAAGTACAAAATGTTTTTGTTAGTTTTTTTTCCGTGTTGATACTGGGTGTTGAAACCTTGTAAACATCTAATTGAGCCTGAACTTACATTATTAGAAAAGCCTAAAGCAGAGAAGAGCTTCACCACACAGAAAATACAGTGGTGTACTGGAGTATGTTAGACTAATAGAGAGTGGAAACGGGAAGTGCAGTTTGCCCTGGCAGAGAGTTGGTCCTCCAGTGTCCGTTTAGCCGTGAGATTTTTATCTGACTACTCTCCTCGAACTAGGCAGAGAAAGGGAGAGAATGAGATATTGATTTATAGCCTCCCACAATGCATATCTCTCATTCATCACTGTGTCCATGTGCACTGAACCATCTCACAATGGCTAAAGTCCACACATAAACGCAAAATTTACAACTATAAAAGAACTAATACAGCATTTCTCAATTTTGCCCTCTGAGGGTCATATCCCTGCATATTTTGTTCAGTTGTGTTTGACAGTTGGCGCTAATCAACGTTTTCAGGATTACTAGAAATAACTAGGCAGGTGAGTTTTCCTTAGAAAAACACAGACTTCAAAGGCCATGACTTCGAAGTCTACGAAGGTCAAACTGAGCTTTGTTAATTGGCTCGGTCTAGCCTATGGAGGCTTGCACTTGTCACCTAGCAACTGTGACAGCTGCAGTTGGCGACTGACAGTACTGTTTAAACGGGACTTTTCTGAAAGTGATATTCAACTGTCTGAAAACAAAACAGGGTTCACAACCTAAATATCAGCGGTGAACGGTGACTTCTTTAACCTGGTGTGATATTTAATTTATTAATTTGTCAGAGACAAATAAGAAATACCTTGGCAGGTGTCGATGTAGAAGAAGGGCTGTTGCTAGGAATAGCCGTTTGGCATTGCCTTCCCACATCATGATGAAAACAATGGAAGAATAATGGTGTGTTTACATGACAAGAGTGTACTTAAAATGGAAAAGTCTTTCCTCTACATTTTTTCATTTTGACAACAATGTCAAAATGATCCTTGTTCACACAAGAACGACTTAAAACAATGTATTATGTATGCCAGGCCAGTAGTTGGCAATGTCCCTTTGTAAAGAAACACGACACACCTGCACACATAACTGTAGGCTAAACATGTAATACACATGCACATTTCAAAAATGTGTTTTTGTAGTTTACATGGAGACCATAGCAGTATTTCTGTGATGACAACTCTCGAAGAATTTAGCATATTAATATACATGGCAATGTTAATGGGTTTGGTGTTGGCGGAATAGATTTGCTACATTGCTGCTTCTGCAAGTCTTCTACCAAGACTTGCTGCTGCCAATGCATCCACAACATGCTGCTGTGAGCATGTAAAAAATACAGCTGCTGCACACATTTGAAATTATCCCCATATATAACATACATGAAATCACACCGTAGCAGTCCTATACAGGTGGAGCTGGGGAAGGTGGAGGGTTTCAACTTTTTATTAAGTATTTGATTTTATTTAAATAATCGTTTATTTTTTTAAATGTATGTACTCCGATTACTTAGAATCAATATAAATCTGTTAACTGTAAAAACTATTAGATTTAATCAGTTCAAAATTATGAATAGGGTTTAAATAAAGCTGGCTCTGAAACATTTCAGCTCCAATTAGTTAAATTGCATGAGATTGGTTTACATACAAATGTAGTCGTTTACCATACTCCAGTCATTAGGTGGCGGTACTGCGCAATGACGTGTCTAAAGCTGCTTTGGTAATGCATGTGCAAATTAAAAAAAAGCAGTGCCAGAAGAAGCGTTCTCCTGCATCTCCTCAACATTTTGCATTAGAGCAGCCTGGATCATAATCTATTTGCAAAGCAAGATATAGTCTCGCGTAGCCAGACCTTCAGACTGTCGGCTGAAGGTCTGGAGTGTATGGTAGCTTTCATTGGCCAAGGCCCGCCCATGAGGCCGTTTGACTGACATGTCACACAACCAATCACAGTTCATTTCGGTTCAGAGTCACATTTCGGGGCTTGGAAATGTCGCCACAATAAAAGACCAGTGTGTGAAACTCTCGGATGTATTTTAAAGATTCTATGCCGCGAACTTTAAATAATTCACATACTTCTGAAAATCCAGCATTTATTTGATCCTGATAAGCATTTTTTGTCACAATTATAAACACGACGGCTTTCTTCTTTCGTGAGGGGTTTGGCGCCACGGAATCTTTGTTTCCAGGTGGAACGATAAAGAATGCGACACACACATCTCCCAGAAATTTTGTATAATTCAACCAATCCGACGATGACTTCGAAACTCAGGAAGTGTTTCCAGATAAGTGTGCCATATGCATCAGACGTTTAGCCAACGTTCCGTGGGCGTAACGTCCGAGGCTGAGACTATGCAAGATAAATCTTATCTGTACTCATTGTATATTATTTGACAGATTTCATTGTATATACATGTATTATTAGTGCGGTTGATATCGTATTACACTTATATCGAATACACAGACTATCGTTTATTTCACTAGCTAGCTAACTTTAACGGTACTAATTCGGGCTGGGTTGAACATTTTTATTTTTAATCGTTCCTCATTGTGCCAGTTATCTCATTGTAAATTCAAAGAATCGATAGTTGCTGTTTTCACTTGATGCGTGAACAAAACTTAATGAAACACAATAAATCACATTAAGTTTTTTTGCTTGTGATATGAAACAAAGTGTAAGATTATTTCAATTGTATCACTAAAGTTTTACAGTAAATACAGTTTTGGTGTGAAATGTAACGTGAAAGATAATTTTAGCACCTCAGTACAAGCAGCAGTGCAGAACTCTCATGAACCGATCATCTCTTCCTCTTTACTTCAAGTTACCAAAGCAAATAAACATCAACGATCATCAGAAGGTGTTGAAAGAAACAGAAAATCCTACAGGAATGAATCACATCTCATGTAATCGCTCAGAGTTTCAAGATGTGAAAGAAGCAGCTTGTAAACAATGTCACAGAAAATCCATTGAGTGAGTATAAACTCAAAGGATAAATTTTGCTAAATATCAATATCAAAAGGATAATTTTGCTAAATATTTGCACTAGATGACATTCGTTATATTTTTTACTTAACCTGTTCTTCAATATGTAATGTCTTTAAAAAATGACATCCACTGTTTAAATGTTTGTATTTCAGCAAACTGGAGAAGAAAAATAATATCATTAGAACTATTATTTAAAAAATAAGCCTTACATGCAATTTAAAAGTTTCTTTCAAATCACTGTAATATACTAATGTACCAATTGACATGGTTTATTGTATAGTTACATCATTAGTTGAGCAAGACTTTTAACTCAGCTTTAGCTTTATGTCTGAGTAAATCAATGACTAATGTCGAGAATGAAGACTAAAATCAACTGCAATTACATCCCGAGGAGCTCAAGTATCTACCTCAATGAAGACATTGAGATACTCATTAAAGAATATGTGGTAAGTGTATGTCAGCCTGCTCTTTGTACATTATAAATGTCTTATGGATATATGTACATTGATAGTTATGTTAATTTTCTTATTGGCATCACAGTCTCGCTTTGCCCAAGTGTGTGTAGTATATGTCACAAATCAGGCCTCTGTGGCTCCCTCCGATCACCACCAGAGGGATCCATCACCAGAGTACTAACCGGTTCCTTCGGACTTCATTTCCCATAACCCTGTGCCTGGGACTGATCACCTGTACAGGTGTTAGTCATTAGGTGCGTTCGACTTCATGCAGCACTTCAAAGACCGATTGGCGGCTGACTTGAAGCAGTGCATGCCGGTTAGAAAATTTGTCCGGCGCCGACGCTACATCACTGTCACGTGTGGCATCAAAGTACCGCCAGAGCGTTTTGAGAGCAGCTGGCTCACTCAGCCAGCACAGTTTCTCCAGAGCGACTGCAGGACCGCTGATGATGACTAGCTGTTTCACAATTGACCAAATTCACCACATGACAACAATGACGTGTGTTTCTAACATCTTCAAATCCAATGCAGCTCACAAATCTGTTTTTAGAACAGTAAAAGCTTTTTTACTGTAGTCGCAATGTTATATTGAGTCACGTTTATCATAAAACACTGATGAAAGCATATATAACCCCACTTTATTAGTATTTAAATAGTTTACGTTGAACTTTATTCTTGAGCAGATGGCGCTGTATTTAAGCAGTATATGTTTCTGAAACGTCTGTGTATTTGACAAATATTGCATTTTATTCACTTCATCTGTGATTAACAGTCTCATCCCAACTCGTCACATATTGACGCTTGGTTTTGGCGTCGCTTTTTGATGCTCAAGGTATCCCTTTAGCGTCACTTTTCGACGTGAAGGGTCCTCCATTTTTTTAAATAGGAAACACTTAGCGTATATTAATCATTTTTAAATAAATTATGACAGTAGTTGCATCTGCCTCCTATCTCTTGCGTTTTGTTCACAGATGGTAGGTTTAGAGGCAGGGGTTGGGTAAGTCATATAAATAAAACTATTTTTATAACTATGTTTACATTGAAAAATCACACCCCTACATGTATGCAATAATGGCAACCTTATTATGACGATACAATTCCCAATATCGCGTTAGCATATCAACGCCGAAAAGTGACGCTAAAGGGGTACCTTCCCTTCACGTCGAAAAGTGACGCTAAAGGGGTACCTTGAGCGTGAAAAAGCGACGTCCAAAAACAAGCGTCAATATGTGACGAGTTGGGATGAGATCGGGTTGCTGTGATAGAGTATGTAAACACCACGTGAGTGTCACTAACAGGAGCAGAAAGTATCCGGCTTGACATATCCGTTTTCAACTCCGCCCCTTACTGCAAGCGGCTACTCTCGTTGATCACCGTCTGTAGCCGTGCTTCAAGTCGAACGCACCTAATATCTAGACTACTTAAGCTGTGTTCTCTCATACCTCATTGCGAAGTCTTTTTCTGCCTACCTGACATTACAGAGTGTTTATAATGTTTGTTTCCCTGTTGCCTACCTGGACTGTTTATCTATTCTGATCGTTTGTCGCCTGCCTTTTGACCCACCCTGCCTAGTTTACTCTGCTACCTGTCTGCCGCCTGCCTTGACCCCTTGCATTCATTCAGTTCATGTATCTGCCTAGCCTACGTTGTCCCTGATGCTGCTATCTGAACTGTGCCTGTAATACTTGTTTTGTGTATTAATAAAGCTGCATATGGATCCCAACGCCACTGACTCTTCATTACAGTATGCAGAAAATCAGCTCATTTTTGATTTGATAAAATTTGCTATCTCTTAGTAGAGGTAACTAGAAGTTAGTATGAAACTTGAGTATTGGTAACTGTTTTACAAGTTCAGTCAACTTAAAGATTTACAGTAAGTACATTAAATTCAAAACAATTTTCTTAATCTTGTTCTCTACAGTTCATTTGAGAAATAATAGGACATTTGCAGCTGTTACAAATTATGGCAATGCAGAGTAAAGTTTAAGTACAAATAATTACAAAGAAAGATCGATAAATAAATATGACATTTTGAAGTGAAATGTTTTTTTTCTTGTAAAATGCTCTCAATGTTTAATGATTTTTTCTAATTTTTTTTTATTATTATTATTTTTTTTTATGCAGTGCAAGTGATATCAAGCCACTTGACCATCCTGGAACAACACGAGTGCTCATGTTTTTAAGTTTGGCTGTGTCCAGTTCCATCAGAATTCTCTTCTCCTTAAGGTAGTATAATTGGATCACGTGACACTTTCATGAGCCAAGTCGCACATTAGCTGAGCTCCGTGTATATTACCTTCTTTTACTGTTTTTCGTCTTCTTTTTGTTACATTTGGGGTAGTTTTTTTCGTTTGTCTTTGGTCTGGAGATGTCACACAGTCGCAAACTCATCTTTTGCCATCATCCTTGCCAATTAAGAAGAAAACAAAACCAGTAGCCGCGGCAGGCCAAGCCGACATTGAAGACAACATGGCGGTCACTATAAAGAGATTTGAAGACATTTTGAAGGCTGAATTAGCAGCAGTGCTCACCGAATTCACCTCTCACATGACTACAATCCAGAATATATGCTCTAAAATTGACTTTTTAATCGGGGAACAGAGAGAGCAGAAAAAAGTGATCGGCGAGCACACTGGCCGTCTGGATGCCCTCGAACAGCAGGTGACTGATTTTCAAGTCCGCAGCAGATGCTCATTCTCCTGGGATGGACGTGGCATAAGGGTTTGATAATACCGAGTGACTCGACTTCTGATTTACTGGTCTAGAACTTCATGTATCAATCGGTTACTGGCAGTTCTTCATGTAAGCAAGGAAACTTGATATCACTAATGTACAGTTTTCAATGTACATGATACAATTATTTATGTTTGTTTCCTCATTATGGAAAGTACACATACTCTCTTTTTTTTCAACCCCACTTTATTACTGAATTTGAAGTTATTCTGTTCTCTTATAATAGGGCTAATGGCGGTGTTCTAAAGAATGGTACTGGCTGTCATGTTACTGTCACTGATGAAGACAGGAGACAGCGGAAGCCTGGGGTTTTCACCCCAGTCTGTAAATGTTTTATGGGATGGGTTTTCTTTGTTAATGGGTTTTTAAAGGCAGACTTGAGTTAATTCATTTGCAGTGGTACAACTTTCTCTCATTTGTTCAGTTCACTTATTTGTTTGATAGTAATGACTGAAATTAATATAGTATGTTGTAATGTCAGTGGTTTAAATGGCCCCCATAAACGTACAAGTTTTTTACAACTACTGCGATGAAAAAAGGATGACATTGTTTTGATCCAGAAAGCTCATTTGTGCATGGATGTTCATAGATGCAATAATAAATATTACGAGGTGGTCTCTTTTGCTGCGACTGACAATAAAATTAAAGGTGTTTTGATAACTGTTTGAAGAAATTTAAATGTCCATTTTAGACAGAAATGGTGATAATGCTGACAGAATTGCCTGTACATCCCTTGTGAAAAGTAATTCTCCATGATCCTAACTGATAATTCAGTTGTTTCTGCTTCAGTTGTTTGCTCTTTTCTCCTCGTACAATCATGCAGACCATTGTTGTTTTTGTATTCATGTATGATATTTATTTTTCTTTTCATGTACTTGAGTTTGCCTTTTAAATAAAATAAAATAAAAAAATGTTCACAAAAAAACGGTAGTATAGTTCAAAATAACTGGCTATACATTTCATTCTTATTTTATACTGCCAGGCCAAAAAAAGGTCGCTGTGTGATTTAAATGAGTAAATACTTGATATTTAAGGATTGACTCATTACTTGAAGTGTTTAATATGTTTCTGGCATGTGTGTTTGGCAACAATTATTTTAGCCCTAACTTATATATTGTGTTTTTGCTGTTTTGTACATTGCCTATTTGGATATTTGTATTATTCTTCATTATCTGTGTCCTGCTCTGTTGCACTGTGGAGCTTCTGTCACTAAAACAAATTCCTCGTATGTGTAAACATACTTGGCCAATAAAGCTCATTCTGATTCTGATTCTGATGCAGTGTGTAGCCTTTTATTTCTCAAACAACGAGGTCGGAAGTCATACCCATTGTCTATATTCCAGGATAGCAGTGTCAAGATTCATCAGGCTCAAACTGTGAAAGATTGTCCATCAGAGAGTCCTGACCTAATCCCTATTGAAAGTCTTTAGGATGTGCTGGAGTCGACTTTACATAGCCTGTCCAAAAAGGAGTTGCACACACTAATATTTCATTGGACCACCTATAGCTTTCATAACATTATGCTGTGTTGTGGTGTTGTTTAAACAACATTATGCAACATCACACCATTTATTTCCATCAAGAGTTGTACGTATTTTTGGCCTGTATCTTGTATTGACAATGGGATAGTCTAGCCACTCTGAAACGTCAACTCCATCACATCCTCAAGACATTCAGTAGAGTTAAGCTCAGGACTGGTGATCAATTCATACATGGAAATGTTTCCTTTATACACACTGAACCACTATTTCACAAATTGAGCCCGATTCATTTTATTGTCATGCTGGAATTTGTACATTGGTACATCCTCCGACATGGTTGTTTAAGAAATTAAAAGCTACACACCCCATCAGTTTGGGTTAAAATAATTATTGCCAAAATACTACAAGCCGGAAACATGAAAATCACTGAAATAGTCATCCAATTCTAGACTGAAAGTGCAGAGGCTGAGTCTGGAATTGCACAGACAACAGTGGTCATGTACATCTTTCGTTCAGAGGGTGCTGGTCCTGGAGACCAACCTACGGATGTTAGTGGAAGCTCTGCAGTGTCACTCTTGGGTGTTTAATGCTTTTTGGACTGATTTATGATTTATTTAAGCTACGCGACGGAGCTCAAGTGCACGTTTGAAGTATATCCTGGAGACAACCAAACTGTCACTATTTTTGAGATGTCAGAGTTTTGTACTTGAGTCAATTTAAGTGTTAAAAGTTTAAAATGAAGATGTAGAATGTTCCTTTCATACTCATGTACTCCTATCATGTAATTAAATATGCATGGAAAGTGTTGTGGTGCAGAGCCACTCAACCGCTGAGCCTTATGACATTTTTTCTGACCATTATCCTATTGTTCAAAATTATCGCATGTCACAGTTTATATTTTATTGTTAGTGCAATATAAGCAGTATTATCGATTTACCTCATGTATCTGTCTACCTCAAATTTGCACAATTCTTGAGGAAACTGATCTTATTTCTGCACTGTTATTTATTTATATATTTTTTTTTAAATATGAAGGCACTTTCTTTTCAGTACATTGGGTTTATTACATAATACATGGTACTATTACATAAGTCTTATTACTTGTTCCATTTACATAAGGTTGGCAAATTTGCATCACAAAGTTTATTAGAGTTAAAGTTAAAAATATATAATCAAAATGGATGGAAATTTCATACGCAATTGAAATACATAAATCTTAAGAATTTGGCATAAATATTTTTTGAGTGTATGTTAATATTTTGCTAGTCACCAAACAAAACAAGATTTTTTAAATATATATATAAGTAGGCTAATGTTTTTAACATTTGGATCTATAGATATTAAAGTAAGTTGAAAAGTAGTACGTACAAATAAAACTAAAAATTAAAACAAAAAATCGTGTTGCCACCTGGTGCGCAGTGATTCTTGGTTTAGCCTGAGCCATGAAGGATCCACTCAATCTATTCTTTGTAGCTCAGGAAATGAAGTACGCATTTCAAGGTCGCATTTGTAGGAGACTTCGAAATAGGGCAGCTAGATGCAAAATATTAAACCTAGTGGCATAAATAATATTATTATATTATATTATGTATATGTTATATCTGCTAAATGACTAAAAGTAAAGAGTGTAAAGACCATCGACTCTACCGTGCGACTCCACCGGGCTGGGATACCGGCAAAGGATATAAGTATCACTTTTTATTTTTTCTCTTTTCTACTACTTGTTTCACTTCTGTTTCAGTTTTTATAACCATTTCTTACTGTGAGTAAGTAAGTTGTTGTTGTAAAGTAAAGTAAAAAGTATCATTATATTATATTATTTTAAAGTATAATTTTGAAGCAAAAAAATAACAACAATTAATTAATTAGTTGTATTAATGTGTGTGTGTGTGTGTGTTCTTTTTGAGGCCATTGTGCAATATGTTCAACATACAAACAATCTCTCCGGTCAGAAGAAGAGCTGTCTCTTTCAAACAATAAAAAAGACATTCTTGGGCCAGCAGCTACATGTAAGATCTGCCCAGAGTCATTATCCAGGCTATGGCTCATAGAGTACATTCACTCAAGAGCCCTCTTGTCATTATCAGTCACTAATTTTATTTGCTTGATAATTTATTTCCATTAGCGTTGTTGTATCGTTCATAATCACATGTTAACGAGCGAGGTATTAAGTCTTGTTAGCAGAACTGATGAAGGCCAGACTGTTGGGGTCACCGTTTACATTTACATGTCACATTTTTCCTTTTATTGTTCCATTCTTTGATTTACTTCTCCATCTATAAGCCCTTGCAATTAAGTATCACTTGTCTTGTGCAGCAAAAACAGTCCTACTTGCTTAAGGTGATACGATGATTGATCATGTCATGGTTACCGACTGTCATGCTGATTAGCACCTAGAATCCCTGTAGCAAGTGGTTTTAATAATGTAATAGTTGTATTTTACCTACGTATTTGTAGTTTACGGCTGCATTTTTCTGAAGGGATTAATCATTCTGTCAAATTTTAATGACCTTCTTTGAAGGGCTGTACAACTTTATAGCAGTTTTACTGCAGCAAGGATTTTAGGAAACAGTTTGTGTCTTGTTGATGTGCTATAATGCTGATTTCCAGGGCTGGCTGGTGCAGATGCTGATGGAGGCACATACAGTGAGAACTGAAGGAGGTGGAGTGGGGGTGAAATGGTGAGATGGCAGAGCAGGTAAGCAAGAAAAAGAATTGACAGGTTCTTTTTAAACAAAAGGTGATGTTGGAGAAAGCAGGTGCTGACGCTGGTGCCTTCGTCTTTTGACTTCCTTAAGGGTAGTGTCTAAACAGATGGCAGTCTTAACTTGGATGCAACGTGAGGCTGTAACTGAAAAAAATAGTTTATATAATATTTTTTTCTCAAAGAAACTTGAAGAACCCAAATTAACAAAAACCCTTGTTACTCCGCTGGGTTGCGATGTCAATGGAAGCAGACAGGGACAAATAATATATCCATAATATAATTGTACTGTTATAAAATTACATGTTTGTGTTTTATACATTTCTCTCAGAACATCTTTAGATTGCACAGCTGCTTTTGGCATGACTCTACAGAGATTGAAGATGTTTTTTGTCCCCAGTTCACTTACAGTATCCCTTCAGCATCTACCAGCAGGAGCTAAATAGGTCATACAAACTACCAAAACTTTGGCCCCTTAAAAACAACCAACTCTGAGATCATAGCATTATAACATATAATTGTAATGAAAGTATCATTATATACCATGAAAAAGGGAACTTTAAGGAACAGACTTAACAAAACATGAGAACAAAACATGTGTTTGAAAATCAGAAAATAGCATGTAATTACGAAGGGAAAGGTAATTATATGAAAACTACATTCCATGTAGCATTATAAATAACGCAGTCAAATAAAGCCAATGGTACAGCTATTGACTACACTGAGAAAAAAGGAAAATAAAAGTGATTTATTTTATATTTATATATATATTATATTTAGTCATTTAGCAGAAACCTTTATATAAAAGCGACTTACAAATGAGGACAACAGAAGCAATCAATTGTAGTATTAATACAACTAAAACAGATCCAAAACTAAAAGCTAAAACTTTAAAAATATTATATATTAAAGAAATTAAATAAAAATGACAAATGCATACAACAAAATTTCAAAACTTAAGATTTAATTGAGAACAAAAACAAATAAAGCTAAAAACAATTAAAAAATATTAAAGAACATAAGGTATATGAGTATAATAATGATTCTAACATGACACTAAGTCAAACACTAAAAAAAACAACTACATGTGTACATAAATATGCATATATATACGTTTATAAATTCCATATTATTTCCATGTAGTTTGTTGAAGTACTAAAATAACTCAAATGAAATAAAAATTAACTTAATAGAAAAAACCTATACAGACATAATAAAAAAACTAATACAATGACAAACATTACCCCAACTTTAACTAAAATTAAAATAGATAACAAACAAAAATCAAACTGCATTAGTTTATCAGTAATCCTAAAGAAAAAAAATAACACTGTGTAAGTAAGTGTTTTTTTTTTAGCATGTGTTTTTGGCTCATAGTAAGAAATGGTTAAAACACTGAAACAGATTGTGTAGTACTGTAGTCATAATTACATTGCATTCAAGGTACACATTTACATTTTATCAGTTTTCTGGGAATCAAATCAATGACCTTGGCCATGCGCTAGTATCCTGTTCGACTTGTAGCTTATTCAGATGGATATACAATATAATCCTTTTAGCAAACTTGGAGCTCATGGTAGGTCTTTCTTGAAAATTTATATTTATACATAATTGCAAAACATCAATTTTTCAGTGGAGAAAGTTAATGGGTTTTTGGTGCCAAAACACTATTTTTGCACTGTATTCCCAGCTAGAGAGCTTATTACAGGCAGTTCTGCCGCCAACCCGCACTATTGGGACAGAAGTTGCTATATCAGGACACTCAAAAAAAAGCAATGTTTTGAAAGTGCCAAAGAGAAGTCAGGCTATTTTTACAGTAGTTGCACAATCAACTGGAATAGAATAGATAAAAATATATATTTTAATGTCAAGTGGCATGCTTCACCTTTAAATGAACTTGGTATAAAGCATCTGTTTCAATCCACGGTGAAGGTTCATTTCAGCTAAACGGGGCATGATGGCTTATTACACAACATTACAAGATAAAACCAGCCTGATTGAGATGGTTTAAAGGCTATCATCCCAGAGACCGCTGGTGGAGAAAAACAGCACAGTAGACAAATAAATCTGACGATTTCAGCGGTACTGTCAGGTGCCTTGGGTCAAATTTACCACTCTGACTACCAGGTCAAGGACATCACAAGAAATAATTTCAGCCACAACACCACAAAACACACTGAAATTTGTTATTATTTTGCCTCCATGTGCCCCTTTGGGAACTTAAAAAATAATGAGTGGGACACTGTGTAAATGGCGTATCCTGAGAGATGGAGCCGAAATGAGATGCCACCGCACACATCTTCTGTGGCTGAGGCATCAATGGTCATTCTCTCCTCCAGCATTGTGGATTCATTACATCTCTGCTCTGGGGCCCTTGTGATTGACCCATCCCTCTATTTCTCTTTCTTCCAGCGTGTCCACCGAAGTACCTCACGTAGCTCGTCAGCATTTTCAGTCGCACATTTCTAGCGTGCCGCACTCTCCCTGGATATAACCCTGCAGAAATGCAACTGCTCTCCATCCAGCCTCCATTTTCTCTAACACCGGTGGACATTCTCGCACACGTGGACGCTGACCTCGCTGTGGTCTCATCAAAGCATGGAATCAGCCTCAATTTAGTTCCATGACCGGGACTCATTCTTGCTATCCACGACTGCCTCTGTGTCATGATGGGTTGAGGAATAACTAGGTCTCTTTCCTCACATTAACAGCTTTTTTCCCTCTTATTAAATATTCCTCTGCACGTTTTTTTTAACCTTACTGACAAGCCATCAGACCCTTCTGAGTCTAACAATAGATTTGGGACAAGAGGATGTCAGAGACATTAAAGGGCTGGTTCACCTAAAAATGAAATTTCCGTCATCATTTACTCACCCTCATGTCATTGCAAACCTATATGGCTTTCTTTCAGAAGAATATTCATGCAATTATTTTCCATATGACAGTTTCATTAATATTTACATTTATTCATATGGCAGGTGGTTTTATCTAAAGCGACTTATGGTACATTGGATTCAAGGTATAGGTCTTTCATGCATTTCCTGGGAATCAAAACCATGTCATTACATTTGTTAGCACCATATAACTTCAATAAAGAATTTTCAGCAAATGATGTACATTTCAGCTTGGTTGTTGGACATAACACTTTAACACTTTTTTTTGTAAATAAAATTTTTAGTGGCACTAAAACATTCTTTTTCAAATGCAATATAGCATTTGTGAAAATTTTGTGTAGCAAAATGCTAAATTCACTTTTATGTTGTTTGAACTGAAATGTGTCTTGACAGTGAGTGTTCACAACCACCCTATAATGACAAAAATCCACCCAGTGTTTTTTTTTTTTTTAAATCCCCATAAATCCAAACCTCTTTCTCAGATCAAGCCGTTCACAGTTTCTCAGTCACGTGATGTCACACAGGCCCACGTCGCTCCCACGATTGTTGATTTGAAACTAGCGTCAGTCTTTGGTTTTAGCATAGACCCGCCCTGAGTGAGCTGTAAACAGTCAACAACTGTAACAGTTGCTGGATGTAATAATGAGCACAGCAGTCGTCAATTACTCCCGACATCTGAGCCGCAGAAGATACAGTGGATTACTTTTGTTTTTGAAGGGGTTGTGCCCCCCCACCCCCCGATCTACCTAAATGCTTCTATGTCCATCATTTGTTATCCAGCTTCACCTACATGAGTAGTGAATATTATTTTTTGTCTTTCCTGATAATGTGCTAGTTAACAAGTTCCGCAATGATTTTGGCTAAAGTTTACAGACTCAGAGAACTGCTCGTCACCCCACGGAAGAGAGGGGCAGGGTAACTCATTAGCATTTAAATGGACATGCACTGAAACGGGTCGTTGTGAACAGAGCTATTTTTGACAAGGTAAAAAGGGCGTTGTTTTACACTGCCATTGAGAAATGTTAACCAAAGTTGTAGACTTTTCATTAACCCACTAAACTAGATGGCAGAGATGTAGTACTTCGATTCTAGACCAAAATGACGTCATGTTCCTATTCAAAGTGTTGGAGGAAATAGAAGAGCAAGTGAGCTATCGTGTCATTGATGCAGAAGCAGTTCAGTTCATAGCGTCTAAGTAAATTGTGAGATTTGTGAGAGAAAATCGCAAAATGGCTTATAAAAAGTTGTACCGTGAGGATGTGTTGCAAATGTTATTCGCCGATTCTGACTCTGAAGGGGAATATTTGCTTTTTGGAAATGACGATCGGTCATCTAGTGATTGCGCTTCTCCCCCGATGACGTCATAATATGCAAATTAGATTAGTATATTTACACCCCACATAAACTTTCGGTCATGCCCAACATTTTTCAAATTTACAGTAGATCTCTATCTTTAAGCCCTTTCAAGCCACAAGCCACTTGATGTCAAAATCCAGCATTTTTCCCAAAAATCCCTGGCGCCTAAAGGGTTAAAACCCTAAAGAGTCATATCAACTTGTGGAAAATAGGCATCCAATGATCTCTTTAATGAATAATCTGCCCTGTAATGAAAATTAATTTGAACTGGAATAAAAGCTGATGCCATTTTACTACCTATATGGCCAGATTTAATAAACAGGGCAAATTAGCGTGAGAGCGTAACTCCAAAACAGTGCCGATGGATGGGCATCAAAATTTCTGCCGGTGATTTACTGACAATGTGCAAGTGAGACTAATTACATATCGACCAACGCAATATACCAAGCACAGCGCAAATTAGAGTAGTCGTAAATAAGCAGAACCAATGCTCATCAGGTCCGGGTGTTCTACTTATGACACAGGAGAAAAATAGTTTAAGACATGCTTTAATACAGGCCTTAAATAATGGCACACATACCAGTAATTTGATATACTGATATATATAAATTTAGCATCTGAAAGGGAAACTTCTACAAATGCATATTCAATAAGTTAATGCGCATAAATAACTGTCCACACATTTTCAGCGCTAATTCTTCACTGTGTGTCTGTAGTAAATCATGAAATTACTATTTAAATGCCAAAAGACGGTTTGCACTGGCGCAAGCTTTTATTCTTGTTCGCACAAATTTTCACTACATGGCAGATTATTCAGTAATAAACTGAAACTGCAACAAATGAGCTAACTTGAAAGCTAGCGTTTTTAATTTAAATTTTTATTTTTTTTGTGCGTGTCATCGTCAATAAATAAATAACTTTAACAATTCATTTGAGCCATCTCCACCATATGAGTTTCATGACCCTGTGCAATGTCACGCTAACTTTGACAGAAATGTCAATTGGACAGCCATTAAAAACTGGAGAAAAATGTGCAGAAGCAAGTGTTTCAATCAATATCCAATTGTTTTGCTCACATTGATGGTTGTGACATACTACCTGTCATTTCCTCTTTGCTTTGCTGGGAAGCCATTTTAGAAAACCGTCAGGTGGTTCAATCCAGAGTGTTTATTGATTAAATATGGAGGAAATCAGTCCATATGAAAACAAATGTAATTTGATCATTTTCATGTGCGTTAACCTCTGGGTTTTTCTCTTATTTGGTTTGATTGGTAACTCTATTTAAACCAAGTTGGTATAAAAACATTTTGTAATATCGATTGTTTGACAAACAGGGTCCAAATGAGAATTTAACTGAATTTAATTCCAGCATTGCAAGCAGATATGATTTACCTCTCTGTAGACGCACAGGCTCCAGGAATCGTATCCTTTCCAAAAGGGCAGGTGAAATACCAATCCCATCAGAGTTATTTTAAGAGCTAAATTACATAGTGTCCTGTGGCAATAAAAGTGCCTCAAATAAGCTAAAAACAAATCCATATTCTTAAAATTGCTATATTACGCTAGAAAATGGTAGTGTAAATTGTATGCCTTCATGAGTTGTGCATTATATCAAACTGTATTCATAACTGGCCAGTGTAAATTGTACTTAATTATGGGTTGGATAAAAAATTTGAATGACGGCAAGAATATGCTGAATTGTATTTAAAATAAATTCAACACAGTCACATAAGAAAAGTATTTATTTTGTCAAACAACATTATATCATCATTGACTCAATGTAAATTACATTGTTGATGTATGCGAGACATATTTTTTAAAGCAGGGCTGGAAATGGGGGCGTGGGGGTACGGAGTCCGGGGAGTGAATTTCGAGGGGGGGTGGCGTTTCATTTCCAACTGGTTAGATTTATTTGAAAATTAAAGTGATTTCTATATTTAATCCGTTCAAAAGCGAACCCAGTTCTGCATAAACCATAGTGCAGTGCAGACTAAACAAAATGTAGCTGGATATTTGTGTCTATGGTTTGCTGGGAAATGCCATCTTTGATTGGCCATCAAATGCAGACTGCAGCCAATGGAAATGCTTCTCTATTGGCGCGCATGCTGCTCCTCACAGCACAGATCGTGACAGCAGACCGCAGTTTGTCATTCATTGTAACAAAGTGTAGAGACAATGTAAATTATAGATTCAGTGTGCAGTGTAGAGAGCTTCATTCACTAAAATAGAAGTTTGTGAGATCGCGATGAATTATAATGATTATAAAGAGTTTGCAAATGTGAAATTGGATTAATACAACAGATTTATACATTATTGATTTTATTCAAAAGTTAATATAAAGCGACTTACATTTTAGGAACACTTGTCTGATCTGTTCAGAACTATTTTGTTGATGAAATAAAGTCACAGCTGAGCCGCTGCACATCTCCAAGCAAACACAGCACTGTTTCAATTAGAACAAATCTAGTGAGTCAATGATTCAATGACCCATTCATAAAGAGAGTCACTTCTTCATTCCTTAATGAATCAGCCGTTTGAACGAATCGATTAGATGAATGATTCAGTGGCAGACAGTGACTTGCTGCCACCTACTGGGAGTTTAATTTTTTAAGTATAAATTTTAATTGTTTAATGTTTCTATTGTCACAATCCACTCTCAGGGGAAGGGAAACGCAGACTTCTCTCAAACATAAACTTTAATAAGAAAACTCAGGAATCGCTGGAGACATGGAAACACCAAATGAAGACAATGAAATGACGGACACAGAGGCAGGGAAACACAGGGCTTATGAACACAGGAGAAAATATGACATAAGTTGATAATAAATGTTTATTGCATGAATATTCTTCTGAAAGAAAGCCATATAGGTTTGCAATGACACGAGGGTGAGTAAATGATGACAGAAAACATAGATTATAAATGGTTTTATGATTAAATACATCCAAAAGGTAATCTAAAATTGCCATTGTTAAATGGATTCAGGGTGCTTAGAGACAGAAAGAGCATAAATGTTTAAGTGTAAGTCAGCTGTTAAAAAATTTTGAAAATCATGAGTAATTTCTTATTTTCTATATTATTTTGTATTAATGGTCACAACCGTGTAAAACTAATCATGAGGAACGAGCCTGGAAAACTTTGTTTGAAGTGTGTCTTCCATTTTCCTTGAGCTATCAAGAAAACAAATCATGTTTCATACAGGAAGTGAAACCGGGGTCGAGTGAGTTTACAGATTCCATCATGTGAGTCATGTCACCCATCTGATATTTCAAGCTGCACAGCAGCAGAATATGGATTCACTTCATTGCTCCTGTGATTTCCTCTGTGGCGGTACCCTACTCTTCTCCCAGAATTCATTGCACTCGGTTTAGCTTTCCTCCTCTCGCTGTTTCTTGTCCTTCATGTTCAATTTGCCTGCTAATGAAGTCAAGCTTGCTCCCAGGCAACCATGCAGCTCAAACGACTCATGCCAAGCTGTTTGGAATTCTGAAGACTTGCAAACACTTCATGCAATAATAAACTGAAGACTTTGATGGTTTCTTATTGAGACTGTAAATGTGTGTGGATGTACTTCGAAGCACTGAATCAACACTGATTATGCTATGCAAACCATATCCAGTTAAATATATTTACAGTATGCATGCATGTATATGATCTGCTCCCTTATTTTAAAGTCCAGAAATGCAATTTGAAAATAATTCTTTCTAATGACATTATTATGTTTGTATTCCAAACCATTGTGCAGAAATAGTCATTTAAATGGTGGATATCATGAAAACTTGTTTTTGAGAAAATGGTAGGGATGGGATTTGATTCCAAAATAACTGTTTTTGCGTAATAGAGCTAATCATTAGTTCACATCTTTGTTGCTTGTTAATAGTGATGCAAAGTCCATTTGAATTACACAAACTGATTCCTTAAGACTATTTGTTTATGGATTAATTAGTATAGCCATTGTTAAATATTATAGCCATTGTTGCATCCTAAAAAGTCAATATATCTCTGTGTCATGGTATGTCACGCTAAAATTTTTGAATAAAGCTATATGTGTGAACACATTGCTGATTGTGAGCTTTTATTCACTTCAGTTAATGAGGTTTGTTGTCACTGTTTCATTCTGTGATCCCGCATGTCGACTGGCATATGCAAATATTGATTAGCCTACATCTTGGATCATGTTACAATTAAGTTGTGCACATACTGTAAAAGACACAATGGACAAATTGCACAAATGTGGATATATTCTAGCTTGCTAAAGTATAGAAAATTAATAAATTAGTCTTATAAACTCCATGATTTAGAAAGAATGAAACTGCCTTGTGTTGTCCACAATGGACAGTTTGAGCACTCCTTTGCACTACATGTGTCACGAATCTGGTCCATGCTCTCCCTGTCAACCACCACTAGAGGTCACCCGTTCACCACAGTGACTTTTACACTCACAGCACATTGGACTCCATTTCCCACAATCCATTGCACAGATCACAGCTGTCACCATTCACACATCACACACACCTGATCACCATTTTCCAATCACCACCACACACCATATAAGCCTGGGACTTGCTCTTGCTCAGGGCCGAGTATTGTTAGCGTATATCACTCATCTAGAGATAGCAACTTTACAGAGCCATTCTTATAGTCTTAGTCTTGCCTTGTTTTCCTGCCGTGTTTGACCCTGCTCTTGTTTCCTGGATTTACCCTTTGCCTCTGCCGTTTGGACTCTGTTCGCTCCCTGTTTGGATTATTGCTCTCGTCTCTGGATTATCTCTCTGCCTTGCCCCTTTGGATATTGTTCGCTGATCATTTACCCACGCTTGCTCCACGAATTGCTCTGTCTTGCCCTTGCCATACCTGTTTGCTGTCTCTCGACCCTGCCTGTTTTCTGACCATGTTTTGTAATAAAGCTTTGCATATGGATCCGCACGTTTCACATCTCGTCAGCCCCGTAACAACATGAAGATAAATTAGATGCTGATAATTAATTAATACTAAGGAAGTTTAAAAGGAGGGAAGACTTCATATCAAAAAAAAAAAAAAAGTGAGAGAGAGATTCAAAAACAGCAGTGGGGAATTAATTACAAGAACCAGGAATCAGTCGTTTTTCTTTTTTTTTATATAAAAATAAAATTGGAGACAGAATTAGGAGATTTATTGAAAGTAACTTTAAACTTTTAAGATTAAGTAAAAAAAATAATATAAAAATGACATTTAATTTGTATTAAAAAAAAAAAATCAACAACAACACCACCTTAATATAGAGACCAATTCTCACTATTAACTAGTTGCTTATTAGTATGCCTATTAGGCTGTTTATTATTACTTATGAAGCACATATTCTGCATGACCATATTCTACATCCCTAATCCTACCCAATACCTAAACTTAACAACTATCTTACTAACTATTAATAAGCAGCAAATTGGTAATTTAGTGAGACAAAAGTCATAGTTAATGATTTGTTCATACCGAGAATTGGACCTTAAAATAAAGTGTGACCGATATTTTAAACCAGTTTATATGTAGTACGTAAGAGATTGCCGGAAGTGGGTTTTTTTTTTCATCCTTTTTTTTTTTGAGTATCCTGGTTTCAAATCTTGATATTTTGGCACCCTTGGCAGTATATTTGTCTCGCCACAGAAAGTAGTTTTTTTTTTTTTTTTTTTAAGAAATTTACGCAACCCAATATTTATTCTCTCTTACAAACCTGTGGTTCAAAAACAAAAAGCATGCCTTTGTTACCTATCAGCATGTGAGCAGATGTTGGATCAAGACATACCTGCAAGCCTGGCTCTCGGTGGTGTCTGGGGCCAGCGGAGAGCATGAGCGCATCTGTGTCTCTGTCTGTGCATGAGTTCCTGTTCAGCTCAGACACTGTAGAGTTGACCTTCTCTCTCTTGCTGCTTAACCTAATCAATTATGGTTCAGAACAGAAGCCAAGAGTGTGTGCGTGTGTGGGGGGTGCAGCGGACGACCTTGTCAAAGCCCCAAGGAGACTGTGAATAATTCCCTTTGAGCCCCATAAAGAAACCCACGGCGCAGTCTGATACAGAGAGAGTGAGCGATAGAAAGAGAAAAGGTGAAAGACTAAATGAAAACGTAGATTAGAACATTTTCTGAAGATAATGGGAATGGTACTCTCTTGCGCAAAACTCACCACCAGTATAAAGTGCATTAGTACCCACAAAGCAAAGTTTTTTTTTTTTTTCTTCATTAATTTTTCCAAAAGGGATCTTTAAAATAGTCTTCATTAAAGCTTAATAAGCCATGAACAACAACCAGCTACAAAGTGAACCAAAACATTTCAAACCTTATTTTGAAGCAAACAAATAAATAAAAAATGAATATTTTAATTAAAAACAATGGTGAATTATAAAACTATATAAATAAAACAATTTTTTACAATTAAAAGAAAATGTAGTATAGTTTAAATGTATATTAAATGCAATTAGTTGAATTCAAAGTACTTTTTTACTCACTGTAATTGCATCTTTGTATGTAATTTCATAATTGCTTCTGTTGTCTTTGAAATATGGTTAAATTGTACTGCAGATTGTACTGACGAGCATTTATGGTAATGTATATGTATATTGGTGATTACACATTTGCGATGAAGATTTTTAGTTGGTTACACTTTATTTTGATAGTCCACTTTAGAAATTCTACTAACTATAAGTAACTTTGTAACATGTCAACTACATGTCAACCAATTCTCATTAATTTTCAATTACATATCTACTAACTCTCAGAGTAGATTGTTAGGATAGGTTTACGGTTAGTACAATAAGTTGAAATATACTTGCAAAATTTATCATAGTCAGTATGTTGTATGTTGTGGACCCATCAACATAAAATGTTTGCAGATATTAAGCAGACAGTCTACTAATACTCTAATGACTGCTAGTTGACATGTAGTTGCTTACTGTTAGACAGTGTTGTGCAAGTTACTTCCAAACTGTAATACATTACAGATTACTTGTTACTGTTATTTAAAAGTAATTCCTTACCTTACAATATTACTGTCTCAGAATTGTAATGCGTTACATGCCTCCTGTATAACTTTTGAGTTACTTTCACCAAAATAACTACAGAAGTAGAACTTAACATTCTAAAATGACAAAATGTACTAGAGCCCTGCACGGGCCTCAAACTTAGACCCTAGCCTGGCCCGGCCCGAAAGCTTATCAGAATTACCGACCCGCGCCCTTCTTACCCCCGACCCCGTCTCATAAAGGTAAGAGTAATACATCATTCTGAACTGTAAAGGGTCTTTTATTTGTGTGCACTCACAATATCAACAAAACGTTGTGCTTTTATCTTGAACAGGAGCGCTTCACAAAAATGAACCGAAAGACAGCGAATACATGCCTCACAGACATGATAAATATATCTATAGAAAGCTTTAAATTACTACTTAACGAAATAAATAAAAACAAAAACTCTTTAATAATATCATTATCCGTGAAGATGCACTTCTCTCTAAAGGCGTGTCTAACGAGGAGATGGTGAATCCTTACTATTTCCCCTGGACTCATTCATGGTCATTACTTTTGCTGGGGCTTTACTGCAAGCTTTAGTATTTGAAGCAGAACTCTTCAGCTGTGCTGACGGCTCGCTGCTGCTGCGGGACACTAAACACCGTCGAGACGCTCTTGACAGTCGCGGCAGCACGGACTCATGTTATTTCCACCAGCGCGGCCATTTTTTCATCAATAATTGACGGATGTCTAAAATATAAAGATAAGGAGAAGCCTAAAACAGACCCGAGGACCTGCCCGCGTCTGAACTATGACATTAATATCGGCCCGAAGCCCGGCCCTAGGGACGTAAAAAAGTCGGATCCGACTTTAAATAAAATTTTAAAAATAAATACATTTTCGGTTAAAAGTGTGTTGTAACGCAAACGTTACTGAACATGTACCGAGTAAAAAAATTACTGAAAATTGAGTAGCAATGCCTTAAACTACTGCGTTACATCAAAAAGTAATCCGTTACTGTAATACATTACTTTTGTAACGCGTTATTCCCAACACTGCTGTTTGAAGAATGTCCAGAGTGGACTATCAAAATAAAGTGTTACTGTCTTATCACTATCAAAGTTTACTAACTTTTATAAACTAGAGTAAATTATGGAAGCCCATTTCCGCCACTGAATATTTTATTTATTTAATTTTTTTTTTAAATTGCAACTTTTTATCTCACAATTCTGACATTTTTTTTCTGACTGAATTTCTGACTTTTTCTCAGAATTGTGAGATATAAACTCAAAATTGCGAGAAATAAACTCGCAATTCTGACTTTTTTTCTTAGAACTGTGAGATATAAGCTCGCAATTGTGAGTTATGAAGTCCCATTCTGAAGAGAAAAAAAGTCTGATATGTTGTAAGAATTGTGAGTTTAACTGACAATTCTGACTTTGTAACTCGCAATTGAAAGTTTATATCGCGCAATTCTGAGAATAAAAAAAATCTGAATTGTCAGTTTATATCTCACAATTCTACGAAAAAATGTCAGAAATGCTAGTTTGTATCTCACAATTCTGAGAAAAAAAGTCAAAATTGTGAGAAAAAAAGTCGTAATTACCTTTTTAAATTTTATTCAGTGGCAGATGGGCTTCCATAGTATATACACTAGAAGTGTACACTAAATATACTTTTATACAAATGTATGGTGTTCTTGTGTCTGTCTGTGCTTTTTAAAATAGTTTTTCTATGTAACATGACTACTGTGATGTGTGTCCCTGTTTTCATATTTCAATATTTTGTGCCAGAAGCACTGTGTTAAGCTCTCGAGACACCTACATTCACTTCTGTTTCTCAATACAACAATGCACCCTGTGTGGACGGCTTATAAACTCAGTTTATGGAACGTTTTTCACCCATTTTATGGGAAAGCATATCTCTGATTGCTGAAGGAAGTAATATCACACCTTCCCCAGCAAACCGCACAGATTGAAGTATCTCTCATGACCTCTGCAAAACATTTATTTAAGTGTACTACCGTATACTTAAACAGTAGTAGTGATTCCACATTGTCTTCATTACAAAGTTCTGCTGTGGCTGCAGGGTTTATACAGCTAACAGAAGTTCTCAGTTTAAAATGTTTTATTTAAATGTTATAAAGGAAACACCTGAAAATATCTTGCAATTAAAGTAAATTGACTGATTGTACCGACCTCAAATTTAATTTCCGTGGCCCATGCTGTGAGACTTTCAGCAGTGGTGGCTGTAATTATTCCCCATCACTTTACTGCCATACTTTCATGTGGGAAGGCTGAAGTTCTGAAATCTCTCAGATATATAGTTCATGCCGGGTTTTCACTGTTTATTTTCCATGAGGCCATGCTGTGTTGGGCAATCTTCTCAAAGTCACCCTCAGTCATGTCAGGGCTTGGCTGAACTGAACCGGACTGATGGCCCCCTCTGCGCTACCATGTAATTAAACTGTCTTATAACGAGATGACGGCACATTAGTGCTCACAGAATGTGATGATTAGGGTCTGTGAGACTTTCCACACTGAAGTATGGACAAGACAAACAAGCGATGGCCGTAATTTGGTCTATATCACAAATGCTTCCTTCACAGGAAATTAAGTGAGATATTGCCGGTTATTGCTGTTCTGTGTGGCGCACTTAAAACACATACTGTCAAGGGACAGCGAGGTATATCATATTCCACATGGATTACTGCTCAGTCTTTATGATACCGAATCTGTTTTGATGCTATTTATTCCCTTGTGGTGGCGGGGTTGCTATAACAACTGTAGGGAATGATCACCATTCAATGAGAGTGACATTTTTGAGTATTTTATTCTATGAAACAGCATTCTGTGCAATTGCATCTTTCTATCCAGTAGTTATGAGAGCAGAGATTGTGTTCTGTCGTTCCACTCTTCTGAATATACATTTGGTACATTGCTACTCATTCTGTATTAAAGGGATAGTTTACCCAAATGAAAATTCTCTCATCATTTGTTCACCCTCATGTAGTACCGAACCCCGAAGACTTTAGTTAATCTATGAAACACAAATTGAGATATTTTAATGAAACCTAAGTGGTTTTTAACCCTTCCGAAAATGCATTGTAAAATGAATCCATATGAATTAAGCAGCTTTATCAAAATCATGTGAGGAAATATAATTGCTTAATATGATGAAAAGGTTTAATTTAAGCTTCAGTAATATATCTTAATATGTATTTCGAAGATTAACCAAAGTATTGTTGGTTTGGAATGACATTACGGTGAGTAAATAAAGACAGAATTATCATTTCTGGTGAATTACCCATATATGGAGACATATTTGAATCGCTAAATGAACACATGAAAACAGTGAAGCATGGAATCATGAGTCATTTGCTGTTTCAGAATCAGCATTGCTGTCAACTTTTATTTTATTTTTTATTTTTTTTCCATTATTCAAAGATAATGGAAAATTCCACAGAATTCCACAGAAAACGAGTAGCCCAGTATGTTGTTTTATTTTATATCATCAAACATAAAACTAATAATTATTATGCTTGAGTTAGATTTAGCATTGTATTGAAACTTTTTAGAATTGAATGAATTCTATTTACATAAATGTATGTTGCTTCATCTTCATACCATCTCGTTCATGTCTTTCTTTGTAGGCAACTCTCTAGGTTTTTGTACAGAGCAATTTATTTTTTCCAACTTTTAACTCGTTCTAGTCAAATGAGTAAATAATCCTGATCCAGAGGATTGTGACCTGAATTCTGAAAGATAGGACATGGTCCTGAAATAAGATATTTTGCTAGTCCTGCAACAACAATCCTATCAAACATACATAATCCTAACCCCAACCCTAACATCTGATTGGTCGTAAAGAACATTGTTTCAGGACCAACAAGTTTGATGATACAAGAACATGCCCTACTTGGTGAAATCACGCTGAGCTTTGCCAATATGTTATTATTTCACAATGTGTTCTACTTTTGTGGTGTGACAGGTTTGTAAATGTTTAAACAAACTTATTTATAACTTACAGACTGTATGTTCTTGGGTCATTCGATGATGACATCTGTATGTTCCAACTGATAGCTGACAAGGCTGTGTTTCCTGCAATGCTGTGAAAGATAGAACTTGACCCAGGATCTTCAAGATACAGCAATTCAGACGAAAACCCACAACATGTGAAATTTGATTCCCTATTTGGTTCAGAACATCATTTTTTTTTTTTTTTAAAGAAAGAAAATGTGCTCTTAGAATACTGATGACAAGCAAATGGTACAGGTGATGGGAAGTCGTGGCCTAATGGTCAGAGAGTTGGACTCGTAATCCAAAGGTTGCGGGTTCGAGTCTCCGGCCGGCAGGAATTGTAGGTGGGGGGAGTGAATGTACAGCGCTCTCTCCACCCTCAATACCACGACTGAGGTGCCCTTAAGCAAGGCACCGAACCCCCAACTGCTCCCCGGGCGCTGCAGCATAAAATGGCTGCCCACTGCTCCGGGTGTGTGTTCACGGTGTGTGTGTGTTCACTGCTGTGTGTGTGGACGTTGGATGGGTTAAATGCAGAGCACGAATTCCGAGTATGGGTCACCATACTTGGCTGAATGTCACTTCACTTCATGGTCAAAGGGAATGACTCTAACATGGCACTATGACACAATTTAATTTATATCAAAGCATGTATGATTTTCATACAGTCATATGAAAATATAAGTACAACCCATGGAAACAGTTGGCTTAACAAAGCTGATACACTCTTTCAAATGGCACATTAAATGGACATTTTGTAGAAAGCCTTCCAACTCTTAGGGTCAAAGTGCATGCATCTAACAATCAGAAGGAGATTGCACAAATTTGACCTGTATTCGAGACATGCCAGGAAAAAAGCCTTTGCTGCTGAACATTAAAGCAAGACTACAGTTTGCCAATGAGCATATAGGCAGAAAAAAAGACCTTTTGGAGTAATGTGCTCTGCACAGATGAATCAAAGATAGAGTTGTTTGGCCACGGTAACAGCAAACATGTTTGGCCAACTTTTCAGGAAAAGATCCTTATACCAACTGTGATGGAAGCATTATGGTTTTAGGTTGCTTTGCTGCCTCAGGGACTTGACAGCTTGAATTGATTGATTCAACTATAAATTCTGCATATCAATGCATGCTTGAAGATAATGTGAGGCCATCTGTCCAAAAGTTGAAGTTGAACCAAAAGTGAACCTTTAAACGTGATAATGATCCTAAGCATGCCAGCAAATCCACCAAAGAATGGCCCAAATAGAAGAAATGGAGAGTTATGGAATGGCCAAGTCAAAGCCCAGATTTGAAATGTTGTGTAGGGAGCGGGGTTGAAAAGGGCAGTACATACAAGAAAAACCCTCAAACAATTTGCAACTAAAATAATATTGCATGGAAGAGTGTTGAAAAAATTCTGCTAAAGGGGACTGGTTATTATGCTACTGAGCTTATTATTTCCACAGAAGAAACTCATATCTATTGATATTTTGTCAGGATCTTGGACCTGTTTTTGTTGTGTTTTGCTCCCCATGTGTTCTGTGACCCAGTTTCTCCCTCATGTTAATTGTTAATTTGATCCCAGGTGTGTCTCCTTAGGTCCCTCGTTATCCTGTGTTTATAAGCCCCAGTCCTTTCAGTTAGTTTTGTCGGTCGTTGAATTGTCATCCCTGTCCGTGATGTGTTTCCTGTGCCTCCCATGCTCCTAGTTGGATTAAAGATTCTCGTGTTTGTGAATTCCTCGTCTCCTGGTCTCCGTGTCTCCGTGCTCCCGGGCAGAGTTGTAACAGAACGACCGACCAAATACAGATACCTCTACGTTTACCTTCCGTTTTGTTTTCCGTTTTACCCAGTGTTTTTCTTTCCGTTGTGACCCATGGATCCCTATGTCCGGCCCGAATTCCTCCTCCTCCTGCTGGAGCAGGGGGACCGATCTCTCGAGGACCATACAAGACTGTTCCTGATGTTAGCTAACGCCACCAGCTACCCGGACGACGTGCTCTGCTCTTTCTATTATGGAAGCCTGAACACCGCGTGCAGAGCGCTGTCGTCCGAAGATGGTCCTCGAGAGGATTTCGCCGCTTTTGTGGAGTGGATTCTGGTGAGAAACGGATCGCCTCTCACAGTCTCCTCAGAGGATGATCTCGCCAGAACCACTCCAGACCCAGAGCCCAGCCCACCATCTCCCCACGGTGCGGAGCACCAGCCCGAGCCCACCGATGACGGAGAGCCATTTCCCGCCGCGATCTGCGAGCCAGCGCGAAGCCGAGCGACTGAGCGGATGATCGTCCCGGAAGTAGAGCCCAACCCGTCAGACCAGGTGCGAGAGCCGGCGTCAGTGTTCATCACGAGGGAGCAAGCCGTGGACGGTGTGAGCGCGGAGTGGAGCTCCGCCCCCTGCACCGCGGCTGAGGGTGAGCTGAGGACAAATCTGGCACTGCTGGACAGAGAGGGGGCGTCCGACTTTCCAGTGCCAGCTCCATGCACGTGCCCTCCCGTGCAGGCTCCCTCCAGCCCTCCTGAGTTCCCGCTGGTTCCGCCCAGCCGTCCTGAAGTCCCGCTGGTTCCGCCCAGCCGTCCTGAAGTCCCGCTGGTTCCGCCCAGCCGTCCTGAAGTCCCGCTGGTTCCGCCCAGCCGTCCTGAAGTCCCGCTGGTTCCGCCCAGCCGTCCTGAAGTCCCGCTGGTTCCGCCCAGCCCTCCTGAGTTCCCGCTGGTTCCGTCCAGCCCTCCTGAGTTCCCGCTGGTCCCGCCCAGCTCTCCTGCGTCCCCGCTGGTCCCGCCCAGCTCTCCTGCGTCTCCACTGGTCCCGTCCAGCTCAGCTCTTCCCGAGCGCCCCCAGGTGTCCGCGCTTCCAGAGCGCCCTCCAGTGCCGGCTCCACGCACGTGCCCTCCAGTGCCGGCTCCACGCACGTGCCCTCCAGTGCCGGCTCCACGCACGTACCCTCCAGTGCCTGCTCCTCGAAGATCCCCACCCTCCCACCCACTCCTGCCTCCTCCACCGCTGTCGTCTGGCAGCCCCCCCGCTCGCCCTCAGCCCTCTATCGGTACGGTGCGAGCCCCGTGGGTCTGCCATCCTCCAGCGTTGCCGGGGCTGGAGTATCCCTTACCTCCGCCTCCAGCCTCCGAGGCCCGGACTCTGCCTCGGTCCGTAGACCCAGTGGCTCCACCTCGGCTCCTAGCTCCCTCGCCTCCACCGTCACTCCTCGATCCACCAGCTCCACCGGGCTCCCTCGTCCCTCCGGCTCCGCCTTGGTCGGGCGTCGACCCGCCATCGCCTCTGGACTCCTCTCCTCTGGCTGCGCCTCGTCGCTCCGTCCCACCGGCTCCGTTGGGCTCCTTCCTCCCTCCAGCTCCACCTTGGTCCTCAGTCGCTCCGGCTCCGCCGCGGATCTCCGGGTCTCCGCCTCCACCTCGGTCACCAGAGCCCTCGGCTCCACCCTGTCCCCCCGGATCCTCGGCATCACCCTGGCTCGTTGGCTCTCCGTCTCCGCCTCGGGCTCCTCTACCACCTGCTCCGCCGCCGTTGGTCGGCCCCCTGGAGTCGGCGGCCACCCCTCCTCCATGGCTCCTCCCTCCGTCGGCTCCACCTTGGGCCATTTTCACGGCTGTGGCCTGGGTCCAGCTGAGCGCCTCCTGCTCCGGGTCCCTCCTGTCTCTTCCCTGGCTCCTCCCTCCTTCGTCACCCGCCTTGGCCTCTGTCTGCCGGCCCCCTCCCGGGTATCCGTCCTCCTCCTGAACCGCCTCCCTAGTTCCCACCCGCCCCTCCCCTTTGGATGTTTCTACGGTGCGAGGACGCACCTTCCGGGAGGGGGGCGATATGTCAGGATCTTGGACCTGTTTTTGTTGTGTTTTGCTCCCCATGTGTTCTGTGACCCAGTTTCTCCCTCATGTTAATTGTTAATTTGATCCCAGGTGTGTCTCCTTAGGTCCCTCGTTATCCTGTGTTTATAAGCCCCAGTCCTTTCAGTTAGTTTTGTCGGTCGTTGAATTGTCATCCCTGTCCGTGATGTGTTTCCTGTGCCTCCCATGCTCCTAGTTGGATTAAAGATTCTCGTGTTTGTGAATTCCTCGTCTCCTGGTCTCCGTGTCTCCGTGCTCCCGGGCAGAGTTGTAACATATTTCTGTTTAATGGATAATGGTAAACATTAATTCTTCTTGTGGTTTTGTTCAAGAATATCATCTTTTTTAGGCACTGTTTCAAAGATAAAGTGTTTGCTTGTCCAAATATGTCAAAAAAACAAAACAATTTCCATGAGTGGAAATTTCCATTGTAAGTGGAACACAAAAGGAAGAAATGGAATCTGAGAAAGAATGTGGACTGACGCTTCAAAAAAAAAAAAAGCACTATAAAAGGTAGCTTATAACTTTCAGTATTGATATGTCTTCTGAAGTCTTGAAGTTTAAGCTGTTATTGACTGCAAATCTTCACCTCCAGTGAGCTGTTAAGTACTGCAACTGTTTCTTTGAGAAATGGATCATTCTGATTCATGATAAAATTCCTTCAGTTAACTGGATCAACATCTAAATCAAAGGAATCATTCATTCTCAAATGAAAGTTTGAAACCACTACATCATGAAAGCTTAAATCGTATTCATTATAATTGCATGAAAAAGCATTCATGTAGTTTAAACAGGACAAACACTATGCCAGTGTCATGGGCTTGATTCCCAGGGAATGCATGAACTGAAAAAAAAAAAAAAATAGTGTACCTTGAATGCAATAAAAGCTTTGCATAAAAGTGTGTCAAATGCATAAATGCGAGAGAGAGAAAAAAGAAAACCTTTTCCCAGGAAAGTACCTGGGGAAAAAAAGGAGGAAAACAAAAAAAAAAAAGTCATGCAGGTTTAGTACAACATAAATAATGACAGAATATTTTCTTTGGCCGAACTATTCTTTTAATTGCTTTTTGAATAGAGCTATTTTCAATTGATCAGGACCCAATTTGTTGAGTGAGTGAAGTAGGTCTTATTCCAAACAGACATTTCTGGTTCATTCAGCTCTTTTTGAGAAACTGGGTGAGTAGTGGTAACATACAAACCTGGTTTCTGTACTCTTCATATAGCTCTGAACATTTAGAAATTCAAGAAAAGCTGGAGGATGATCAAACATTTCACTTTCCCCATGATGGCCTTCAGAATCAATGGAGTATGAAACCTAAAGTGCATATCCAGCTAAATGCACAGCTAAGCGAATGTAAATGTTTTTTTAATGAGAGGGTAACACCACACGCCCACATCTCACGTTGTCTTGTTCCTCAGAAGCTCAATTAAACACCTAAAGAGGAACAAGTCATACCAAGGCAGCATTGCGATGCATTGGCTCCTTTCCAAGATGTAGTAAGCTGCCTTTATAGACAGCATTTTAAGGCTTCACAGGCTTTCCCCTGTGCCAAATGGATGTCCTTATAAGATACTTCATTCTGACCAAATACTGCAGCATCACATGTGTCTTTCTACAGATAAAAATAAAATTCCCGAAATGCACTGCAAAAAGGTCAGTGTGAAAAGTTAATACAATGATGATTGTCATTGTGAGTGAATGTGTACACTACCAATATGTTTTTTTTTTGGTTTTTATGTATATTGCAAAATTAATTTACCGTTTGGTCTTGCTCAGTAGGGCTGCAACTAAAGATTAATTTTGATAATCAACTAATATGTTAATTATTATTTCTCTCCCTCTCTCTCTGTGTGTGTGTGCATGTTATTACACATTATGCTTTATGTTGTCCTCCAAATAATATACAAATCAGAAACTATAAAAAATAAAATACTGCAGGACTTGAATGTAGCCTAAACTAAATGATGTGTATTTTAATGTGCAAAAAAGGTGAAAATTACATTCTAAAACAAAGCAAACAAACTGTTAAAATCACTAAATTAAAAATAAATCAAAAGTAGCTATTCACTCATCTGAACATATTATATTAGGCTATATTTTTACCATAGTCCTAGATACTGCCCTAATACAGTTACTTGTTTTACATGCACTGTGGCATTTTAAGCCAATACAGAGGTAGCATAGTCAACATTCTTGCGCTCACTTTCTAGTCTGTGCTGGCAGTAGAAAATGGCAATACTTAAAGAATTGAATAACTTTTACAAATAGGAAAGGAAGTGACGTGTGGCCAAGTATGATGTCCCATACTTGGAATTTGTGCTCTGCATTTAACCCATCCAAGTGCACACACACAGCAGTGAGAAGTGAACAAACACCCAGAGCAGTGGGCAGTCAATGCTGCAGCGCCCGGGGAGCAGTTGGGGCTTCGGTGCCTTGCTCAAGGGTCTCACCTCAGTCGTGATATTGAGGGTGGAGTGAGTGCTGGACATTCACTCCCACCACCTACAATCCCTGCCGGAGCTGAGACTTGAACACGCAACCTTTGGGTTACAAGTTCGACTCTCTAACCATTAGGCCACGACTAAGGATATAAACGTAAAACATACGTTATGCACTGAGGAAAGCAAATTAACCAGCACACACATCTGCAAGAGCACCTGACAGGTAAGTTAAACATATGCTTAAGAGTTTGTTTGAAGCACATAATACAAAATATTCTAATGTTTTGGATTACTGGGTTCTTTCCAGCACTATGTTTTTGTTTGTTTTTTTATAGAAATGGGCTGTTCACTGTAAACAAAATGATGAATGTTTTCTATGCAAAGCGTGCAAACATTATTAATCTACAATCAAATTTGTTGTCGATTTTTTCATTATTAGTTATGATAGTATAATGGTGGTAGCTTAGCAGCATGCAAATGTCCAAGTTACTGATATCAGTTGTGAGTCTGAATTTGTATGGTTACTGCCTGTAGAGTGTTTGAATCATTCACTTACAAGGTTTCATTTCAGTTAGGATGCTGACTGAGCATGTAGCTGGCTTTGTGGGTGTCAAGGCAGCTTACAGAGCTGCTGTCTTCCTGTGGTGATAGAGGTACACAGCCTTAACATTCAGACACAGATAGTCTCAGAATCTCAAAGCACATGTCTTTAGTGCTGCTATTACTTCCTTTTGACTTGCGGTTACCTAGACACGATGAAGTATGAATTTACATTTAGACACCTTCTATAGGGCACCTTGGCATGTCTTTATTTTTCTGAAAGATTAATAGGGGAAGTACAGGGAATAACAACCACCTCAGCTGCTGTCTTTTGAATGCACAAAAAAAAAAAGAAGAAACCTTTGTTCTAGTAAGAAGATTTGGATTTGTATCTAAGCCGGGTTGTTGTTTAAGGATATTTTTCCCCAATGTTTGGCAAGTGCGCTAATCATTAAATTACACAGGAGAGATTTATTTGAACAGAAAACATGATATAACATAAGGATGTTTGAGTTACTAGAACTAATCCGATGTGTTGAGAGGAAGTACAAATGTTTGCATTTTGATTAATCTCCCATCCTGACTGATGACACCAACCATGTCAGAACATCAACAGACTTCTCTTCAGACTCATGGGGAAAAATCAGCAACCAAAACTAATAAAGACTGATGACAAAGTCGCGGCTTCTAGATTTCTAATGGAAACCATCAGTAGTCAGAGAACGAGTTAATCTGGTCGCTGCTTGAACAGCTGTGGCTCACTGAGGTTCACAAATTCTCCACCTTCATTAGGAGACATGAATCTCTTCAAAGAGAGAGAGATTAAACAGCCATGTTCTCAGGTTTGTTTACAACACAAATTACAACATAAATTCACAGGATGTATGTGTGTGTGTCACATATATCTCAAGTTCAATCAGGTCTGGACTGAAAATTCTGTCATCGTATACCGACCTTTTTGATTTTTTCCTCCTGTGAAGCACAAAAGAAATGATTTAAGGAATAATGGATGGCAGGCTGTTGAATTATTGAAAATTAATGCATACCCCAAGGTGAGAATGTGGCCACAACATGATGCAGAATGGCTGTTTCACCATGGGTGTGAATAAATTTTCAATAATTCAGTGGTCCTTACATAACAACTAATATGAAAGAAAAAAAAAAAGAGAAAAATAAAAGTTATTGTTTTAGTTGTTTTTAACCCATGTTATGTTGTATTATAATTAATAAGCTTATATGGAAACAAAAGTGCAGATACCGGTTCAAATTTAATATTATCAATTTTAATTTTGTTAATTTTGATGCTGCAGCAAAAACTACTCCTTTCACTTATATAAAGTTAAAACATTATTTAAGAAAAAATATACAGTCAGTAAATTGAGAACAAATTACAAGCTATATCCCAAATAAATAAATAGAACAAAGATGCTTCAATGCTTTAAGGTTTGTAGGTGTTTAGGTAAAGAAATTGAATATTCATCAATTGTCAAAAAACATTGCATATTCTCTACTATATAAATTAAGATGGGTATTTTGACACTATTTTGTAGGTACAAGACACACACACACACAATGGCATTTAAAAATGCTTGTCTTTCATTTAATTCTTTAAAACTAACTCTTGTAATGCATTTCTTAATATGTCACATTTGTTTATAAAAAATAAATAAAAAATAAAAAAACATTGAAATTTCCTATTTGCATATTAACTGCCATTTAAGAATCTGCCAAGTTTCTGAGCTGGTGGGGACCAGTACAAACTCAACAGAGCAAACTTTAAAAGCAGCACACCCCAATGTGTTTGTTACACTCGCATCAATCACTAGCGCTTCCTAACAACATATTCATTAACTTTTCCCAAACACGCGTCTTGATGATGAGCGTGGAAGGCACGTGTTTCTGGCAGCAGCTGTGGGGATCTGCAGTCAGCACTTTGTGAATTTATGAGCAGTATTAATCAATCTCTCCTGAGCTGGAACAGATCTTAGACAGGATTGCAGAAATAAGTCAGTCAAACAGATGGGCTTGCATGTATATGTGTTTATGTGAGTGTGTGTACCATTATAAAGACTGGGAATTGATATATACTTATGAAGTATCTTGGCTAAAAACAGTTATGGGGATAGTTCTCCAAAAATGAATACACTGTCATCACTGTCAGTTTAAACCTATCTTGTTTTATTTTGTCTGTGAAACACACACACACGCAAAAAAACCCCCAAAAACGATAATGGACAGAATGTTCCAGCTGCTCTTTTTCATGCAACAAAAGAGGAAGTTGTTATGCCAGGCATGTTAAAGTATCATAAAAGTAGTCCATAGAGAGCTCAATGCACTGCAAATGAAGAAGAAGAAGAAAAAAAAAAAACATATGCAAATAAAAAAAAAACTTTCCCTCTATCTTTCTCTCCACCTACTAGCTTGTAATTATTTGAACAATGACTGAGACTTGGTGTTACGAGCACTTCCTCTGTCTGATTGCCTCTTCAAGATTAATCGCTTTTTGTATTCCCCAATTGTAAGTCGCTTTGGATAAAAGCGTCTGCCAAATGACTAAATGTAATGTAAATGTAAATAGAAAAAAGCAACACCTGCAAGTTAAGAAAAAATCTAATGCAAAATTTAATGCATCGAGTTTGATTCTGGAGCATCAGTGAATGTTTGAACCTTTTTTAATAGTTGTGTTTGAGTCCCTCAATTGTCCTCAGTGTGAAAAGATGGATCTCAAAATCATACAGTCACTGCTGGAAAGGGTTCTGCAAGGAGTTCCCAAACTTTTGCATGCCACTGAAAACCTTGGCTGCTACACTTCTACTATAATAAAACCTAGGTTAACTTTTGTAAGCATTGTTAGGGACCATCGTTGTGGTCTCTGCTACTTGCAGCACATTTTTGTGTTTGGTTGTGTTGCGAGTATTTGCAGCATGTTTTTGTGTTTGGTTGTGTTTTGTCTATTCGCAGTGTGTTTCTGTATTTGGTTGTGTTGCGTGCATTTGCAGCACATGTGCTTTCAAACGGATTAAGATGTTTTCTTAATTTGCTGGTGCTTTTCCTGTTTGCATGTGTTTTCTTAAGTTGCAGCGAACTGCTCTTTTGGCCACCATACATATGACTTTTCTACTTTAATTCCATGCTTTCTGAAGCTTTGTTTAAGAAGCAGAACAAAAGTTAATCCATTATACATTTTAAATTCATCCATCACCTTTTGGTTTCATTTCCAAAACTTTTGGCGCTCTAGCGGTTAATAAACAGAACTGCGTGTGTCTTGCAGAAGAACATTGTAGCCGGAGCTACTTCTCTCTGATTATGTCTATGAAGAATCACGCAGGTACTGGGCTACTCCGTGGCGGTACCTACCCGAACAAGTCTAAAATAGTCTGAATAGAAACACTTATTATAGGCGTACCGCAGTGATTCAGGACAAGCCAAAAACACAGTTTGGAAAATGGATTCATGATGTATTCGCTTATTATATAAATTTCCTAAATTTGAACACAAATATAAGTTACGTACTGCAGCTTTAAGTTCATTACAATTCATAATTTGATGTCATGGTGCTGCACAAGCATAAAGCAACACATGGTGAGCCATTCAGAATTAATGGGTTCATTTATAAGGGCTGTATCAAGTGAAGTGTCTAGTTTTGCACTTGTTCAGTTAATTAGAAGCAATTAGGATCAACCTGATAAAACAACTGTCAAGAAAGGCTAAGAATTATGAAGAAAGATTGTAAGCATTTTGAAAAAAAAAAAAGGTTTCATAAGGTGAGCACAATGAATTATTTACAAACTTTTGTACTTTTGAAAAAAATATGGAAAAAAATATGAAAAAAGATTGTGGAATACTTTAAAAACAACGTTCCTCAACGTCAGATTGCAAAGGCTTTGCAAATCTCATCATCTACAGTGCATAACATCATCAAAAGTTTCAGAGAAATCTCTGTGCGTAAGGGACAAGGTCGAAGACCTTTGTTGGATGGCCGTGGTCTTCGGGCCCTCAGACGACACTGCATCACTCATCGGCATGATTCTGTCATTGAAATTACTAAATGGGCCCAGGAATACTTCCAGAAACCTCTGTCGGTAAACACAATCAGCCGTGCCATCTGCAGGTGCCATCTAAAGCTCTATCATGCAAAAAGGAAGCCAAATGTGAACATGGTCCAGGAGAGCCATCATGTACTGTGGGCCAAGGCTCATTTAAAATGGACTGTTTCAAAGTGGAAAGGTGTTCTATGGTCAGACGAGTCCAAATTTGACATTCTTGTTGGAAATCATGGAAAGAGGAGGGAGACCTTCCAGAGTGTTATCAGTGTTCAGTTCAAAAGCCAGCATCTCTGACGGTATGGGGGTGCATAAGTGCATACAGTATGGGAAGCCTGCATGTTTTGGAAGGCACTATGAATGTTGAAAGGTATATAAAGGTTTTAGAGCAACATATGAAGAGTTTATTTCCACAAACTCTTCAGCAGCTGGAAACCTATATCAGGCAAGAATGTGACCAAATTCCAACTCCAAAACTCCAGAATATCATAACTTCGACGCCCAGACTTCTTCAAAATGTTTTGAAAAAAAGAGGAGATGCTACACACCCCAGTCCCAACTATTTTGAGAATTGTAGCAGGCATCAAATTTGAAATGAGCTCAATTTGTACATAAAATTGTAAATTTTCTCAGTTTAAACATGCGTTATGTCATCTATGTTCTATTGTGATTAAAACATTGGCTCAAATCATGCACTATAATCCATGTAAATACTGGGACTCAATCCAAGATGGCGGCACTCCTTGGCGTGCAGCTAGTTCTGAAAGAAAAATGTTAATAATAAACTAAGTTTAATTAATATTGTAAAGACACGAAGACAAAAACGAACAAACCAAAAATGCCCCTGAAGAATATCAGCAGCTTGGTTGAGGATGAGTTCGAGGTGATCAGAAAATCTCTAAACTTCATGTCGGACGAGTTGAGCAAAGTTGCTAAACAACAAACTATGCTACTTGATCTGATGAATAAAGTTAAATAACTGAAGAACCTTGTGAAAGAGAAGGATAAGCAAAGACTGTGTGAAGGAATATCCATGATATGATGGACATTGATAAACAATTTTTGTTCCAATTTAGAGATGCTGATGATGGGGAGATATTGAAAGATCTAAAAATATAATTATCTGTTGTGTGTATAGATCACCAGGAATTTGTATGGATACCTTTATGAATTAATTATCTGGTATGCTCGATAAAGAGAATGAGAACAAAGTACAAATTATATGTGGAGATTTCAATATTGACTTGTTGAATCCAAATGGAAATAAGAGAATAACAGATTTTACTGACTCACTATATAGTAAAGGTTTATTTCCTGTGATTACAAAACCTAGTAGAATAACTAAAAATACTGCTATATTAATAGATAATATATATACAAATGAAATCGAAGGAAAAATAGGAGGATTATTTATAAATGATATGACTGATCATTTTCCAGTTTTTGCAATATTTCAAAGATTATTTGATAAAACAAAAGGTAGTAGGATAAATAGATGAAAATTAATTCGATATAGAACACCAGAAATCATTGTTGCTCTCAGTGAGGACTTAAATAATCAAAACTGGAGTGAGGTTTATGCATGTAAAGATCCTAATAGTGCTTATGATGCTTTTTTGTCCATATTAATCGAACAATACGAAAAACATTTTTTGTTTAAGAAGACTGTAAAGAAGCAAAAAAAAAATTGGATAAACCATGGATTACTAAGGGAATAGAGAAAGTATGTAAAAAGAAAAATGCATTATACAGGAAACGTATAGTAACTAGAACTATACAAGCGGAAAATAAATACAATATATATAAAATTAAATTAATAAGTATTATAAGATTTAGTAAAAATAACTATTATAATAAGTTATTAGACAAGCATACAAATAATATACAAACAACATGGAAAGTACTTAATAATATAATTAAAAAGTATACTGGGAAAGTTGATTAACCAAATTATTTTATAAATGATGATAAATTAAGTAGAAATAAAATGAATGACATTGTCAATGAATTTAATAAGTATTTTGTAAATATTGGGAGCAATTTAGCAAAAGTGATTGTGGCGCAAAGAACTGGGGATAGGATAGATGAAATGAATATTTCCAGTAATGATTATTCAATGTTTATAAGCCCGCTGCTCTTCACGCTGCTGACCCACGACTGCACTACCAAGTTCAGCTCCAACCACATCATCAAGTTTGCTGATGACACAACAGTGGTAGGTCTCATCAGCAACAACGATGAAACGCACTACAGAGAGGAAGTGGCACAGCTGGCTGAATGGTGTGGCACAAACAATCTGTCCCTCAATGTGGGGAAGACAAAGGAGGTTGTGATGGACTTCAGGAGAAACTCTGTTGATCACCCCCCACTGACCATCGACAGCTCGACTGTGGAGAGAGTCAGCAGCACTAAATTCCTGGGGGTGCACATCACAGAGGATCTCACCTGGACCACCAACACCATGTCACTGTCCAAAAAGGGAAAACAGCACCTACACTTTCTCCGCCGGCTGAAAAGAGCAAGTCTCCCTCCACCCATCCTCACCACATTCTGCTGTGCTGACCAGCTGCATCACTGTCTGGTATGGGAACTGCAGTGCTGCTGACCGCAACACCCTCCAGCAGACAGTAAACACAGCTGCAAAGATCATCAGTGCCCCTCTCCCCTCCATCCTGGATATTTTCCTTACACGATGCTCCAGCAAAACCAACAGCATCGTGAAGGACTCCACCTATCCCTCCCACAGTCTCTTCCAGCTCCAACCATCAGGAAGACGGTACCGGTGCATCAGAGCCCGCTCCGCCAGACTGCTCAACAGCTTTTTCCCCCAGGCTGTGAGAGCCCTGAACTAAAATCACCCCGCCCCCCTTTGAAACCCCATGCAAACCCCTACCTCCTGAAACATGGACCATATGTAGTTCAGTAGTCTTTGAAGTGACGTCTTGGGCGTTGGCTGAGGATGCGGAGTTGGTCTGGTTGAAGTTTGAAGTGAGTGGAGTCGGAGCTGGACTTTGCAGCAAACTTAAATTAGAACACGAAACTCCACGGAAAGAAAATAAACTAAAATAAAAGAATAAATGGATGTAACGAGACTAGGTTGGTTTTCTTTGCATTATGGTAGCAGCTGGCATGTGGGCCAGAGCACGCTCAAAGAGCAGTGTCAAAACGCGGTGGCAAAAGAGAAGCAAAAAGAGAAGGGTGACCAAGAGAGCATTTTTAAGAAGAAGAGGGACTAAGAGAGAGTTTGATGGTGTCCTGAGTTTTTAAACTCGGCTTCTGGACACATCCCCTCTGGTGTCTTGACCAATTAGATAGGCTATTATCTTAGCTACGGGTGTTCCTTCCATCATAAATCAGCATGTTATCAGTCACATGGTCCAAATTTTACAGGCTCTTGCAAAGTATACTTTTGGACATGATTTCTATAACAAGACTATGATGCATTTGACAAAGAATTGATTGGAAGAAACATTTAAAGTATGATTTTTCACACTCATGCACATTAAACACGCATCTGAATCCTTCAGCTATTCAATAGTGATTAAAAAACCATACATAATATTTGATTAAAGTATGATAATCTAACGGGTTACAAACATAATATAGGTTATGTCTATGCAGAGAAATAACTCATAGGTCCTTTTAAGTTGATTTTTAGTACATATGAACGGATTGTCTCTATGAACGAAGGACTTTCAGTCTGGTTCTTTGTCTTCTGTGTGTGGAGACCCACCCAAGAGAGTCTGTAGCTCGTGATTTTCTATCACAGGTTTACATGAATTGGAATTATCAATAAGTTTTCTTTTGTCTCAATGTTGCAAGCTGTTTTGTGAAAGAGGCTTGCTGGTTAGGCTAGCATCAGACTAGTTGGAGCTAGGAATCTGATTTATGACGTTGTCCTGTTACAGCTTTGAGGCCCCTCTTTCTGGAATCTCAGCTTCTCAGGTTTTAATGTTCTGATGCATCTTAAATTTGTCTGATTCAGTCTCTGATATCCTACAACATTTACAGTATTTATGTGAAGCATTCATATAGTTTGTATTTTTTATCATTTTATTTTTTTTAGTTTGTATAGGGTAAATATTTATATATAGTATACTTATAGTTAAAATCTGTCAGTAGGTTAGTTGTGTATAGGTTTATAGTGTTTTTTTACTTCATTGTTGTATGTCTGTATTTATGTAGCACTGTGTATTTCACTTTGCCAATGTATAAAAACAAGGTGAAAAATAATGACTCCGTATAAATAAATTGTGTTTGTATTATTTAAAAGAGTGTGTATTTTTATGTTTGTTTTCAATTATGTTGTACATTTTGGGAAATGTTTTTGTTATATTGTTTATTTTGTGTTATGTAACTTAGTGAAAAGCCCATTCAGTTAATTATGTATAAAGGGTAGACATAATAAGCAAGGTTTCTGCCTACTCCTTTTTTCGGAAACAATGTATTTTATTTATTTATTTTGTGCAAATTTGTTTGTGAGGACCGGAATAAAATTATTATTCATTGATTGATTGATTTGAAATTATTTTAGTTTTCATTATATTCAAATTTAAAAAATGTCCAAACATATCCGGAATTCGGGTTTTATAAATGTCTTGTTTTTTTATAATCTTATTTAATAATAATCAGAATACAAATCTAAATTATTATTGCTTTATAGTTAAATTTAATGGGTTAAAACTGTGGGAATGTGGCCTGTAATAACACAAGCGGAAAGATTGTTTAGAACGGTTTACTTTAAAATCTGCAGAATAAAAATCACTCAATACTTTTTTTTCTATGCAAATATGTGCCACAACAAAATCACCTGAATCACTCTAGAATATCTGATTCTTTCTAAAAAAAAAAAAAAAATAGCTATTTATTATCTGATGATAATTCCTGTATTTTTCTTGCTGTATATATTTTATAAAATTACCGCAAGTGGCAGTTTTTTTAAGTGTGTGTGTGTGTTTATATATATATATATATATATATATATATATATATATATATATAAACTGACACTGCAATGCAGTATATATATTATAAATACACACACATACAATATATATTTTGAAAATATTTTCATATATTTACATGTATATATTTATATTCATATTCATAAAATGTATGTATTATATAAATATATTTAATATATAAACATAACGTATTTTTCTTAAATATATACATTCATGTATGTGTATTTGTATGTGGGTAGTTGACAAATAAAAATTGAACCGTGTCCTATGGTGTGACAGAGCAAAAACATAGAAAAACAAACAAACTTAACATAGAAATAATATGAGAAAACTGTATCTTCATTCTTTTACATTTTTCTATATATATATATATATATATATATATATATATATATATATATATATGTATATGTGTGTATATATATATATATATATAGTGCAGCTCTGTATGTATATTAGAAGAATCCTACAGTGACCACTTAGCAATGTACATAGCAATATGCTAAAAGAAACTCTGAACTTTCTGAACCTTAACTGCACAGGAACACCCTGCCATTGTGGCAGCAAATTTTCTGAAGGCAAGTACTACACAAAATGTCTTCAGAAAATATTGAAATCTAGATTTCAATCATATTGTTTTCAGTGCATAATTATACAGTATGTTGTTAGTTTGTGTGTTTTTGTCTCTCCTGAGATTTTAGCACAACAGGAGGTTGACTAAGCTTCTATATTTGTCATTTATGAATATTGGGTGAAAACACAACAGGAGGCTCTTCAGATTTTGTGTTGTCTTTTGTCTTTTGTAGCAATCCCACAATGATCAAAAATGGTAGCGGATATGAAATTACGGTGAGCGCTTAAACAAACCCTGCTGGGGGCAGAGGGGAACATGTGTCCAGCTGTCATATCCAGGTGCAGACTGCTTAGTGGGGGTCAGGGGTGAACCAAAAGGTAACCTGCCATGGGATTGGGGGTAGTAGAAGACTGGTGCAGACAGAACAGCAGGTTACTGCTTATCAAAGATTACAGGAGCAGTATTACCTGTGCTACGATGCCTCCTCCCTTTTCAATCTTTTCATCATGTACTTGAACGTATGCCAGTTTTAAATGTGTAGATCAGGTTTCCCCAACCAGGGGTTTGTGATGGAACTGCAGAAGGTTAGTGATATTGTAATAGAAATGTCAATGCAAAATTTAACTGAATAAACACAAAAACCTTTGGCATTAATAAAATATTTTAACACCCTTGTATTTATTTAAAACTGTTACTTGATTTTCCTCATTTTGGCATTACAATTCTATCTACTGGTCTGAATAAGAGCACAATCGAGAGACAGAATTTAGTGGAAACAAGGATAGATTTTAATTTGAATTTTACCCAAATAAAGGAAGAACAGCTAAAGTAAGTGCGTGTTCTTTTGTCGCCGTCTGAAGGTCAGAGCAATTCACAGCTGTTAGAATTACATATGCATAACCTTAAAAACATTTTTTTTTTACAAAATCCTAGTCAACTGCCTAAACCTGTTCCTGCTTAAAGCACAATTTAACAATTAATTAATTTAATGAATTCACATATTGTACCTAGTAGATACATGAGAAATATGTAATAGCGTGTTGAAATCTGAAAAACTGTGAGGCCCCCCATAATTTTGCAACCACCACAGGTGTCCATGTTCACTTTTTTAAGCAAATAAAAGAGGAAGGTGTTCTTATAAATGAGCCTCCAATAGAAGGTTAGTCTTTGTGCAGTATAGCGGAAATGTATTAATCATCAAAGTATGAAATAGAACTTTCATGAACAAAACACACCATGGGAAAGCAGCAAATATCTTTGACTAATGTTAATTACTTTTCTTTCTTTTTCTTAATTTTTTTTTCTTTCTATAGAAGAGAAATTGTCATAGTAGTGCATTTAGAATGAAAGCAATAGATTTTGAAAGGACATACATTTTCCACATATACTTTAGTTGTCAATGGAATGAAGTAATAAACTAGAAATGGGCAATTCGGGTTTCCTGCCGGGTTTAGCCTCATCCCTGTTCAAACAACAACAGAAAAGTCTTCAGAAACACTTGAGAATCAGAGACGTGTGATTGATTAGGGATGGAGCTAAACTTTGCAGGACAGATGTCCTCCAGGAGCAGAATTGCTTACCCCGATATGAAATATGGTACATTTGGTAAAAGTAATTGTGTTAAACATATTTAGTTAATGTTGACAAACCAACAACCCCATAATTTTTTTCTGCAATATTCTGTGGACCCTGAGGCATTTTCTTGCAGACCTCTAGGGTCCCTGAACCTTATTTTATGATTTACTTTAATTTTAAACTTGCTTTTAAAATGTTGTATTCAAAAATATGCATGTTTTGTCTCCACGTGTGCTCGCATATAGCTCCATTACCTGAAACAAATTTTTTTTTCTTCCGAAGTACTTGGACATCCATCAGTAATAACATACTGTATCTCTGGGGGCATGAGACTTATTGAAGTTTGACAGCCTCTCATTTGGGTCTTAGGTGTTTAGCTGACAAAAAGGTTGTGATCCCTGGTGTAGATGACTGCTGTTTTGATGTAATCTTCATTTTTCTTTTGCCATACATTTCAATTTGCATTAAATATTCATTAGGTGTAGTTGCATGTTCAGTGAGGGAGTGTTCTAACAGCTTTGCCACTTTTTCATCAAAGGACTCAAACTCTTGACACATTCATAAATGATTAAGCTGTATATTTTCCACTTATTCTCAATGCAATCAGAAAAAGATAGCCAAGCCATTTAGGAGCACTTGTTTATGTTTGCATTTCAAAGATTCAGAATGTCTGGTAATGGGGATTGTGCTGTCTAATTGTTGCTGTGCACAACATCAGTCTAAGTGCATATCATTTTTATCATTGATCAACATTACGACGGCACTGGGTACAGTGAAAGAGCACTCTAAGACACCGGCTACTGTTGATCCCTGGATGAAGTCATCTGCGGAAATCGATACGGCAGTCTGATGGAGCCGAGACAAAACCCTGGGCAATTTGCCATTAACTGGGCACAGTTTGAATCGGCTTCCTGTGAACCAAACATGCATTTGTTTGTTTAATTCATCTGTAGGAAAAAATAATTAAGAAAAACAGGCCAGTACGGGTCACAGTTGTGGTCTCCGCAGGGAAGACTTCTTGCTCTCTCAATTCACAGCTCGCCAACACCAGGTAAGAAACCAATTTCTGTGTCGCCTTGAGCTCTCACAAACACTACCTGGAGTGACTGACTGACCCATTCATTCCAGCTCCGCAAGACAAGAGGGAAAACACACTTTGAAAAGAAATTACGTTTCTTTCTCGCACTTCCATCCCCACTTCTTTTTCACAATACTTGTCACACATCCCTTGGCATGTGTCTCGTTTATCACTTGTGATCGAGTTGCGGCTGTGGAGGGACGAACGTCTCTCATTATAGGGCCTTTCAGATGTGCCCTGACACAAGAATAATCCAGTATGAATCAATCATGGTACATTTAGAGACGTATTGGGGAGTCATGGTACATCTAGAGACGTATTGGGGAGGAAATATGTTTCAGAGTGCCTGTCTTGAGTCTTTTGGTTGAGCTGTAAGGCCCCAAAGATCAGGAAAGGCAGAAGGAGTTGAGGTATTGTCAGTACCGTCTGAACAGCAATGGATTATATCAGGACAAATAGGTTGGACCACAAGGGAAGGGGTGGATGAACGTGTCAGCATTACGAGTTAAAAAGAGGCTCAGTTCAGCCACCAGTGCCAGCTGAAGTTGTTGGAGACAGTAATCTATTGTATAGCTCCAGAAGAGTGCCTTTACCTTCACTCCTGTGAATCTATTGATAAAAGTCACTTATCAAGGACTACATGAGGCCTTCAAGTAGATTCTTTATCCTAAAAGTGTGGACAAATGTCCACACACGTCAAGTCACTCAGGAAAAAATAATCAACTTTTAAATCAATTCCTTGAAAACCAACACCAGTCTGCCAAAGAACCAAGATAACTACACTTGCAAGCTGTGATTATAACGGATGTGAGTTAGGGTAGATGCAATATTTAACTTTACAAGAATGAAAACTACGGTTGTGATGATGAGAATATGATTATGCAAAAGATTTCTGTCTGGGTTGAATCTTAAAGGTCAAAAAAGCTGATGAATAGATGTTGTCATTCTTAGCTGTAAAGTTCACATCTTTCTAGAGCAGGGGTGGCCATCTTCAAGTCCTGGAGAGCCTTAACCCTTAGACCGTGGCTAGTTTGTTCAGATGTGCTTGATTAGGGTTGGAGTGAAACTCTGCAGGACTGTGGCTCTCAGGGACCACGTTGGCTACCCCTGTTCTAGGGGTTGCGCTAACAAAATGAATATTCATAACCTGGAGAGCTTTGTGTTCACACAGAACATTGTAAGCAAACATTGCTGGCAATTTGGACATCTGAGATGGTCTGAGATAATTTATAAATGTCGCACAAAAGCGAGAATCCTGAATCGAACTAATGTTGCCCAGAAGCTGACAAGAGAGTGAGCTGACAATCTACAAGCAGTATATGACACTATTTTTGAGCCTACTTGACTACTTTTCTGAGTGACAATCATAGTAGACTTGTAAAAATCAGTAGAAAATCCAACTCCATACACTTATTTTTCATTTGAGACAAAGTTTAATGGTTTGAAGTTGTTCTATTTTAGTCAGGTTCTGATAACTTCAGAAACACACTCCTCTCACCAGAATGATGTTTAATTGCCATTCTTACTTCTTGAGTCTGCCCTTATGACTTCAGTGTGGTCTTTCTATCTAGAGAAGTAGGGATCTGATCCCCAATAGGAGGCATTTCCAATTACAGTCGATGACCTTTCTTATTTGTATCCTGTTCCCTGGTGTTGAAAGAAGATGATTTGTTGTGACATGATACTAATGATATTCGTCTGCTGACATTCCATGCTGGATGGATGTGATTATGCACTAGCCACTACGATTGTTATTCTCAATTTCAGTCTGACAGTATCAGCACTACGGACAGTGGCTGATAGCAGCAACTGGGCTCAAAAAGCTCAAGCGACAAATGGAAGGGTCTGTTCATGATAGAGTGGTGGCTGAGGGTGGAGTGGGGTGCGAGAGAACTGATGGGGTCACACTGGGTGTCATCCGGTCACGACATCCATCAGTGGGTGGAGGGAGAAACAGACACACAAGTCCCTCAGCACTTGAAGATTCTTCACTTATATTGCTGTGTCAGTTGTCCCACTCTGCAGGATATTGCTTTATCCAGCACGTCAACTGTGATTTCCCAAACCACACATTGAAAAAGTCCAGTTTCAAGTCAAAAATGTGCCTGGAGTTTTGTGCAGATTTACTCCTTAATGTGCTATGGACTTACAACCTGGTGTGTTTAATTAGTTCTTCTCACCATTTTAGACTAGTAGTGAATAGTATGCAAACTTATTCATGCAAAAGTGCTTTTCTTTCGATTTGGACAAAGTCAACAAGGTATGTTTCAGAGGAGCACTTCTCACCATTTTTTTTTCGGTTTGTTAACTAGCAAAAACTGGCTGTTTTATTAAACCAATTTAAAGCAGTTTAGTCTTGTATTAACTTGTTTAATTCCCACACAGGGATGCACTAGCCATAAGGACTTCTCCCAGTGGACATATCAATTTATAGGCCAGTGACTGTAGTTAAATGCAATCAAATGTATCCTCTGGGATTTGAAAAATGGGCCTCCTTGATTTTATTGCATGTAGCATTTTTGAAGAATGTTTTGATTTACTGTTTAAGTGTTCTGCCTTTTCATTGTAAAAATTACATCCATTGTAAAATATAAAATTAAATTTAAATAAGTACATCAGGCAATATTTTGTATACATATATTGAAAAATATATTGGGAGGGTTACCCACTGGGGACTGTGATGAGCCAGTATTTGCCCTCAGCCAATTCGTACTCTCTGTCCATCTCTGTCACCCAAAGCATGCTGGGAGTTGAAAATGTCTGAAAACTATACCATTGTAATTGCAAATCTGATTTAAGTCTACTTGAAAAACCTTCGTGAAGACCAGTTGTTGTTAGTTGACTTAGTTAACCTCAACGAAGTAGCTACAGTCACTTGTCGTGAATTTTTCATTATACAATTAATTTATTCAAATTCTTTGTACCAGAATATACAATTTCTAGTTTATCTCTGCCCCTGCTTATTTTCAACTACTCAACAAAGCACATCAGAACGTGGCTCAACATGCTTTTGCATATTGAAGTGCATTAGACTGTTTTGTGCCAGAGCTGACTAACTAAATGATAAAATGCAATCTCACTGCACATAATAATCTGCAATCAGTGGATGGGGGGGGGGGGGGGGGGGGGTGAATGGATTAATGTTCATCTAGATAAACTCAAAGTGCAGCGGAGTCGTCTATTAACAGCACTGATTGCTTAATGGAGAGAAAGACAAGAGGGTGATGGGATCACATAAATGCAAAATTCCATGTCTTACATCTCTTTCCCTGCAGCCCTGAATACAATTTTTCAACTCTGTCATCACCAAGTGAGTAGAAAGGTCTGTATTTAATTGCTAAAACCATGATCTTCACTCAACACAAAGAGTCTTGTTTTAACGTTTTATTTTACATTTATCACCAGAAAACGTTTTGGCTCAAGGCCTTCGTCAGTGCATTGAATAATTCTGTACCTCCACTCACTTTTTAAATCATTAATTGTATTGATATCATGATTCGTTTGCCAATGTTAAGTGTCTAAAAACACACACATATAGATCCCATTCAAATGATGGACAATATATATATTTGTAAATAACAAATTTTCACATTACATAACACATGATTGCACCTATGGCTATAACATGAATCAAAGAGGATCCCATATTTATAACAGTTTCACTATTAAGCAGTTTGATAAATAGACAATCAAATACACCAATTAAATATCAAAATGGATAACAATGGAAGGTACAATGAAGGTAAAATAAAACATTACGACTACTTTTTGTGAGTGCAGATCATGGTCTCATACAATTAAATGGACTGATGCACCAAAATAAAGTATTGAGTGACAAAAGAGCACGGTGCAAATGGTATTCAGTTGCTGAAACACTTGATTGAAAATGGTCATAGTGTATTCTGTTTAAATACTTGAAGATAAACTGTTAGCCCGTATCCTGTCCTATTAAACCCCTTGTGAATAAGTGAGTTTGTGGGAATTAGGTGGAAAATGATGTTTAAAATGCAATGTGTTTAATATTAGCAACAAGGAAAAAATAAATAAATAGAATTTGGGAGTGCAAACCAGGTATTATTTGAAATAATGGAAGACATTATATTATGCATTTTGTGGTTCCTTATTGGCATGCAGCAACAGACATTCAGCACACCCAGTGTAGGAATGACTCATTCCCTTTTTTTTTAACAAAAACTTATGATTTTCATTTTTACCAATCGAACAAATCACTGACTGACTGACTGACTGAATCCATCAGAGTGCTTCTTGACTTAGTTAAACACGTCATTACGTTTGTCATGTCAAACGTTGTCTACTGACTGTTCAGATAACACTGTAATTTATGCATGTTGTCACATGTTTTTCCTTATTTGGTTCTGTTCCTGTTCTCATTAGTTCATTTGTCTAATTTTCATTCAGTTCACCTGTGTTTATTAATCATCTCATTTGCTCTTTAGTTTGTCTGTCTTTAAGCCTTCAGTTTCTAGAGTTTCTTTGTCCTGTCTTACATTATTATAAGTGGTTGTTTGTTTTCCCTGTGGATTATTAAAAGACTGTTTATTTACAATCTTGCCTCCTTCGTGCTCTATTGAGCTTCAAGTTTTCACACAGGTTTCATGGGCACTTGCACTCTCTGTCATTGCCTGCACAAATACAAAGCCTTGCCACAAACTCTCACCATTTTCTTGTGAAACAGTGTAATTGTATTGAATGTCCACTTGAATGTGTACTTCAAATCTAAAGTATATTTAAAAAATAAAATAACTGCAGATTGTGCATTAAAATGTAAGGTCACTTAAGTGTACTTTGTAAAAGGTTTTTACATTTAAAGGTAAGACCATTTTAATTTGTTTTAATTATCTTTTGTCAAGCTTTACACTTATTTTGATGTTGACTAACATACTTGAATGTAAAGAACCTGATTATAATTTCAACTGTAGAGCTATTCAGTTCTATATTTTAAAGTTAATATGTTACATTTACTAAATTTCAGCTTCATTACAAATATAAAATTATAATGTGTAAGATATCTAAAACATTACAATCATTTAATACTTAAGTATATAGTACATTATTTCCATAATTATATTATTCACAAAGGTTATTGAGGCATTTTTGGATAAATCAACCTACTTTGGTGGTTTTAATACACACATTTTTGTCATTTCAGAGCTTGTTGGCTTAAATGCACTTTCACTTTCTATAAATGTACTTTAGTTGCCAGGATGCTAAATGATTATTCAAAAACTCTCATTTTTATATTCCACAGAGGAAAGAAATCCATACAGGTTAAAGGTGACATGAGAAAGAGTGACTAATGACACCAATTTTCCTTTTAAAAATTTTTCAGGAATTTTTCTATTCTTTTAAAAACCAGTGTCTTTTTTAAACTCAATATTATAGTCAGACTCACTGATTGAGGGGAGTATATGTGTCTCTCAGATCAATAGGTCAAAATTCGCTATTAAGAGATAAACAGCCTGAGTTATGGATGAACGACAGAGGTCACACCTGCTTTGATGCAGAGCCTTGCTGATCACGTCACCTCGTCTTTAGTTTCCCTTTAAAAGTCCATTCAAATTAGTAGATTTACACTCGTCTTTTTGAAATCTCAGATTAATCCAAACTGTAATTAGACTTTGTTGTCATCTGTTCGTGCTTCAAATAGGCCCTTAATCTCTTATCTCTGGCAGAGTGATTTTATATCACGTCTCGCCTGCATAAATACCCTGTCCCGCAGATGTTTCCTCTGTCATCAATGAAAAGAGGCAATCTACCATTCCGTTAGCAATATATCACTTCCATGCAGTCAGCATCTGCTCTGCAATAAAGAGCAATTGCTCGTATTTCCCTGGAATGATAATGCACCTCGCCATCTGCACTAAAACCTTTCCGTGAGTCTGCAGAAGTCTGCATGCCGTAAAAAGGCTGGGTAAGAAATCAGTTAGATATGTGTTTGTGAATGAATGAGCAGTCTTTTGTACATACACCCACACAAGCTTGCTGAACAAAGCAATGTAAATGGCACGATGAAACGTGATCGCACTGGAATGCTGATGTTCTCTGACAGGCATGCACAAATATACAAACAAATTAATGTATTTACGCACATACATTTGCAAAGGCCTGTGTACATTTTATAGTCTTATTTGAATATTGATGCTGCGGTTCAGTCATGTGTTTAAAGTGTCTTCCAGACATTTTTCTGTGCAAACAATCACAGATCCATAATGAGGAAGAGTCGGGTCAGACAACCACATCCTCACTTGCACAACGGTCAACATAAACGCAGAGTGTCAAACCAAAGTACTAGTTGCTCCTGGCAGACCAAGCCATTGCTTCTGCTGACGCCATCTGTGGTCTGAAGAAAAATAAATACCTCCTGGTCTACCATCTACCACGGCATTCAAACACACACACACACACACTACACACACACACACACTACACAATCCCTTACCTCTCCCTTACACCAATCCGGATACAGCCTCGCTTATCAAGTGGGGAATGCGATAACATGCCGTCAGACATTTTTTTTTTCTCAGAATTCCCCTCACTCTATCTTTCTGACTTACACTAATGCTCATTAGCTGAATGTCAGTGCAATTCATATGGGCTTGAAAATCAATAAGGTTAATCATCTTTACAGTAATTCCAGCTAGAGTTGAACATTTGTCTTGATTGTATTTATTTATTTATTTGCTGTTTTTAACAGCTTATAGCAAACATATTAAACAAATATATTATATTATATTCAAACAAACAAACAAAAAAATTAATAAATAAATATGCCTGGGGTGAGATTTCTGCATAAGGATATTACATTGCATTTTTCACGATTAGTGACACTTTTAAAGTGAAATATCCAGTAAGTGGTGCTAAAAGCATGTTTGGTTTTAGCCGAAACAGATGAATGCGAAATGTTTTATCATGTTGCTTGTTGTACATTTTGTGGTTGTTTAGAAATTAAATGTCTGGTGAGTGGCGCTAAAAGGTTACTGGTCTATTGCATTTGAAAATAATGAACCACTTAAACTAAACTGTACACTAAACCTAGTCTGGCATAGCCAGACCTTCAGACTGATGGCAGAAGGTCTAGGAACCTTGGGCGCATTGAATGGCCTAGGACCAACCAAGGGGCCATATGACTGACAGGTAAAGCACCCAATCATGTTTCGTTTTGTGCCGTGTTATGTTTATGGGTGTGGAAATGTCCCCACAATAACAGACCGGTGTGTAAAACTCGTGGACGTATTTTAAATAGTCTATGCCTCGAACTTTAGATATTTCACATACTTTTGAAAATCTGAAGACTGAGACTACACTAAACCTAACTAGTGTTAACGGAAGCAAACATGTTGCAAACATGACTCAACCATGCCATTTTTGCTTGCTTTGAGCTGAAAGTCTTTGAGCTCTTTATCATGAGCAGTGCTGTACCAGGTGAGCAACTTAGCAAGTTTGCTACATTGGAAAAGCCATATATATGGAGTAAATTATGTGATGCAAATTTCAAATTATATTAGTTTACAAATCATGCGCTAGGGTAAAGGTGTTTTGAGGTCATAATATAGTAATGTGCATGAAACTGTGCAAAAATAAGTCTTTATTAATCAATATTCTGCACTGCAATCATCATTGGCATTTCTCTTTATCTTAATTAGGTGTTTCCAACATGTGCATAGGCACCTCTTACTTTTGGTAAGAATACACCTGTGCAAAAATACCTGTAAGACCTGTTCAGTATACTATATTTGCAATAACTGCACATATGAAAACTGCACATAAACTTTTATTAGTAGTAGTAGTAGTATGACTACTATTGTATATAGTTTTATAAATGTTTTCTAAATATTTTTTTATGCATTATTGTGTATCTGGTAGCTTACAGTCTTTACTGTGCAATGTTATTGTCTAATGATAATGCACCCACAATATCTATATTACCTTTCTCTAATGATTATTTTTATTTTATCTTTTGTATTTATTATTAGGGCTCTAGCTGAATTCATTGGAGAATAATAGAAAGCAGCATAATTAGTGATCAGCAGTGCTTGCTGTTGCTAAGAGTGCAATTATTCCAGAAGCTGAACTTTGGCGGTGGTGAACAGTCTTTTTGTGTACCAGTTAATTGCATCCTGTACTTTAAAATGCATGCAGGACTAATGGCATGCATGTCTTGAACTTTGTGGCAAACAATTGAAAATAGCCAGTGTCCAAAGAAGCACCTGCTGAGTTGAACAGAAAATATTTACAGTGTATAAATCATGTGCTCAACTCCAGTAATGTTCTAACAGGGGAATTCTATATATAGAGTACACAATTAAAATGTAGGATTCACAATGTAATAAACCTGGAAATAAAGTTTTAGTATTTTGAGAAATATTAAACTAACTCTCTCATCCTATATGTAGATGCTTTTGTCACAGATTTGCAGTGAATGGGTGCCATCAGAATGAATCCAAACAGCTGATCAAAACATCACAATAATTCATTGGTAATCCAGTCCATCAATTGATGTCTTGTGAAGTGAAAAGCTGTGTTTGTAAAAAATAAATCCACCATTAAAATGTTTTTAACTTCAAATAGTCACTTCTGGACAAAAAATAAATAAAATCCATAATCCATAATAATGCTTCCTACAGTAAAAAAAAGTCCTTCCCTTGTTGTCCTCTCAAATCAAAATGTACCGACATATTTGTTTACAACTATTGTAGACGGTACTAAATGATGCTTGATCTGTGCATATTTCTCTTCTGGATATTATTGATAGATGGCTCATAGACATTTGAAGTTAAAAGCATCTTAATGATGGATTTATTTATTACAAACACACAGCTTTTCTATACACAAGCCATTAAGTGATGGACTAGAGACGTGTAGATTACTAGTACATTATTGTGATGTTCTTATCAGCTGTTTGGACTCTGACGGCACCCATTCACTGTAGAGAGTGAGCAAGTTATGCAATGCTAGTTTCTGAAACAAATATGAAACATTCTGAAATTCATGCACAAAAACAAAAGCTTTAACATGCGGAGTTTGAGGTCTGTGTATGTCGCACTCTTTTTTTTTTTTCTTTTTTTTGAGGGGGGATTTAATAAACATTGAATTATCAAGGTGTTTATTTATTTTATAGCCCTGAACTTAAAGCAAACAAACAAAAAAAAATCTATCCAAATTCTTATTTTTTTGCTTTTCTCATTTTCCTGCTTTCAATATTAAATAAATAGAATAATAAAAATAAAAAAAATGAATGCAACACCCTGGTCCAGTGGGTTCTAATTTGCAAACCTCTGATTAAAGTGACATCAGACCACTGAATTAACCACAGCAGATGAATGTGGAATTGAAGTGATGTGGTTGAAAGGCTCAGTCAGATAGTCCTCACCGCCTCTGAGACCATTATGTGCAGCAGCGTCGCAGTCAATTGCAGAGCAGTGTACCTCAGATGGCTTGCCCTGAGTGGGTAATGGAGATAAATTAACATCTGTCTCTCCCTAGAAGGCCCTCTGCTCATTCAAACAGAAAGGACTTACAATTTTCTCCTTTCGGTTCCCTTTCTTAGCAAAGGAGCGAGTCAGTAATCCGCAACATCATCACAAGCCATCTGTAAGCCACAGATGTCAGTGCTTTTGTGACAATTCAGAGGTGAGGAGACACATGGTTTTCATATCGCAGGAGGAAACGGAGGGACCTGCTTTTTGCACTGCCGGCAGACTATAACCAAACATGCCTAGTAGTGGAACGTGATCATAATATGAAGTATGCGTTTCAGTAAAAAAAAAAAAAAAAAAAAAAAGCGAAGAAAACACTATTTCTATAACACTTGTCACTTGACACTTCATTAAGGTAAACTGACCCTATTTACTTCTCAATGCCAGTCAGTGAATTATTGGTGCTCATTGGTGCTCATTGGCTGTAAATACACAGCAAGCCGGTCGTCATCACTAAATCACCCTTGTATCACTCTGAAGAGATGTATTTTGTGATAATGACCAGCTGACTGTAAAATATCTCTTATTATTTTTACAATGCGTCTTATCACATGTCTATTAACCAAATAAATAAATAGATAAACAATAAATATCGATTCGAGGTGAAATTCTTTTAGAATTTGACGTGTATTTTAAGGTTCTGCTATGAATGAATGAATCAGTAACGCCGCTCCCTGTATGCAGAGTACGCAGTTTGCGTAGGGCACCAACTCCCAGGGGGGCACCATCCCAGTTGCTAAAAAAAAAAAAAAACGTGACGCTGAAGCCCGTGCGTCACTTTCAGGCTATATTCATAATCCTGTGAAACTTTTTTGGGTGTTGAGGTTAATAACATGTTTTAATGTCGGTAATAATTTCACCACCACCAACGCATATAATATTATCTCAGAGTTTCCATGTTCACTTACAAAAAGTTAGCCATGGTTTTAACAATCATGGTTATTTCATAGTAAAACTGCTTAATTTTCTTTTGCTTGATTTCTAAATGCTTGAGACTATAAAATCAATCAGACAGCTGTATTAATAGAGTAATAGCCATAGGTAACTGTTTAGAGCTACAATTGTAATTAGTAAATACTACAATTTAATTACAATTCATTTATTTACTTTTATATTTTATTAAAGTTCTATTTTGACCCCTATAGTAGGTGTTTTTTTGTTGTTGTTGTTTTTTCATAATATTTAAGGGAGGGGGCACATTAATACAGTCCTGCTTAGGGCACCCATTTGGCCAGCAGCGGTCCTGGAATGAACGAACGAACGAACAAACAAACGAATGAATGAATAAATAAATAATTCTTATGTCCTCTGAGTTTTTTTGTTGTTTTTTTTGTGGCCAATTAAAATATATATATTTTCAAAGATGGTCTTTATAAAAAAATATATTTTTAAGTTGTATAAATGTGTTAATAATAATAATATAATTTGGAAAAATAAAGCTGTAACAAATATTTGGCTGTAACAAATATTATAAGTATTTTTCAGTTTGTCCAGATGTACATTCCAGATATGTAACAATCCAAAATAATCATTAATAATCTTTCCTAAAAATGTAATAATACGTAATAAACGTTTTAGATCGCTTTTACTTTTCAACCCCTCACCGCCAACCACCTGTCAGAGAGAACACTTTCCATGATCCAATCAACTCCAGATGGATGAAATCAAGTCCTGGCCTACTTTTTTTTTTTCATTCTTTTTTTCCTCCTTGATTTTACACTCTAAAATGTGTCAGATTATGAAAGTAAAATGGGTTGATTTAACTAAGACAGCTTAAAGGAATAGTTTACCTAAAAAAAAGGCATAATTTATTCACCCTCATGTCATTTCAGCCTTATTATTCCCATTCTTTATATAAAAAAGTAAACAAATATAAGTCTCTTTTTTGATTGATAGCTATACTAGACTATGAACTGTTATTTTATGGAAAAGAACGACATGGGTTTCTACAAAAAATCTACATTAATTTTTAAAGAAAAAAAAATTATAATAATAGCATCCAGGTTTGAAACCATGTAAGGACGACTAAATTATGACAATTTTGTCATCATTTTTGGGTGAACTATTCCATTAAGTGATATTTCATATCTAGTGCCATTTGGCCCACCTGTACTTAAGTCCAACAGCCTATTCTCACAAGGCCTGTTAACACTCACTTTTGGAAAAGTAATTTTGTGATGTTAAAATCAGGTAGCAGTGGTGGATGAGAGTCTTGATTACATCTCGTCTCTACAGTCTGAAAAAGCTGATGAGAAAGTAAGTGGAATTCAGCGCATGGGAAAACCCTAAGAGATTGTGATTTGTTGCTAATTATATAAGATCGAGGTAAAGGATTGCTCTGTCTAAACAGGAGAGATGCATTACCCCCTTGAGTGAGTATTTAATTGCCTCCAGCTATTTTACCGCACTAGACAAAGATGACCATGGAAATTTATTTCAGCAATATTCTGAGAAGCAATTGATGAGGTTCATAGTGCAGGAGCGAGTCACAGAGACTTTTTTTCATAAAACAGATGATTGGATAAAATGATGGATCTCTGATAGAGCAACATATGGGCCTATGCATTGATTTTCCGCTTGAATGTTTAATTAAACAAAAATTTCCAGGGGTCTGAATAGTTTAACTGTGGCTTGATGCAAAGTGATGGTATATATACTGTAAGTAAGTTCTAATTTAGCAAACGCTTAAATCCAAAGTGATTTGCAATAGCTTTACAATAATTCCACAGTCACATTTTTACTTGAGTGTATTTATTTGTTAGCTATTTTTTAATTACAGTTTAAACAATGAATTATATATATATATACTGTATATATATATATACTGTATATATATATATATATATATATATATATATATATATATATACACAGTTACATCTCAAAAAATTGACGGTCAATATTTTTTGTCACTCGTTTCAGAAAGTGAAACCCATATATTATATAGATTCATTACACATAGAATTTATTAAGCCTTTCTATAAGCCTTTATTTCTTGAAATTTGGATGATTATGGCTTACAGATAATGAAAACCCAAAATTCAGCAATGCTGGCAGCAATCATACGTCTATTTCCCAAACACAACCTCTGGATATGACGCTGAGCACGTGCACTCAACTTCTTTGGTCGACCATGGCGAGGCCTGTTCTGAGTGGAACATGTCCTGTTAAACCGCTATATGGTCTTGGCCACAGTGCTGCAGCTCAGTTTCAGGGTCTTGGCAATCTTCTTATAGCCTGTGCCATCTTTATGTAGAGCAACAATTCTTTTTTTCAGATCCTCAGAGAGCTCTTTGCCACGAGGTGCCATGTTGAACTTCCAGTGACCAATATGAGAGATTGAGAGCGGTAACACCACATTTAACACACCTGCTCCCCATTCACACCTGAGGCTTTGTAACACTAACGAGTCACATGACACCGGGGAGAGAAAATGGCTAATTGCGCCAAATTTGGACATTTTCACTTAGGGTGTACTTATTTTTGTGGCCAGCAGTTTAGACATTAATGGCTGTGTATTGAGTTATTTTGAGGGCACAGCAAATTTACACTGTTATGCAAGCTGTACACACTACTTTACATTGTAGCAAAGTGTAATTTCTTCAGTGTTGTCACATGAAAAGATATAAAATATTTACAAAAATGTGAGGGGTGTACTCACTTCTGTGAGATACTGTGTATATATATACACAGTATCTTACAGAAGTGAGTACACCCCTCACATTTTTGTAATTATTTTATTATATATTTGTATTTATTTATAAATAAATAAATAAATAATTTATTTTATTTATTTAAATAAGATATTATATCTTATTTATATATATAATATAAAAATAAATATTTATGCTTGTTGCACATTCTGTGATACTTTCAAACTGAAATGTCCAGTGAGTGACGCTAACAAGCACGTTAGTGTTTTATTACATTGGTTGTTGCATGTTTCACACATGTTTGGAAATTAAATGTCTCGTGAGTGGCGGTAAAAGTTTAATCGCACTTGGAAATAAAAAACATTTTTCAATAAACCTCCACATTTAACCGATAGTCTTAACAAAAGTGAAACGTGCGATAGAAAGCACATTTTCTGATTGAACTATTCCATTTTAGCTGGATTTGCGCTGAAAGTATATTAAATTTTAACTTGTGACTTCTTTTTCACAGGGCTTGAATCCAGGTGCTCTGTGATGCAAGTTCAACTCTGTATCAGGTGAGCTACCGAGCAAGTTTACAATCTCAGAAAAGCCATACATATTTACATGTGACTTGATGCAAATAATGGCATACATAAGTAAGTTGTTATTTAGCAGATGTAAACTGTATTCAAAGTGAGACCATATTTATAATGTATGTCAATAAATATATGAAAACTTCTCTTAGATCCAACATGTGAAATAAAAGCCAGTGATATAACTATGTACACAATTGTGTTCTTTTTTTAAGTCTTACTAGCTTTGAAATCATATTTCAACATCCAAAGTAATTTGGTTCAGAATTTTTTGCTCCAGTTTAAATAACTAAGATTCATGCAGTAGTAATCAATCCACATTATTATAATTATAAATGCAATTTTATTTTACATGGACAGGGAAAATAAAGAGACCATGGAGCCATTTTTTTGTTCGCATCCCTGAAGCAATGTGGCAATTGGCAGTGCTTCTGGCACAAGCACTAGCACCCTGATGTTGGGATAGTTTCTTTACAGTACACTTATTACAGGATCTGTCCCCCTTGATTAACAGAGCGTCAAGGGAGTTGACCAAAGGCAAAAAGGTCATCGTTTATGGTCCTTGTGAAGTTAAAACCTGCAATCTTCCACTTGCTGCCCCTGGGCTCTATCAACACACTCTCACAAAGATGTCACTTCAGCAACTTTCACCTGTGTGCACAAAGTCCTCACTGGCAATATTTTCAGCCTGTTTTATAGCATTCAGTTTTAACAGTACAATAATAAAATCTTAAATTTAAAAATAATGGTCCCACTTTATATTAGGTGGCCTTAACTACTATGTACTCGCATAAAAAAATAACTACAATGTACTTATTGTGTTCATATTGTATTGCAAAACACTTTTGCTTCTATTGAGGTGGGATCCGGGTAAAGTTAAACCTATGTTGTCGGTATGGGTAGGTTTAAGGTTGGGTGAAGGTGTAAGGGATGGGTCAACAGTGTAATTATAAATGTACTTACAGAAATTACTTACAAATGTAATTATATGCCGGTATTTTTACAATGTATAAATAATAATAATAATAGTACAAAATAAGTGCATTGTATCAAATTATTAATTTAAATAGTAGATAAGGTCACCTAATATAAAGTGGGACCCAAATAATTTTTAAATAGGATTTATCATCTAACTTTCAAAAGACAAAACAAAATTCAGTTTGTATATAAGTCCAGTAAATGCTGTCATTATATAACCACCCTTGTGTCGCTTTATATTAATTTGACTTTTTTACCCCTCCTGTAGAACACAAAAGGAGTTATTATCAAAATGTCAAAGCTCTCTCTTCCCTTTTTGTGGAATGAAAAAGCATATAGGGATCAATGGCTGCAATCTGGCAGTCCAGATGCAATTTATTGAAAAAATAAATAAATAACAAATTACAGATTGAGTTTTGAACCTGGTTCTCTTTGATACTGTACAAGACACAATAGAAACATGTCTAAAAATATAAAGAACTACTAAATTAAAAAAAAAAATTATTCAGTCATGATGTGGGTGCCACCAATTTGCACTTGAAAATAACTACTAACTAACTAAATAAACAGATACATGCAATGTGTAACAAGGACACCTTAAAATAAAGTGTTATATTTTATTTGATGGTCCCCCAACAGACATTCTACTGACAATAAGTATATTTGCAAGTACAAGCCAACTTATTATGTTAATCATAACCCTACCCATAACCAAACAGTCTACTACTCTAATGAGAGTTAGTTGACTTGTGCAGTAGTTGCAAAGTTACTTATAATCAATAGAATGTCTAAAGGGGACGATCAAAATAAAGTCTACCCCCCCCCCACCACCACCACCAATAAATAAATAAATAAACATACAAACAAACAACAGCTCATGTATTTTTGAGAAAAATATTAAATAATTATTATTATTTATTTATTTATTTTTCTTGAATCCTCTAATTATTAACATATCTGGATACACTGACCTTAGGTATCTGTATTGAGAAGTTTCAAACTAAATCTGCAAATAAACACCAATGATCTACTTAACCTAAATTATTTCTAACGTCAGGTAAAACAAAGGGAGGATTTGAAACATCTGTCTACTGATGAGCCCAGGAAACCTTTGAAAAAAACAAGATCAAATTTTACAATGTTGAACGCATACAGAGTAGGACGAAACCTGTCAAATGAAAGGGTGCGTCTTCAAAGTGATTGTAAGCTGGAAATGTTATTTACAGGAACGAACTTTAGTGAATAAGAGTGAATAAACGCAGCCAGTGTGAAATGGAGCTAATGCACACAGGGCCGAGAGCAGAGCAGAGACTTCTGTTTAATTAATGATGGAAACAGAGACTCCTACCTACTTCTCAGACAGTTATACCGGCTGAGCCTAGGAGAACGAGAGATGGTATTTTAAACAAGCATAGGTCATCTAGCCGAGAATACATTAGTTTCTTCTGCTGCTTTAGGCCTCTAAATATGCATCACCTCAAAAAAAAAAACTGATGAACAAACAATTCCGTCGCTTGAAATGTTATTATTTTGGAGTTTTCTCCCTTTCAGTGCATTAGTTTGTTCACTGGCGTCACAGAACACTGTAACAAAGTATTCCAATATATACAAATTAGCCATGAGAACTGTAGAGAGGAGGAACATGCAGACTACCTCAGAATCACTTGCATCAATAAATGGATAACAGCTCCCCCAGAGCCCAAACATTGATCCTGCCGCCCAGAGAAGCTGAGCATTTTGCACATCCTTCTCATACAGAACAAGTCATAATAAAGAGCCAGCGAAGCGTAACATCCCCCGAAAGCAACAATGCATGCACTGGAATGTCTGGCGAGGAAAACAACAGACGTTTGACTTAATCTGCCTGAACCCAGAGTTTTAGACCAGCGCTTTTGAGAAGACACAAGCCTATTCAATATTTCAAACTGATAGGCTGCGTGCACGAGCACAAGACGTCTTGACAACAAAGATCAATGCGCTTAATAAATGAATAAGCCTGCAAATTACAACAGAAAGCTTAATGGAAATGAGATTATGGATCTGCTTTTAAGCTTTCGGATCTGAGACGAGTCGTTTTGATTAGTGATATGACCTTTCTTGTGGCCTTAATGAAGGGTTCGTGTTGACGTTAGCTTTTGCTGACAGTTGTTTAATTTATTAAAGAATAATTCCGGGATATATTAGAGGATTGTGCTCAAAACTTTACGATCCGGTCTTACAGAAAATCTACGCTGACGCTGTCAACAGGGAGCCGGTGACTTTCGCTCTGCTTCTGTCTGTTGGGTTTAATTTGGCATGAAGATCATACCAGTTCCTTTCGTAAAATCATGAAAGTATCTGATTGTGAGACTTGATTTAGGTGGATTATTGCAGTGGCGTCGGTGCTAAAGATGAGCTGTGAAGGTTACTCCAGAGAGCTGGATCTGTGTGTGTTTGCATTTGTGTTGCTCTATTAATGGTGTTTTAATTAGAGCATGATCGCATTCCTCAAGCGGAGGAAAAAACATCCTGATGCACAGATAAAACCCTCAAGGCCCGCGTCTGTGGCTTATTCAGTGTCATTGCGGAGGGGTTGCTTGACAAGAGAAAAGAGACGGACTTGACAGAGATGAATAAACATAACATGCTGATTTAATGCAAAATGAGAGGTCTTGAAACAAGAGTCAAGGAGTACAAGAACTTGTTTGATCCGTTTAGCCAGTCTAAGATATACATTTTTAAAGATTGACATGCTTTCACAAAATTATTAACTGTATATAAAATCAGTATGATCACACTTATATAGCATTATGCAAACTCTCTCATTCCAGATTTCTTCTTAATATTCAGGCCTCATTTCTAGTAAATATTGAGTTTAGCACTAATATAAGGTGGTATTAAAGTATTGAATAGTAAATTGTCATTTATATCAATCTAATTGGACATATATCCAACAAGTATCTGCAATATGTCATGTTTGTGCTTATATTTCCCTTATAATTAAATGGGTTTCTGACCATAAGAAACGTGAAACATTTAGTAAAAAAATCTTTATATTTATAACAATCAAGTAGTATTTAATATTCAATTATATTTTAAATTCAGTTTAAAATGTTTAAAATATACAGTTAACTATTCATTCAAGCTGGCTTTATTATCCAATTATTTTTCAAATTAAGTTTATACTATTATGTTCCAGTGGCAGTAAAAAAGGAAAAGCATGAAATATTTTGTAACAAAATTTATTTTAATTTGCATATAACTATTTTTGTTTAATGCAGCACTGACTCAATATCAATTAATATTGCAAGAGTTTATATGGTTTTGAATTTCCATTGTAATTAGTACGTTTCTGACTGTTAGCCAAATATATTTAACAGCAATAAGTATTTACTACAACATTTTTCATATTTATAAACTAAAAGTTATTCATGAGTAGAAAATAAAAAATAAGAACATGAAATATTTTGTACAAAAACTATATTTTTTATAGGTTCGGCTATATTAAAAGCAATACTCAGGCTAAAAAAAAAAAAAGGATCAAAGTAGCCTAAACTGCTTTGCTTGTTTTAAAGGTTTTGTGTGCTCGGCCAGGCTAGATAAGCATCTAAAACCATTAAGCTAACCGCGGTTTAAGCTGGTTTTATCGGGTTTAATGCATTCTAAAACGTCAAACGGCTTTCATTTGAATGAAGTCCGCCGTTAGCTGTACGCGCTTGCCTTTGCGAGCAGTTTTTTTTTATTTTTCAAGACGAGGCTGAGACTCTCGAGCTGCTTCAAACAGTCACTCACAGCCCGAGACTGCTCCGCCAGCCACTGCGCATCCTCTCTCTCTCTCTCTCTCTCTCTGTTTCACATTGCTTCAGTCGTAAGGGAGGGAGAGAGGCGTCTGAGGAGGAATCGAAGGTGAGGTTTGGACCACAGCCGGCGAGGTGGAGGAGATCGCGCGCCTAGTACACATTTGAAGGATGCGCTGCCGCGCGCAACGGCGCGTCCTGTAGAGATACAGCGAGCTTTCGGGATTGAAGCATCAGGGTTTCTTTTTCTATATATGTTTGGCTTTGTGCAAGAAAACCTGTCACTATCTGACACTCCGTGAGCACACAGCATCACTTTACGGACGAAAGAAGAGGAAGACAGGAGTGGGCTGTTTCTCTTCTCGCAAACATCCAGAGTAAGTCGGTCTGATTTCTGCTGAACATGCTTCTTATCAATGCAATTACAGCTGCTCTGAGAGTTTCTTGTGTCCCACCTGAAGCGAGTTGCACAGGGATACACTGTTTAAACCCTGCGAGTGCCGATTTATATAATGTTGCATTTCTGTATTGGTATAAATGACACTATTGCGCAGCTGGTCCTAAAACGATCAGAAATGGTGGCATGCCTGCACTGGGAACATGCATAGATGTTCACACAGATGTTTGGATAGTCACCTGGGCTTCCACAGTCATGAAAAATCTGAGAAAAAGAATATATAAATAAATAACTTGTGATTTCCACACATCCAGAAGTCTTTGAAATTAAAACAATTTTAAAAAGTCATAATTTTTTTAAAGAGAATATACACTATGAGATATTATGAGAGCAATTTCTCCAATATTATCAAGTCATTTGTGGAAATCATTGGTCAAAAGCTGTTTGTAAACCCTGAATAAGTTCACTAATTTGTTTGCATGCACCTAGGTTGTGTTGCAAAACTTTTTAGCAGTGTTATTGAACTTTGTTGTGTTACTCTACTCTCGATGCGCTTATAATTGTCAGATGACTGATGATATTGACCTTATTAGTGATTTGTTCACTCTTGGGAGGAATAGATGAGCTGTGATTGTTTTGAACAGTGGTTTGATTTAACAGTAACAGGGAAACTCTGTCAAGGCACTTCATTTTGGAAGCATAGCGAGTTTATTTTCAAACAAGGGAAACTAAAAAGATTTTTTATATAATTATTGTCCGTCAAGAAGAGTGTTGGTTGTCACAGATCAGTCAGTGAAATGTAATTCTGAACATTTCTGCTGTTTTCTTTCAGCCTTACAATGTCTTTTCTCTCTTCGATGTTATCCTTCAGACTGAAAATATGTCATGAAAATGTCCCATGAGCAAGCTCTGGAAAGTTTTCAGACTGAACTTTACTTTGATGTAAGCTTTCAGAGTTTGCTCGAATGTCTCGCTTTCAAAATGAAGACTTTTCTGTCTGTTATACTTGTTGTGCGATATATTGCCCCAGAAATAATTGCGATAAGCGATATTATTGTCATTTTAAAGACCATTTTATGCCAATGACTATATAATCATAATGCAACAGCATAATAATGCAAGAAGGCCTACACATTTCCAAATGACAACAAACTTTTAATTTTTAAGAATAATTAGATCACGGAAATTAAGTATCAAAATATTAGATACCTTAAAAAACTTGAATACATAGTAAATAAACATTTTCTGACAAAAAGTGCAAAGTAACAAGTAGAAAAAAGACAAATGCACAAAGAACTTGTATGGGGAGTTTTCCATCTACAGATTTTTCCCTGATCTTCTTTTCTCTGTAAATTAAGGGTGCACACTATTGCTGAAAAACACAATCACTACTTAGCAGTCAGATGTCCGTATGCACAAAGGCACAGAACCCTAAACAAGACCATATCTGCAGATTAAACTTTTCTTGTAGAAGCATTTTTTTTTATTTGAACTAGCAACTCATGACTACACCATGTTATGTACGAGAAGCTGCAAAAGACACAGGCGCAAGTGGAATGTACAAAACATGGTGACATTAATTTTTAAGTAAATATAATGGGCGATTTATTGCGTTAAAAATGATTGAGGTCATGTACATATATTGCATGATAAGTCGATATATTGGTTATTGCGACAGGCCTAGTTATACTGTTTTTGTGTGATATTTGCTTTGTTTTTTGATATATATATAGTTGGAATTTTTTTTTTTTTTTTTTATATATTGGTTCACAAGCTTGTTAGTTGGTTGTTAACTATTAACTTCCTTTGACAGTTTGTCAGTACACTGTAAAATAGTTGTAAAATATCAGGTAATTTAAAGGTTCCTCTAAATTATTATTATTATAATTTTGTGCAAGTCAAATAACTGAACCAACTTGACTAGTACAATTTATGGGTTAAATCAGGTACTCCAGCCATAACTGCAGTAAGAACAATGACAATCACGTCTTATAGTTGAAAAAATATCAAATCTCTTTGATTCTCAGTTTGAGATTTCAATGGCAAATCATAAACATGAGATCAAGTATTTTTTTTTCTCTTGCATGGAAACTCTATTTTTAAGTGTCATACACCGGATAGCATGTTAAACAGCAGGTGTTAACCAAATCTACAGTACAGTGCATTTACATTTACATGTTCATGTAACACTCAGAATTTTCACAAGACAAAATGACTTCTTAAAGTAAATTACATGTTTTCGATCGCGATGGCCTCCAGCAGTCATCCGATTTCCCTGGAACATATTAAGATCCATAAAGATGTGTCTCCTTTGTACATTCATTTATCTTTTGTTTCGCAGTTAAATTAGTGTGTAACACTTTAATGAGGTTGTTTTAGCTTTGCGAGTAAATATGAAATCAGAGCACCCTGCTGTTTTGTGGGTAGCAAGTTGATTAGATTCTCCTTTGCGCACACAGTAGGAACGTAAAAAGGCATCTTGCGTTCCTTGGGTACTTTGATTATAGTACCCACAGAATTCACATCAGGGCCAGCCAAATACCAGACACTAAAGATCTGAGGGTGAAAACAGTGTCTGCGTGCATTTTTAGAGTCTGGTTGTTATTATATTAGAGATGTAATATTTGCATACTCTTAATACTGCTGCTCTTTGCATTAGAAGATATTAATATCCGTTTCTGTCTCCATTTATTATCTCTTTCATCTTCTAAGCGTTGCAGCATTAATGAAATTCAGTGGCACTGCTGTGCTTTTATTTGTGTTTTGTCCACTAAGTTTTATTAGAGGATATGAATGAACAGTAAACATGTTAGTAAATTCTTAAAATACTTCGGTAATGAAGTAGTTGCAAATGGACTCTGATTACATTAATGTTGTTTGCACTAATAATTTCATTTGTGAACAGAAAGCGTGTTATTGTAGCGTTTCTACAGGGTATTTTTTGCTCAAAATACTTTGAGTGTAAATGGATGAGACAAGTTTATGTAGAAGAGTAACTTAGTTTAAGATAAGTAACAGGCAGACCTGTCGGTGCAGTCATTTGTTTCAATTCATTTCAATATTTAAAATTATGAGAAAACACTGAATGGTGTGGCATAGTGTTATAAACCCCCCGATGTGGCCATAGCTCCTGTGCATGACCCGTTTGAGTAGTTACTTAGCAACACCTCAGACACGCTCCAACTGGGTCAGACCTTAATTCATGAGACTTAACACCGCAGACACACACTTGCTCACATGACCTGTTCATGTGGAATCTTCAGAGGCTTTTACAGAAACATCATGTCAGGGATTGTGTCGTTTCTCACATCTCCATGTCTTGTTTTCTATGCCAGTACTTTAAAGCAAATGGAAGTCACTCTTTTCTGAGCAGACAAAAGTAACTCGCAGTGCAAAACATTTCAGATGCAGCGTGTGCCATTATGGCACAGACCCTGTTATGAGTATGGAAAATAAGAATCAAATGGAAATGCATTACCTCTCTGAAAATAAATGTTGTTTTGAAGAAGCTGCGCTTTTACTTGGATCAATATTTCTATCTTTCCCTAAATGCAATATTTTACACTTCTTAAAACTTTGCTTATCTTTGAACCTGGCTTAAATTGGATAAATCTCCCTAAGAAAAAATAGATGTCCAAGGCATATTTCATCTCAAAAAGAGGAGAAAAATTTACATATATATTATATATATATATATATATATGTTTGTGTGTGTGTGTGTTTTCACATTACAGTTAATATTCCAGACTACTGATAATTATGTTTAATTATCAAGGTAGTAAACGACATGTATATTTCCATGACAAGTTATACTATTATAGGTTATTATTGTTAAACAGTGATTTTTTTTAGTAAACAGTTGCAGTATAATATAACAAATCATCAGAACAGAAAAAAAAAAATCAGGACTTTGATGAATTTTAACAATGTATTGTCTGTACTGTCACTTTTGATCAATGTTATGCATCTGAATGAAAAAAAAAAACGAGAAACGAGTTATTCAGTATTAATTACTTGTTTATTTATTAAATCTTTTCATAAAATAAATAGCACACTCGCAATCACGGTGTTGTTCTGAATATCAGCTTGACTGTGATTACAGTACCGCTGCGCTCTTGCTTGCGTGACATTGCTTAATTTAAATGTGTCTGCACTATAAATGAGTTACCATTTATGAAGTGTCATAAGTAAAATGGAGAAATAAAGAGTTTGAGCAGTTTGTTATCTGAACGTTCTCAAAGCAGATGCAGCTAATGCCCATTACTAATTGCGCTGTAGTGTTAACACCCACATTCATCCTACTTCTGTGTATTTCAGCCAAACACATAACAGCCACACAGTTTGGTAACAAACAGGCGCAGATGATTGCATGTACTGCATAATAATAAGCTGAAGTAAAAATGTTTACTTATGCACCGGATGACTGCAAATAAATACATGAGTTTTAACTGTGAAATATCTGTGCATAGATTCAATGGAGTACTTTTGCCATCATTAGTATGTGTTTTGCTGTGAAAAAAAATACTTCCCCTCTGGTATTTGCTGTAATAAGGAATGCAGTTCTTGCACTTTCCTAAGTTCACTCTCTATTTGACACAGAAGCACACACATACAAAACACACTGGACGCATACTACTGTAATTGACTGTACTAAAGCAGTATATGCTTTTTGAGCTATTAAACGTGAGGTCAGATGTGCCCATCTCCTCTGGGTTCAGAGCTGCTACTGAACACCATGCACTTTGATGTAAATTACTCTAAAATTATATTCAAATAATTTTAGCCTGTATCTCTGAGAGGGTTTATAGAGAGGCTGCATAGCTAGATTAGTATGAGAAAATGTGTATTTCTGGCCTTGACTCTTTCTTGGTAAGTTGAGTGGTGCATATGTGTTTATTAAAATGAGGTGGGGACAGTGTTGAAGCTGTTTGGGAGTGTGTCTATGTGTTGGCAAGATGTTCTGGTTGTGATGATGTTACATGAAAATTTAGTAGCTCATGAATATTAAAGGAATAGTCCACCCAAAAATAAAAATTTGCTGAAAATGTTCTCACCCTCAGGCCATCTAAGATGAGTTGATGAGTTTTTTTTTTTTTTCATCGGAACAGATTAGGAGAAATTCAGTTTTACATCACTTGTTCACCAATGCATCCTCTGCAGTCAAGTCAAGTCAAGTCAATATTATTTGTTTAGCGCTTTTAACAATACAAATTGTGTCAAAGCAGCTTTACATCGGCTTGATATAAAGCTGGGTGGCTTTATATCAGCTTTACAGTATTTAGACGGGGAAATAGTTTGTTGAAATAGTATCATTCTCCTCTGCCAGACAAAATCAGCAGTTTAAATCTAGGCTAAAGCAGAATCAGATTGTGCAAATCACTCATCTGGTTCCTGTGGTCTTGTCCCGATTGCCGTCTTGGAGACTGGGTCTTCACTGGGGATCAGTCTCTGGGGCTCATCTAGGTGTCCTGGCTGTAGAGGTCATCTCTAGGTGCTGATCCACCATCTGATCTGGATACAGTCTGGACCTGGGTGGCTACGGTGACCTCGGAATAAGAAAGAAACAGACTAATATTAGCGTAGATGCCATTCTTCTAACAATGTAACAAGTACATCAGGTGTTTTGGGAAGTGTTCCCGGTTGACCTAATTAATGCAGCCTAACAATCCTTTAACGGATTTGAATGATAAAAATGCGATAGCGTATTATCTGTAAACCAGGTTAGAGAGATGGGTCTTTAATCTAGATTTAAACAGAGTGTGTCTACTTCCCGAACAGTGTTAGGTAGATTGTTCCAGAGTTTGGGCGCTAAATAGGAAAAGGATCACCCGTCCGCAGTTGATTTTGATATTATAGGTATTATCAAATGGCCAGAGTTTTGAGATCGCAGCAGACGTGAAGGACTATAATGCGATAAGAGCTCACTCAAATACTGAGGTGCCAAACCATACAGGGCTGTATAGGTAATTAGCAAGATCTTAAAATGTATACAATGTTTAATAGGGAGCCAGTGCAGTGTTGACAGAACCGGGCTAATGTGGTTATACTTCCTGGTTCTAGTAAGAACTCTAGCTGCTGCATTTTGAACCAACTGGAGTTTGTTTATTAAACGTGCAGAGCAACCACCAAATAAAGCATTACAATAATCTAGCCTCGAAGTTATGAATGCATGAATTAATGTTTCTGCATTTGACATTGAGAGCATAGGTCGTGATTTAGATAAATTTTTAGGATGGAAAAATGCAGTTTTACAAATACTAGAAACATGTTTTTCGAAGGAAAGATTGCTATCAAAAAGTACGCCTAGGTTCCTAACTCATGACAAAGAATTTACAGAACAGCCATCAAGTATTAGACAGTGATCTAGGTTATTACATGCAAAAGTTTTTGGTCCAATAATTAACAGCTCTGTTTTTTTCAGAATTTAGCTTTAAGAAATTGCTAGTCATCCAGTTTTTGATATCAACTATACATTCCGTTAGTTTTGCAAATTGGTAAGTTTCATCAGGTCGCGAAGAAATATAGAGCTGGGTATCATCAGCATAACAGTGAAAGCTAACACCATGTTTCCTAATGATATCTCCCAAGGGTAACATGTAAAGTGTGAAAAGTAAGGGCCAAGTACTGATCCTTGAGGTACTCCATACTGCATTTGCTAATGAGAGCAGTCTCAGTACTATGATATGGTCTAAAACCTGACTGGAATTCCTCACATATATAATTTTTCTCTAAGAAGGAGCTACACGGAGCTGCAATCACAAACCTCTCAGCAGCACGACAAACAGGGACAGACAGAAGCAATCGATGAGGGAATGGGTTCAAAATAATGAAAATAAAACCGAGCATAGTAGATTTTATTTTCCCTGCTGTACCGAAATTGTATCGAACCATGACCCCCCGAACTGGTACGTACCGAACTGTGACATCTGTGTACCGTTCCACCCCTAGTTTCTAGCTAAAATACTAGTCCTAGAAACAAACATTGAGTAAATTTTCACCAAATGTTCTATTTTGGCTGAACTATCCCTTTCATTTGTGTATACTTAAATATTTTAATATGATAATTTACAGTTAAATATATAAAGTACAAATCTGAATTGTAAACTGAAAGAGACAATTGATAATATCTTGACTGCTAAAGGTACAAAACCACTGAAACCATTGTTTTAATTGCACATTGATTGGCTTGTTTCAGCATAAAATTATTTAGCATAAAAATCACTTGTAAATTATTGTATATGTCAGCTTGAGGATATCAAGATGATTCTTTGGTTGTTTGGGAACACAAGAGATTCTGCACCTAAGCCGTCTTAATATAATGTTTTTGTTTTAATAAACTGAAACTGTCAGTGCATGCACAGTATATCATGAGTGGGGATTAAAACGACAGATTCAAGTGCCGGATCACCTCTCATTTTAATATCCACTAACGAAATGAAAACTCCTGTTCATCAATTCGACATGCTTCTGTATTAGAAACATCCCTGCTGTGAGCTATATAAAAAAGAAAAAAGGTGGAGACCAAATCGGCCATGACAAAGAGTAGTGGAGACATGTCCCTACCCTGAATGACGCCTGTGGTGATAGGCTATACTGTTTTATATATTTAAAAATGTAATTTTGAACATATCCCTACAGACAAAGTCTATTAAAATAAGTTTATTAATGTAATATCAGCTCACTGTGACTGTATATGCCTTAAAGTTCACACAGCAGTTTAATTTATATTTTAATTTTCATCACAGTTTGACATGGTATGATGTCTCCATCTACATTTTTTTAATCCAATCTTACAGTATATAAAACATAATGGTTTTGTACCAAAATATAATAGAATACAACTTATGTGTAGTCACACGGGTCAGAGTCAGAGCTTGCTTTGTCAAAGGCACTTACACTTTGGCACAAAGTTGATGCTAAATAAAAAAATAAATAAAAAACAATGCCAAATATCATAAAAGTTGTTACCTGGAAGCTTTCCAGTGGTCATGTGTATGTGGGTGAGTGTTTTGTGAATAATACTTGTACCTTGCGGTGACGTGGCTGTGCATGTGACAAATGGTCAACTGCACTTCTCAATACAATGTTGTATTACAAAATGTAATGCAAGTTTGTGAGGCTGGTCTTTGTTTATTGTAAACAGATGTTATAAAAAGATCTTACTTTGGGTGTTGCCTGATAAACCTGTCACTCTCTACACTGTTGTTGAGTCCATTTTAATATTTAAATTAAAATGGATTTAAAATATAAATTAATATTTAATTTAGTGGAAAAAATAAATAAATAAAATTAAATAAATCAATTTTGAATAAATCATCAAAATATTTATGTGCTCAAAAATATAGTAAAATCGCAAATATTGTGAAAATGTTTTACAATTTAAAATAACTTTTTTTTCTATTGTAATATATTTGAAAATGCAATTTACTCCTGTGATGCAATGCTGAATTTTCAGCATCATTACTCCAGTCTTCAGTGTCACCTTCAGAATCATCCATAATACTGATTCGCTGCTCAAGAAACCTTTCCTATTATTATCAATGTTAAAAAGACTTGTGCTGCTTAACTGGGTTAAGTATATGCTATATGCATTATACTGGGTTAGTGGTGTATCAAGATTTGTTTCAAGATTCCAGACTGTTCATTTTATAATATTAGTTTTATATTAGTAGTTTTTATGGTTGCACTTTATTTTACAGTACATTACTTATGTGTATGTACAATGTACTTACTTACCCAAGAAAGTACTGCAATATAAGGCAACTATGGGTTAGGTTTAGGGGTAGGTTCAGGGATAGTACCTATAGTTATTACATAGTTATTGTAATTACTATAATAAGTACATAGTATGTACATGATACTGATTCGTATCAGAATACTGACTCCCAGGACTAAGCTTCGCACTATGGGAGATCGGGCTTTCTGCTCAGCTGCTCCGAGTTTGTGGAATGCCCTTCCTGATCATTTGCGGACTCCACAACCTGTCAGTGTTTTTAAAAGTGGTCTCAAAACTTACCTTTTTAGTAAAGCTTTTAAATGAATTTTTTTGTTTGTTAAATAACATTTTTATTTTAATGTTTTCTTCTTGTTTTAATCTGTAGCACTTTGGGATTCTGTGTGAATATAAAGTGCGTTACAAATAAAATGTATTATTATTATTTATTATGAGGAACAGGACTGTAAAATAAAGTGCTACCGTTTTTATTAGTATATTAATATATTATGACAGTGTATTGTGTCATATACTGTTAAAAAATTACTCATACAGTGACATAAGTTTTTGGTCATACCGCCCACCCAACCTAAAGGTTACTGACATGAACCAGCGGTCCAGAGATCAGGGCTAATTGAAAGTGACAGATGCACTGCGAGGCTTGAGGAAACTGTCAACATGCAGAGGGAAAACCAGCAGCGTTTTCCTGAGATAAGATAATAGGACCTGGAGGGCTTTCCACTGACTGAGATATGCGACTAATAAAATGAAAATGGACAAGAATGTCTGCAGGATTTCTCGCAGCAGGAACCTTAAGTAAAGATCTTAAAATGAATGTTCCAGGCAGTTGCTTATGCTGTTATTTATAATCCCTGCATTAGATGTATATTCTGATTCATGAAATCATTTAATATCTGCTCATGCATTTAATAAATCATCTAGGTGAAATGTCATTTCAAATGTATTCTTAGTTTTACAGTGCTGATAATCTATTTAAATGTATTGTGAGATGTGAAAGAACTGAAGAGTCTTATGGCTATGAGAGAGTCTGCAAGTTGCAGTTTGAGTAGATTAAGTCTGTCTGTGTTGCAGTAGGTTTAATCGGTCTGTGCCTGGTTAGTAAACTTGATTTTATTTGTCTAGACACACTACATTGTAGTGTTTTTGAGTGTACTCCTAGATGCAAATAAAGTCATCTTTTATCAGATGTATGTCATTAAAATTCACAGTCTTTCTCTTGCTGGGAAATGGAACAACAATATTGATGACTCATCTTGGATGTATTAAAATGCTTGGCCAATGGAACATTCTGTAGAATGAGTTATTAGAGGTATACATTCAACCCGCCACTGACTTGATGCTTCAACAGTCAGCAGACAGTAGCTCAGAGATACAAACTCCCGAACAAATAATTAGACAGCTTGTCATTCAGACACATCAACTCTTTCCTGATGATGACCACAGGCCTCTTCATCAGAGCTGTCACTCTCACTTCTTGACACAAATATGTATGACCTTATTTCAAAAGTTAATTTCCCTATCTTTTTCTTGTAGATCTGCATGCATTGGTGAATGCATCTATAATAGAACTCTGAAACTTTTTTTTTCATCACAAAAGGGATAGCACAAAAAGATTGTTAAATTATGTTTGCTTGCCTATTCTATGTTTTTTTATTGTCTTCACTGACTAATTCTTCGTTTTTTGATTATGGTTTGGTTGAACAACCTACATAGGGGGAAGTCGTGGCCTAATGGTTAGAGAGTCGGACTCGTAATTCAAAGGTTGCGGGTTCGAGTCTCGGGCCGGCAGGGATTATAGGTGGGGGGAGTGAATGTCCAGCGCTCTCTCCACCCTCAATACCACGACTGAGGTGCCCTTGAGTTAGGCACCGAACCCCCAACTGCTCCCCGGGCGCCGCAGAATAAATGGCTGCCCACTGCTCCGGGTGTGTGTTCACGGTGTGTGTGTGTGTGTGTTCACTGCTGTGTGAACACGTTGGATGGGTTAAATGCAGAGCACGAATTCCAAGTATGGGTCACCATGCTTGGCAGTATGTATGTCACTTCACGTCACTTCGTCATATATTGTCACAAGTCGGGGCTGCAGTTCTTCCTTTCTCCACTAGAGGACCATCTCCAGTCCTCCCGGACTCCACTCCCCTAACTGCACACACCTGCCGCATATCATTCACCTGACACCCTCAGCTGTTCTCCATTGCCACAGACTATATAGGCTCCTCTCTCTCCCCACTTTGCCTGGGTGAATTAATTGTTATTTTGTGTATATGGTAATTGTTGTAGTGTTCATACATCTCTGGGGATACATGCATTGTGTTGATTATAGTTGCCGTTTGATGTATCACATTCCTTAACCTGTTTTGTTTTACCTTGTTGGCCTTTTTGTTTTTCGTTATTAAAGAGATCCTTACCTGCATTTGAACCCTGACCTCGTCTTTTCACGGCGCTCTCGAAGTGTCCCGTGACGCATGCTGTGCGCCTGTTTTTGAAGACATCTTGACAGTGTCAAGATGCTCTTAGTTTGTCTATTCTTGTATAGTAGCTACTCAGTTCTTTTGATTCCTTTTGTCTTGCTTGCTCGTTTTGAAGATGCTCATTATATGTGACCAGTGCTGGCAAAATGAGTCGCAATGCGCAAATTTTCAAAAATGATTTTTATTTTCACATTCTCCATTAAAATACCTTCAAAATTATATATGACTTGTTGGAATCTGACAAAAAAAAAATGACTGAGCTACAGCCGTTTGAAGGCAATAGAAGCAGCATATCTGATTTTGAGAAAAATCGAGTTAAAGATTCCAAAGCAGAATTTTCCTCCAATTCGTTTCTTAATAATAATTACTATATTATTAATCACAATATAGCTATTTTTATTTTATAGCCAGACAAGTTCATGGCATATCTGATGATAAATGAAAGTCTCCTTGCCTACATATGTTGTCATCACGGGTGGAGTATAGATGGGAAAGGGGTAGATGTGTACAGTATATTGTTTGCAGCTGGTGGCTGGTTCAATTTAAGTGTGTTCAGTGCTTTTAATTGGTAGGTTACTAGATTTGATAGTCTTTTTGTTGTAGATAGCTGTGAAAACAGCGATTTTTGAACCTTGTTCATGGACCAGATTAGGGCTGGGCGATTATGGCCCAAAAAATCTATCACAATATTTGCTTACACTTTATTTTGATAGTCCACTTTATACATTCTGATAACTATAAGTAACTTTGTAACTACATGTCAACTGCATGTCAAATAATTCTCATTAATTTGCAATTACATGTCTAACTCTCAGTAGGGTAGGTTTAGGGTTAGTAGAATAAGTTGACATATACTTGCAAAGTTTCTTATAGTCAGTATGTTGTATGTTGTGAACCCATCAAAAGAAAGTGTTAGAAGATATTAAGCAGACAGTCTACTAATACTCTAATGACTGCTAGTTGACATGTAGTTGCAAAGTTACTTACTATTAGTAGAATGTCTAAAGTGGACTATCGAAATAAAGTGTTACCCAATATTTTTTTTTTCATATCAGTCGATATCGATAATTATCACGATAAATGTCAAATCTGTATTTATTTTTTTTGACGTTTAAAGCCAAATTTTTACTCCAAATTGAAAGTTGTAGAAACCAGACCATTAATTTTCCTTTACAAAATAAATATCAAATAGAAAAATTAATTTATTGGTTTCTGCATGTTCTAATGAGTGATATTGTTTCAAATCAAGAAACAGGTTTAGGTTGTCTGATAATATTAACCCCTTAACCGTCACTCACAGTTTTGAACATAGAGATTATAGAGCACTATTCAAACTTAAATGTTTATAATTCATGAACGAAAACATTTTGTAACATGATTTTTATGTACCATTTCCATGGTAATGCAATGTCTGATTTTAAAATGGGTTTCAACTATATCATTTCTTATGATTTCTAAAGCGTGATAGGGAAAAAGGCAAAAAATGAGCAAAAAATCCAAATTTTTGCTCATTATCAAAATCCGCAACATCTGTTAAAAATTTTAGCAATCTCAGTTTTTTTTCTTTATTAAGTGTTGGTCTCCCATAGTAGCATACATTTAAATCTTGATAAACACAGTTAAAACCACACATATAGCACCGCAATACCATGATAAAAATATAAATATATAATTTTTAAGGTAGCCTATTTGTATGAAAAAGTCAGTATAATTGCGCAAATGCTATAGCTTAATCACAAATATAATTATATACCATTACTCCTGTAATAAAATTAAATGTGAATATCCCACATTTCTGCCACAATACCATGGTGCAGTGAGTGTTACTACAGTAAATCCATGGTAAACGAGGGCGATGTGTAGATTGAAAAGCCTTCTGACTGTCTCGTTGCACACAGTGTTTCTCCTGTTTGGCTTTAAATCAAGTCATTTGTGTTCGTCGCTGAATTCAAGTGTTTCTCACTGGATCTCACAGTGCTGTTTAGTGCTCGCGTGATCGAGTAAACGCATCTGCTCTAGTGAGCTCGTGCCACGCGGCTGTTTCAACTTTGATCCGAGTGGATAAACGGTTCGTGTGGCGTGATTCAAATAAGTCGCGCTGTTTCGTTTCGCTTTTGGCGCATAAACATTATATCGAACATTTATCGAACTCTTCATATCGTTTTATCGAGGAAAATTATATTGCGATAATTATCGTTAACAAATTATCGCCCAGCCCTAAACTAGACTGAGAAACACTAATCTAACACTTTACACAGGTGTTATGTTCATTGGTTGAGTTCGACTAAGGTAGAGTAAACCACAAGACTACTCGTGAAAGTAAAAATTCTTACATTTCATATAGAGCATCTATAACATCTTCTACAAATGATTTAACAAAGATTACTGAAATATCAAGAGAATCAACAGATGTAATTAAATGCTCTGAACCAGAAGGAAACTCCCAGTGCTCCCTGAGAGCACATTTGATATGATTATTTTAGAGTAAGGCTTTAAAGTATAAACAAAGAGTTTTTTGACTTGCCTGGAAAGTAGGCTAACTTTTAAACAAACATCTGAACTGCAAGTATAAGAGGCACTCTAAGGTCTAAACTAACCTCTCTAACTAGAGATGCACCGATGTATCGGCCAACAATTGGTATCGGCCGATAAAATTAATTTATTTGATGATCAGGGCCGATCATATCCTGTCAATCAAAAGGCGGCGGAAAAAAGTGTCAGACTGCAACTCATACTGTGAGTGAAGAAAATCTCTGTCAAAAATTAACGTGACAATAAGGCATTAACAGTTAAAAAAGCGACATTAAAGCAAGCTCTAATTTGACCAGATGAATCACCCGTAATTCAAGCCAGCATTGCCAGATCCGCAGTTTTCTCTGCACCAAACATTTGTAGCTGCCTTGATCCATCCAATAATCACAAAGATCTCTGTGCTTTCTTACTTCTGATAAGAAACAAACTCTCAGCTTTCAAATCTTGTATATTCTATCACGAAATACAAACAATGTATGCCATTTTGACGCGACAGATCGCTATTGTACGTCAGATCAAGTTCAAGTCTCTTCCAGTATTAATAAGTTATCGCGCAAAATACAAATGAAGGTACATAAGATGTTGCAGTATAGCTTACCAAAATGTATCATGTCAGTCTAATGTAATCGCTCAATCAGTGTTTCAACCTCTGAAAAATGCCAATAAAACATACTGTGAACAGTATTAACGTGACATTTACCTTAGCAAAGTTATTCTGCTGTTCACAGTTAATTTGTTAGATATAAAACAACACTGCAGAGGAGCTTTTTTACTTATAATTATATACATGTTTGAATACATCTGGTATTAAGGTATTTATGAAGAAAAAAGGAAAGTTCATGTTTAAGTTTATGGTAACAAAAGTGGTTAACATTCAACCTGTTCTTTTTCATCAGTATTTGTGATTTGAATTTTGTGAACGGGAGTTCCTCTTTCACTGGGCAATAAGCCGGGCTTCGGACCCTTTCACTTTCGAATTCACAACCTGTCACTTTTTAAAAGAAAAGATAGTCTGTTTTGCTTACATCTATTCACTATTTAAAACTAAAACAAATGTTTTAAATATGGATTCATTGTTATTCTTAATTTAAAAACACAACAACAATAAAACAGTAGGCTTTAAACCAACTTATATAATGTAATTAACATAAAGGAATAATACTGCATAGGCTACCAGAACGTTTAGCAAACACTGAGGAATCAAATAAATAAAGAACATTTCAAGAAAGCCTCCATAGCGTAACATGAGATAAACAGCAAAGACAAAACCAACATGTTCACCTTCTCTGGTTTAAGAAGCAGTCTTTTATTTTACTTTCATTGGAAAACCAAATCATCTGTCCCGTCCGCCATCGTTTCCTCAGTATTCGCATAATTATTGCAGCTCTTGCTGACGCGGCGAGTATTATCCAGGCTCTGCTCCTAAAGAACTTGCATTGAAAGCACCTCTCTCACTCTCTTCACATGATCAGAAATCTTAAGGCCAAAGTATACTTCGGCCGTCCATGTCCGCGCACCGTCTGCATTACGTCATTTTCATCATAAGGAGGGCTCACGTACAACAGCTCATACGCGAGGTGAATTTTGACAGAGCGCAAGTCAAGCAGGTGGTACTGCGCATGTGTTGAGCTCATCTGTCCACACTAATCCGCAGTTGAGTATACTTCAAAGCTGTGCGGACGCGGCTGTTCACGCGACGGACCGGAACGTTGAAAATGAAGTAAAGCCGGGCCTGCTGCACTGTGCGGCAGCTCTGCAGCGCGTGCTTTATGCATAGATCAGAGCAGACGTTTTGGAGCAGTGCAGACCATGCAATGGCACAAATGCAACCACGTCAAATTTTAACTCGCTCATAACTATCGGTATCGGTATCGGCCGATATCATTCTGAATAATTCGCTTTCAGTATCGGCAGATAAATTCAGTATCGGTGCATCTCTATCTCCAACCATTCACATGGGAAACTGCATTGAAAAGTCACTCCATCTTTTGTCGCAAGCAGTTATTTACAGGCAGAAGATGCCACGGAGGGGAGGTGAACCTGGTCGCTTGCCCAGAAATACAGTTCACTTTCTGACCCTAATGATATTTGGCTCAGACTGGTACATCTGCAGTATCAGAGTCTCATGGTTTCAGCATATGTTGGCTTATTGTATGGAAAATCTCAAAGAGGATTATTTTTTGGGTTTGTTGATTCATGTTTGTTTTCTTATCGGATGAAATATTATCCAACTTCATTTTGTATGCACGTTTTTAGAATTTTTGTGCATCTTGGCCTTTCCATCCATTGTTTTTCTTTGTGATTTTCCAACATGTGCATAAAAAGGTGAATGGAAACACCTACCGTAACATTTGTATCAAAATACACAATGCCTTAACAGTACATTTTTGTTCAAATCAAGGTGAATGCTGTTCGTATCGCATTTTATAATCTGATGTGATTTGAGTGAAACAGCATATTTAATGAGAAAAATGTAGGGCAGGCCTTAATTGTATTTGTCAAGAACTGATTGGATTGTGAAAAATGGCATACCAGAATGGTATGAGGTGGTTTGAGGGGAGGGATTAAACTGAGGTACTCAGAATCATTTAAACAGGAGGTCAAAGTTTATCTGATTGACAGTTACCCCTGCTTGTAGATGACATAATTACACCATTATGTCTGCAAAGAAAAGTTGTTTCTCCATTTATGCTGTGAAAACAGTGATTCTCAACCCTGTTTGTGGACCAAAATTGAGAATCACTAATTTAACATGTGTTAGTGACTCATGATTTTATTGCTGCTTCTTTTTTAATGCCACTTTTTTTATGTCACTTTTCCAAAGGTTAGAAATACAAAAAGGGCTGTTTCTCTATTTATGGCATTTTAAAAGTAACCTACCTAGGCTCACTGGAAATACATGCTTCTACCCACATTTCTGCAAAATGAAAAAAACGTACCTTTATGAACAAATCACTGCCGTTGCCAGTTCTGCAACTTGTATTCCTTTTCATGGAAATTATGATTTACAGGGCCAGAGTTTCGATAAAGAAAGGCTTATTAAAAAAAAAAAAATCCTTTTTATCTTGATTTGAAAAATGATACTTTTGAGGTATATAATATCAGTGTTGCAGAAACGTTGTCATTCCAATGAGCCTGGTTTGGAAGTAAGTGTACAGTAGAAGTTTCACCAATGACATTTCTTTTTTTCTAATACTGAGTGGTCAGTCTCATGAAATTCATGTCTTAGGTGACTGACTCTAAAACTGTTTCCGTGAATCAAAGTTGTCAACTTCATGGTTGTGTACTTTGGGTTGAATGGGAACACTAAGCTTTCTGAAAGTATTGAAAGTTCTCGTATCCAGTAGGATATTTGATATAAACACACTTTTTTGGAGTAACATATACAGAAGGTAATAAGTGTCAAGTTTACACTCCCACCATTAACTTCAATGCAGAAAATTCTCAATACTCAGCCCTGTACTGCATTTGAGCAAATGTATCTCACCTGACATGATTGATTCACCCAATTTTCCCCTTTCCGTGGTGGCATTCAGGTTACCATGTTCCCATTACGCATATCATTCACAAATAGCCTCAGGCAGTCGCCTGTGCAGGGTTACAACGCCAGGAAGATATTCACAAGATACTTCAGATTTAATTGTATCTCTTTTCAGTGGAGCAATGTCATGAAGGGCAGGGAGATTCGGATAGATCCCAAACAAGACACTCAATCACACCTCGGAAAAAGGTGGATAAAAGCTCACTGATATATCGAGACTCCATCCGTTTTGACTGGATCGGGTCAGTCTTGCACTCCAATGGGAAAAATTAATACTCTCAGTTTAATTTCAAATTATTTGCCGCTTGGCAGCACCTTAAAGTGCAGAGGTTTAGCTATTTGACAGTTGGCCCAAGTAATTTGGTTTGCATAAAACATTAAAAGCACATTTGGAAAAAGCGATGTGAACGTGTCTCCCTTGTTTAGCATTAAAAGTGAAACTCTTCAACCTCAACAGATGCAGACCTAATTGAAGCCCTTTGTTTACAGAGGCCTTCAAGTCTAATCAGTTTTAATTATTCTTAACTGGTCATACTGGGAGATGTCAGCATGGGGTCCGTTACAGCGCGCAGGCAGTCATCTGTTCCATGGTAAACAGTTCAGCTTTACACCACAGCCCTGCTTTAAAGAGAAGCACAAAAAGCTTTGTGTGAACACCTGGAATGGGGGCAAATTTTGGATCCCAGATAAATCTGAGATTAGGTGTAGATTTAGGAGAGTGAGCTGACGAGAAGTGTCTGGAGGGTGGAGAGATAAGAGAGGTTAGAGACACTTTCAAACTAAAGTGATCGCTATCATAGGAAATAATTTATCTCTGCTGGACTGTAAAATCTAGCTGTAGCCCTACTGTTTTTCTTCAGCAATACAGGCTTTGATTTGATGGGACGGTTTGAGGTGAGACAGGAAGCAATTGGAGAGGAGAACAGGACTGGGAAATTTCCACAAATCAAGACACAAACTCTGCGTCATTGTGGCATATATTGGTTTGTGGAAAGGTTATGGCTCCAAATTTAATGTAGTGTGACATACTGTACTGTTGTGGAATTAAAAATTCCTTTGAACATGTTTGGAAAACTCACAGGATGCTAGTTGGATATGTGCATTTGTATTTTAGGTGCATTTTATATATATATGTTTATGCATTTGGTAGACGCTTTTATCCAAAGCTACTTAAATTTATTGAAGTTATACATTTTTATCAGTTCTTGCTTTTCCTGAAAATCAAACCTTGGCATTGATAGTGCCATGATGTACTGTTTGAAATGTTTTGCATTAACATTATAATTGACTGAAAAAGGAGGAATACAACAAAGTGATTAATCCAAAAGAGACCATAACATCAGTTTTTGAAATCATGACTAGTGGGGAAGTCGTGGCCTAATGGTTAGAGAGTTGGACTCGTAATCCAAAGGTTGTGGGTTCGAGTCTCGGGCTGGCAGGGATTGTAGGTGGGGGGAGTGAATGTCCAGTGCTCTCTCTTCACCCTCAATACCACGACTGAGGTGCCCTTGAGCAAGGCACCGAACCCCCAACTGCTCCCCGGGCACCGCAGCATAAACGGCTGCCCACTGCTCCGGGTGTGTGTTCACGGTGTGTGTGTGTTCACTGCTGTGTGTGTGCACGTTGGATGGGTTAAATGCAGAGCACAAATTCTGAGTATGGGTCACCATATTTGGCTGTATGTCACTTCACTAAAAAAAATTACTTCATGAATAATGGTTTCATGCATGAGGCCCACCAACTATTCTATCGTCCTGATAAATTTGTTCAGACCAAATTGATTATAAAAACAGCATATTTGCATTTTATCCAACATTTCACACTTATTGAGAAAAAAAAAGGAAAAAATGTGTAAAACATTTTTAATGATGCTACGTAAATCTATGCTATAATAGCCAAATAAATTCATTTTAATTATATTTTTAATTATATTAATTACATTAATCCTAATAATTAAAATGTATACAGCTTTTCCCTCAACTTCTTTTGAGCAACCTGAAAGCGTTTGATCCATTCCTGTAAGTTTTTGTGAACTGTCTGTTTAATAAATCTGCCAGTAGTAAGATTTTAATTTATAAGATTTTAAGTAGTTTTAAATGTTTGTAGTACTATATGTAGGTAGTATTATAGCTGTTTATTACTGTTGTATATACTGTATATGATGAATATTCCAATAATGATAAATATTACATTAATAAATGGTATTTGTTAGTGAAAAACAGTGGAAGGCATGCCTTTTAATAAAAAAATTTTTTTTTTTTTCTTTTGTCTACAGTGGCTAATTTCTTCTGATTAAAAAAAATAAAATAAAAATAAGTACATAAATTAAATAAAATGTTAAAAAAACAGAGTACATCCTCTGCAAAATATGAACGAATGAATGAATGACGCATTTATATAGCGCTTTGTGTATTGCTGTACACCCATAGCGCTTTACAATCATGTGGGGGTCTCTCCTCAAACACGACCAGTGTGCAGCATCCACTTGGATGTGACGGCAGCCACAGTACAATGGCGCCAGTGCGCTCACCACACACCAGCTACAGGTGGAGAGGAGAGAGAGTCATAGAGCCAATCATATGGTGGCCGAGAGAGCTCAACGAGCTGCAACTTCAGAAAACACATGCAAATAAAGAAAACCTCCTCATCAGTTTGACAGCAGGTGCTGCAAATGCTCACAACACAAACAGATAAATAATTTTATTTGCAGTGCGTTTCTTTATTTGTTTGTGTTGTGAGCATTTGCAGCACGTTGTCAAATTGATGAAGTTGTTTTCTTAATTTGCAGGTGTTTTTATTTATTTATTTTTTCTATTTGCAACGCGTTGAGCTCTCTCGGCCCACCGTACAATCACGTGGATGCAACAAATATCATCACTGTTGAAAAATGGACTGTATAAAATACATAATGTTTAGCTATATTGACCAGCCCTTGTTAGCACACAGTTTAATCGTATTCCTGCAATGTAATTTTGTCCCATATTCATCCGTGATTCTCTGCTCCCTCCAAACACAATTGCTTACTTCAACTCTTGGCGTAAGTGCGGTGTTTGGGTGGCGATGCCGGTGTTGTGCTGTCACATGCATGCGATGCCAGCGATGATAATGGAGCCTGCGGACACTCTGGCTGTGAAAGGGCTCCTCCACTCTCGCTCTGTCTTGATTTCATGTGGCAGAGAAGCGACCTTATCTGGATAGGCTGTGTTAAAGAGTCTCTCGCTTTGATGTGTTATTTTTGAACGGTCTAACAAGCGCGTGGCAGATGCGGATCTGAAAGCTGGAGGGACAGTAATGAGAGGCTCTCCGGTGCAGGAGGAAGTCAAATAGCAGGCTGTGAGGTGGGGCATGGCTGGATCTCTGTCAGCGAGATGTAAGGCAAGACTAAGACACTGATTTTGGGAAAGTGAATATTTATGCCTGCTGTTTCGGACTTCACATCTAGTCAACGTGAAATACTCGCAACCCATTTTACTTTCATACTGTGACATTTTTCACTGAGATGTTGGGGGACTTGAAGTTATCCATCACAAATTGATTGGATCAGTGTTCTTTTAGCATTGTTTCTGTACTATCATTATTTATGTTATTAATTTGTTTTGAGTTATGTTTTGTTTTCATTGTAATTTTAGTTTATGTTTTAGTAATTTTGATATGCTTGCACATTTTTTTTCTTAAATGTAAATTTTATTTTTAAGTTTTAATTTATTATCAGATTGTTATTTAAGTGCTTCAAATTTATATTCAGGGTTCGCAAAATTTCTAAATCCCTGGTGGCCATTCGGGCAGGTACTCTTCAGATTTTGGTAGCCCGAAAATTTATTTCACTAGCCCAAATAAAAAAAAAAAGAAAGACCTTTTTTTAAATATAGAAAATCAGATAGAAGTCTATATGTCAATCCAAAATTTTTTCAATACACAAACATCAACTAATAAGAAGGAAGGAGTTTTATTTAACTGTTTACAAGGTATCTGCAGAATTAAAAAAAATAAATTTAAGGCAATTTTATGACCCGTTTTAAGAGCTGCACATGTAAAATGAAAACAGTATGAGCGGGGTTGGACAATGTCTATAAAATGACATGATTTACAGTTCAGATACAGGTTTTCACAAAAACAAAAATCTTATAGAACAGCATTTCAGCCTTAGGTCATTTTTATGAAAAGGGATAAATCAAGCATATAAATTATTATATTAAATTTAAACGAATAAATATTACGGTTTAATTATTTAGATTTTTCGAAGGCACATGAACTTCTTTCTCATTTACAACTCTGTGTTTGCTGCTTAAAAACATGGTTTGATATTTGCATTGATCTGACCATAAACAGCAAGAAAGGCTTATTGGAAATGCAAATTCATTCTCTTGCCACGAGGTGGCGCTTTAGGAACGGCTTCCCCGTTAAGGCTGATTTATACTCGACACGTCCGCAAGTTCGCTTGGGTGCGTGTGCCAAATATGACGCCACGCAGTGTTGGCGGAAGTTCGCTTTGAGTGCGCACAACGTCTTTACGCGTGGCGGTGTGCACGGCGATTCTAGCCGAACATGCACGTCTGTGTCGGCATTTGTGTGAAACAGAAGCAGTTTAATGTGAACTTCAAACTTCCATCAGGCTTTTTGACGCTTTGAGGGAAAACAATGCTTAGTTTTTTTTTTTGCATAGTATGTATAAGGTTTTTTAAATTAAAGTGAATTTTATTTTTATTGTATAACACTATTTATACACTATTTGCTTAAAGTTGTCTTGTGTTTGATGCGAAATAAACCCAAAAGCTTAAGATTATTTTTATCAGTTCATAAAAAATTGTTAATTCAACTCATTCATCACGGGAGAAAGTCTTGTACCGGCAAATGACTTCTTCTCACCGGTAATTCCCGATGGTTTTAGAGGACAATTACTCCTCGTCGCCCCCTGTCGTTTCAAATAATAGTACAACGGAGAACGCGACAAGTATAAAAGCCTCGTCCGTTTGGGAAGGTGCGCTCAGTCAGTGGAGGCTCGCGAAGCGGAGCCAGGCGAAAGTATAAATCCCACTTTAGAGAGTGGACACAAAGCAGCACCGTCCGCGCTCATAAACGCTGCTTTATCAGGCATTATAGGTAAGATGAAATAAAAATGCCAACGAGACGTTTCTGAGGACAGTCGGTTCCCTTCAGATACATTCACAAAAGACATCTGCATCGCGTTTTGACTTATTATCAGTATCGCCATTCTTGTCTTTCCATCCCCAACTGTAAGACCTCTTGAAATTACAATTAAGACATTTCTTATACCAATTATCGTATTTAAAACATTTTATGGCCTTAAGTTTGATAAAACTAAATTGAAGAGTTTTTAAGGACCCGCGGGAGCCCTGTATTTTAAGATAGCCTGTTGGGCAGGGCGGTGATACATTTTTGGTAGCCCAACTGGAAAACACAATAGCCCCGGGATGTCGGGCTAGCGATTTTGTGAGCCCTGATATTCAAAACTAAACTAGAATTATTTTATTTTTATTTGAACAATTCAGTTAACAGTTTTACTTTTAGTTAAATGATAATAATGCTGGATTGGATCATGAAAAGTGGTTGTAGCATAGCAGAATGGGTCCATTTTTATTTCAGGCTGACTTTAATAATTTCACAATATTAAAAATTAGAGTTTGACAATTCAACTATTATAGTTATTGGTAACACTTTGCAGTAAAGTTCCATTTGTTAACAATAGATAATGCGTTAGATGTCAAGAACAAACAATGATGACCCCTATAGTATTAATTTATCTATCTTAATGGTAATTTCTACATATGCTATCACTTTCATGACATTTTAAGTTGTATAAATTTAATGTTAGTTAATGTATTATGAACAAACACAAATTAATATTGAACAATAGTGTAAGTGCTGTAAAAAGTTGTTGATTTTTACTTCATGATACCTAATACATTAACCAAAGTTAACAAACAAAGTGGTAGTTATGCATGGGCCTGTCAAATGCGGAGAAAATGTTTTAACATCTCAGCATTGAACAAAAGCTATTTTTTCCTCTCAAGGAGAAAGATTTGAAGATATTTTTGGAATTAATGATGATAGCTTTCACCATGATGGGGTGAAGGCTTTGTAATCTCTTGATAATTCGGTAGGTCTCACAAGGAATTTACTGATTGAAGGAGCTGTTTCTTCAAAGCTCTGAACAGAAGCTCACAACAGCAAGCATTGGGCTAATAGCTCTATTTGTGGGTAAATAGTGGTTTTGTCAAAACCAGTATAGGAATACAAAAGTACATACATTTTCCCCTGAGATATGGAACAATGGAAACAGATTTCCTCAGGCTGTGTATTACACACACTTGTGTCCCAGAAAACAGACCTTACATTGGGATTTTAGTTATTCCTGTCACATGCATTTGGACTAATAGTTGGAACATTTGTGTTGTTTGACACTAATAGATTCAAACGGACAAAAATCGTTATTGTCATACTTATTGACCTCTCACACTATTTCTGGAACTTAATTTATTTATTGGCATGTACTAAGTGTTTGAAATATAATTTTACTGAATTCAAATTGCTAGATTTATATTTTCTCAAATAAAGTTTAAGACATAGCTGGTTAGAAAACACTCACAGATGGTTTCTAGCTGGTCCAAACTAGTAATTATCTGGTCCACACTGTTTTGGATGAACAACTAGACCATCTTGGTCCAGTAACAACCAGCTAGTGTACCACGTTCTACAAATAAGCTTGGGCACCTTAAAATCTGTCAAGCAGGTTTCAGGACTCAGTTAGAAACCATGTACCCTGTTTTACATCAGCAGCATGTTCTTTCTCCTGCTCTTAGCTGAACTTTAAAGCAGAAGTTCACATTTGATCTTTAGAAGGTTTTTGAAAAGCTTTTAGCATTTTTATAACTTTTCCGCTATAGTATTGAATTGATTAATAATTGGATTGAAATCCAGCAAGATTTTCTTTGTTCAACCTCATGAAGGGGCATGCAAGTCTAAGCTGGTCTTGGTGAAGAGTAACGTTGAATTGTCCGTTTTTTAGCATCTGACTTACAACAGTTCCCTTTAGTCAGCACCAGCAAACCGTTCTTCGGTTTTAACAAGAAGAGCAGTCTCAGCTGAAGCACAAAATGCCCTACAAAATGTTCAGTCCAGATATGTAATAGATCAAGCCTGTCTGGGAAGTAATTTTGCTTATCTAGTCTGTTTGGGGATTTTCATGGCCGTTCGATCATGCCAGTGAGCTCTGAGTTGCATTAGCTGAAACAGAGCAATTCCAGCCGTACGGACGTGACATTTGCAGTGAAAATGTGAAATGTAACGTCTCAGAGAAAGTACTAATTACCAGTATATCGAACCACTTGTGAGTATAAACCTAAACCCCTGCAGACAAAGTCTAGCCATCAAGAAAATATCAATGTCGACTTTTTTTTTTTTCTTGAGTGTAAATAGGGAAATGATGCTACAGGCATGACAAAATGTACATTACTTTTTGAGAGGCCGTACACTTTGTAGGAACTCTGCAGATTGTACAGTTAAAAAATAGAAATATCATCAGAATGTTGAAGAGTTAGAGTTTCATATATTTAATTTAGTTCATTGACATTTTCACATGAACCAGGATAAAACTGTTATTGGTATGACAGTTCTGAAAGAATGCTATCCTGAAATGTAAAACTGGCCTGCGCATTGAATCAAATTTAAATTTAAATTGCATGAAGTATGACCTTGCATGACTACTGAAAGGATGTGTGAAAAAGCTTTTTTTCAGTCAGTTTTGTAATAAATTTGTTATAGTGACTGTTAATTTAGCCCAACTGAATCTGTTGGACAGTATAACTTAGTGGTAAAATAACATAGTTAAACTAAGCAAACTGGTTGCTAACATTCTTCAAATTTTAATGATTAGAGATTCCAGCTCATGAAAGTCAAAAATCCAGAATCTCAAAATATTAGAATATTTACATTTGAGTTTCATTAAATGACCATCCCTACAGTATAAATTTTGGGGTATCTCTTGTTCTTTGAAACCACAATAATGGGGAAGACTGCTGACTTGGCAGTGGTCCTGAAGACAATCATTGACACCCTCCATAAAGAGGGTAAGTCACAGAAGGTCATTACTGAAAAGGATGGCTGTTCACAGAGTGCTGTATCAAAGCATATTAAATGCAAAGTTGACTGGAAGGAAGAAATCGGTAGGAAAAGGTGCACAAGCATCAGGGATGACCACAAGCTTGAGAATACTGTCAAGCAAAGCTGATTCAAACACTTGGGAGAGCTTCACAAGGAGTGGACTGAAGCTGGAGTCAGTGCATCAAGAGTCACCAAGCTCAGATGTCTTCAGGAAAAGGGCTACCAAGCCACTTCTGAACCAGAAACAACGTCAGAAGCATCTTACCTGGGCTAAGGGGAAAAATAACTGGACTGTTGCTCAATGGTCAAAAGTCCTTTTTTCAGATAAAAATACATTTTGCATTTCATTTGGAAATCAAGGTCTGGAGTCTGGAGGAAGCCTGGAGAGGCACAGAATCCAAGCTGCTTGAAGTCCAGTGTGAAGTTTTCGAAGTCAGTGATGATACCAGGAGATTTTAGAGCACTTTATGATTCCATCTGCTGACAAGCTTTATGGAGATGCTGATTTCTTTTTCCAGCAGTACTTAGCACCTGCCCACAGTGCCATAACCACTTCCAAGAGGTTTGCTAACCATGATAATAGTATGCTTGGTTGGCCAGCCAACATGCCTGACCTGAACCCCATATGGAATCTATGAGATATTTTCAAGAGAAAGATGAGGAACAGTCAATCCAACGATGCAGACGAGCTGAAGCCTCAATAGTACCTCAACAGAGTCACAGGCTGATCGCTTCCATTCCACACCTCACTGATGCTGTCATTTGTGCTAAATGAGCCCTGACCAAGTATTGAGTGCATAAATGAACATACTTTAAATAACTTGAACTTTTCTGTTTTGAAAATCCTTTTTTGATTGATCTTAGGAAATATTATACTATTTTGAGATACTGGATTTTTAACTTTCATAAACTGTAATCTCTAATCATAAAAAAAAAAAAAAAAAAAAAACCTTTAAAATGTTTTACTTTACATGTAATGAATCTAGAATATATGAAAGTTTAACTTTTCTATATTCAAATTTTTTAAGATGCACCTGAATATATATATATATTTATTTTATTTTTTTTTATTTTTTTTCACAGGGAATTGAAATGAGGGTAAGTGATGACAGAATTTTCAATTTGGATGGATTATCCATATAAGGTAGCTTTAGAAAATGTATGGGTTTTGCACATCACTGAAATGCAGTGACAAAATGTGGCTCAAAAAATTTCAAAAAAACATTTCTGTTATGACTAACTGAGTGTATATATTTCTCATACATATCTTTTGGGAAAATGCTTATGATAACAAAGTGGAAATAAAGAGTCATTTTATCTCTTTTGAAATGCTGCTGTCTAAAAATGTTATTTAGTACTGGTGCACAGCTTATGTGCAGGATAAATGATGCAGTTTCCCTAAAAAAATCCATTATAGTTATAGTGAGCTACAGACCTAAATGAATTTCAAAGATGTTTGTTCCTTTCTAATTTCAAAGATGTTTGTTCCTTTTTTTTTTTTTCTTTCATGGTATGGTTAACATTTCTGTGGAATTGGTCATTTTACCTGCAGTACAGGACAATACGGCTCAATAGGGGTCAGGTAACTGGCAAAATTTGACATTTTTGTCTCATCTAGTAGGCTTTTGAAGATATGTGTCATAAAATGTATCCATAATCAGGCTCATAAAAAAAAACAAAATGATTTGCTTTTTGTTTAGTAATAACATTATTTATAGAAAACTCCCATTTAAACCAAAGTTTTGCCCACTGCTTATTTCATTTTGAGTTGCAGTTTTTGGAACACGGCTGCTTCTCCTTCGGTTCAGTTGTGTGCTTTTTCTACTGCCTAGTTTAATTGGTTTTAAAGGGGTTTTCCTCTCCACTGCTCAACCAGTTTAAGGAATATCATTTGTCTTGCCACAGTCACCTTTGGCTTGCTCACTGGGGTTTTTAAGTCATAATTAGGCATAATTGTCGGTAAAGCTGCTTTGAAACAACATGGAAAAGTGGTGTACTAATAAAGTGACTTGAATTAATTGGCCTATTTATGAATTTTAAAACAAGAAGGGCAATTTTTGATGGTTTTATAAATATATTCCAATGTATATGTGCAAAGAAAATGTATCTAAATGGCTGTTCATACCATTACTGAGAGTTGGTGATTTCTGGCAACATGATTGACCGTGACTGTTGGTGACAGCATGTGGTCATGTCTAGTGACTTAAGCTGAGAAAAGTTTACCTGTATGCAAATGAGCAGCAACAAAGTGCAACAACTACAAAAATAAAGTATTACAAAATTCTGCATGTCTGTTTTTTGGAAGTGTTATATTAACATTTTAAGTTTATATGTTCGTATCTGTACAAGCTCGTTTCCACCAAGGGATAAAAAGAGAAATCTTGAATTTTAAATTTTTAATTGTGAGGAAAAAAAGTTGCAATTACCATTTTTAGGTTTTTTTTTTTCTCTCTGTTGTGTGGAAAAATAAAACAAAACATAAAATATTTTGAGATATAAACTTAAAATTCAGAAACTCAGAATTGAGAGATGTAAAGAAAATTAATTGTGAATACAAAAGTCAGAGAGTTTATATCTTGAAAGAAGTCTGAATTGTAAGATAAAAGAAAATATTTAATTGTATTTTTATTCCATGGCTGAAATAGGTTTGTGTATATATATATATATATATATATATATATATATATATATATATATATATATATATATATACACTGTATATGATGTCTCTATACTGTTGTCCTTTTCTGCAGAGACTGCAGTGACTTTCAGGGCAGATTTCAAACCATAACATTTCCACCGAACGCTGCATTAGGATGACACTAATAAGAATCCCTCACTAAATTAACACCTCAGAGGGTTCCTTTGCTTCTTGTGAAAAAAAAAAAAAAAAAACCTTCGTCAGTGATAGGCCGAGGCATCCTTCTCTGGCTTCTGCTCCGCAGAGGCTAACAGAGGTTCCACAGCCCAGGCTGAGTGCAGCTGTTGTGAGGACCAGGAATGCAGAACCTCTGTTGTACGTCAGCTTCACGAGCTCCCTGCAGCTCGGTGGATGTGACAGATACCAGAATCATTCCAGCTGCATTTTCAAGAGAGGTTTCCAGCAGGATAGTGGCTTTTGCCCAATTCTGATTGTGCCCTGCTGGTAGTAACATGTTTCTTGCTCTGCTCTGTGTTGTGCCCCAGATGTTCGGCCATCTGTGATGTTCTTATCATGATGGAACTATATCATGTCAGGAATATGAAATAGAATTGCCATGCAAATAATTACCATTCATTTATTTATTAATTATTAAATGTATTTGTTTGTTCGCATGTCAGTTACAGATCTTCACAGGGAATAATGAAATTGTGAACGTTTAAGTAATTTAAGAAGACTAATAATAACTGATATTTAGGCAAAAAAAAAGAAAAGAAAAAAAAATAATAATATATATATATTTTTTTTTTGTTTAGTTTTTTTATTAAATATATATTTATCTTATGGTCTACTTTAGTAGTCATATGTTAATTGATGTTCTCACAATTTGAAACTAAGACACTTATAATAATAATAATAATAATAATAATAATAATAATAATAATAATAATAATAATAATAATAACAATAATAATTATTATTATTAAATTGCATGCATTTTACATTTAAATTAGTGCTGTCAAACGACTAATCGAACCCATAATAAAAGTTTTTTGTTTACATAATATGTGTGTCACAGATTGAGCCAGAGACAAACAGGTAAGTGAAACAGGCAGGTTTATTGAAAGGCTTGTGGAAGCATATCGTGATGAGCAATGGCAGGCGAGTATCAAACACTATGATCAGTTCATTGGTTCTTAGCTGCAGGGACGAATTAATGCACGGGCGTACCGGGCACATGGACCAGAGGGGGGCCCAGCCGAAATACCCCTACTCCCAGAACGCAATTTCAACCGTGACCCCTCAGATTGTTGAGGCAATTGGATTTTGAATGCAGCATCCAAAAGACAAAAAGAAAAAAAAAACTAGCCGAATAATATTTTTTATATTTAATAAACGATCATCTAATCGGTGTGATTAGATCATTCAGTGCGGCACATCATCAGCTGCTAAATTAAAATCTGCGTTCACTCAACTTCGCTGGCTGGCACGGGACCAGAGACTAGAGCCCTGCACAAGCCTCAAATTTAGGCCCTAGCCCGGCCCACGTCCGACAACTTATCAGAATTACCAACCCGAGCCCGTCTTTTTTTCCCCCTTCTCCCAAAACAGTTTATACTACTGTTTCGGCTATTGAAATAGTTCAGTTTTCTATGTAATGGCAAAATTATTATATTTCGTTTCGTTTTTTTATTGAAACGTTTGGAGCATTTTTGTTCGTTAAATATAGTAATAAGTCCTAAGTTTTTGTTTTTTAAAGTAACGACCAAGCAGCCAGCGGCAGACAGTGAGCTGATCATATAGCCTATGTTTGATCAATTTAGCCTTCTCAAATCATCACGACTTGCCTAAAATAAAATCTATAGATATACTAAAACAGTTCAAGTATATAACAATGTTTAAGCGTTAAACCTGCGCTATAATAATAACGTGTGCTAGCCTATATCTAAGTTTGTGGGGAGAGAGGAAGCTAAAGCGCGCTCTGCAGGACATGGAGGCACCAGTGCAAACACTTGCATTGTTTTCAGTGGAAACAACTTAAAATAGCCTACACCGCCTTTTTTTCTGATAAGAGTAATACATCATTCTGACCTGTAAAGGGTCTACTTGTATTTGTGCGCACTCATGATATCAACAAAACGTGCTTTTATAAAACAAAGAAAACAAACATGATGCGCTTTCTGCCGTCTTGAACAGGAGCGCTTCACAAAAATGAACCGAAGCTGAGCGAATACATGCCTCACAGACATGATAAATATATCTATAGAAAGCTTTAAATTATTACTTAACGAAATAAAAAAATTGAAAACAAAAATTATAGTCTTAATCATAATCAATAAAGATGCATTTCTTTCTAAAGGCGCCTCTAATGAGGAGATGGTGAGTCAGGATCAGCAACTTCATCCTTGCGACACAGACTCAGAAAACATTAGTTTATTAGTAAATAAATCAAATATCTCCTTACTATTTCCTGCAGACACATTCATGGTTATGTTTGCTGGGGTTTTTCAGCAAGCTTTAGCCTATTGCTGAAGTCACTTGCGCACCTGCTGCGGGACACTAAACACCATCGAGCTGCTCTCAGTCGCGGCACGGTCTCATGTTGTTTTTTTCATCACTAATTGATGGATGTCTACAATATAAAAATAAGGAGAAACCTAAAACAGGCCCGAGGCCCGGCCCCCGTCTGAACTATGACGTGAAAATTGGCCTTTTGCCAAACTTTATTTCTCCCTTTTCAAATCTCCTATTACATCATAAAGGCATTTATTTTTAATAAAAATTAAAGAAATAACCAAAAAATTTAAAATAAAGTATCAGGTAGGGCTAGGTGTAGGGAGGGCTTTATTATCAATAAGGTGGCATCCATTTAATAATCTGAATTAAAATTATAATTTACACTCAATATGTTATTGCATACTGTTTTATAAAGTAATACAATACTGAAGTGCAGATAATTGCCACTATTTTGCAACAAGTAGTAAATAGCAGAAAATCCTGCTATTTTAACATAGTTTAAATATAATCTATAGCTATTTGCACTTAGTGTAAATAACATATTGCTAAAAGTACTGCCGTTTTCACTTAGTGTAGATAAAATCGCTTTGCTATTTGAACTTTGAAAATGACCGCGATTTCAACTGAGGGGGGCCTATAATCAGTCTGTGCCCACGGCACCTCTGCGTCATGATCCGTCCCTGCTTAGCTGTATACTGACGAGTGGTTTCTTTGGAAGTACGTAGGAGATCAGAGACCAGGAATGAAGGAGTATTGCGCTGGAGAATCATCAGGAGATCTAGAGGAAAGTACACACTGGTAAGCCGTGCACATAGAGTCTGGGGACAGTACAGGGATGTGAACGGTAGACCAGACAAGGAGTGAGTGTGGAGAGTGTGAAGATATAGTGGAGCTGATGAGTGCTAACAGGTGCTGGTGATCAGTGACGAGGAGATTGTGATCAGGTGTGTGTCGTGACTGGGCTGATGACTGTGATGGATCCCTGACAATAATTATGTATATGTATATATAAATACCCATACATACAGTATATGCTTTGAAAATATTTACAAATATATACATTTATATTATTATATTTAATATATAAACATAAAATTTTTCTTCAAATATACATGCATGTGTTTGTATTTATATATACATAATAAATATACACAGTACACATATATTATGTAAATAAAAACTTTTATTTTGGATGCGATTAATAGTTTGACAGCATTAATTTAAATAAATACATTATTAATAATCGGATCATTTCTGCATATAAGAATTATGAACACGCTGGACATGAATTACTTTTGTAGTTTTACTTACTGGATATTTTGTATGTACAATAACCAAAAAAATAATAATAATCCCAGATTCATGTTCATCTGTTTAAAATAAAACTGCATTTTTTTTTAGGTGAAACTCAGTGGACATTTCACTTTGAAAGTGTCGCGTAATATCATAACATAATTTTGCACATATGTTGCCACAGGCACATTTTTGCTGAGGGCCTGGGCTTACATATTTTAGCAACTTGAGGCCCTGGTAACCACCCTGAACACCCTAGCAACCATGTAACAATGTTCTAAATACCTTTCAGAGCATCTTAGCAACTACACAGCAAATCCCTGAAAACCACTCCCGACTCGCAAGCTTCAATGATCCCGTTATCTCAAATAATCATGACAGGCCTAGATGGAGCATTTGTCTTCTACTGGAGGGCACAGAAAACAAAATAATGCTTTTTGCTGTCGCATGAGCACAAAAATAACTCTGTTAGAGCATGCACCGATTCAAGTGGATGCCATGTGGTTCTTTAACCTTGTATAGTGAGGCGGATTGTTGTCGCTTTCTCACTCGCTCGTGTTGCCTCGGGATTAGAAGAGATCAGAAAGGCATGGAGTGTGACAATGAAATCCTTACATTCTCATGTGGCCATGTCAGAGCATCGCAGTGTCTTTATGAAGAGACGGGAGTCTTTCTTCTATTTCTAGTTTTGATTGGTCATAGCAGCATTGTCAGGATTGCAAAGTGATTAGACGGTTGTCATGGCAAAATCTTAATTGACTGGATTGATGAAGGTGGATGGCTCATTCAGACGGATTAGGGAAAACGAGCTCTTTTCATGGATACAGCAACACATTCAGATAGCAAGTTACATGAGGAATAATAAAGTAATCCACTTAAGCATGTAATCAGAGGTTTTGGTGCATGTTTTTGTAACAGTAAGTATTTAATGTGTATGCCCACAAATATCTTCTTTTAAATAATGATTTGTCTGTAGAGAAGAAAATAGGGATGCACCGATACTGAGCTCCTGTACTTGTACTCATTAAAATGCCCCGATACCAAACGCCGATCCAACACAGCATGTGATAAGTGCCATATTCAGACAAAGAAACACCGACAACAGAACAACAGACAGCAGAATGGAGTTATTAGAGATTAAGGATGTCTACGAAGTATATGTATGCAATGAATTCAATGTTAAACATTCAGTATTAACGCCTGTATAGCTGATGTGCGAGAGCTGATGGGCTAAGCAAAGCACACTTGCGCAGATGCACAAGCTCGTCGAGTGAATATCCCGCACAGAAATCACTGGATAGTTTGTAGTTCGGTCAGATATGTCAAAAACAAGTAAAACAATGCACAAGTTACTTAACGTTAGGGAGGGAGAGAGAGAGATAGCACGCGTGCACTTCTGTTATGTGATCTTTATTGATGTTCACTCATTTAGCACACACATTTGGCTTAAAACTAAATCATAAATATAAGACAATTTATAGGGGCATGCACTATAAACAGCATTTATTTTCAACCTTAAGCATATACGACTTTCTGGCAAAACAGCCTGTGTGAAATGCGCTAGGCTGTTCTGTACTTGTCCCTAGCATTCTGCACCAGTACAAATATGTGCTCAAGTTTTGCTTGCTTCATGAGTGATTCTGCATTATATGAGTGGCTTTGGAATATAAATCGCAGCATGTTTCAGATTAAAAAAAACGCAACGTATTTTTCTAAAGGAACACATTTAGGAGATTTATAACGAGTGGTTCCCTGTATTATTTCAGCAAAATGCGTGATTACAGTACTGTGTCACTGCAATGGAGCAGCTCTAATGCTATTAAATTAAAGATGATGTACCATAGAGAAAAGAAAATGAACAGTGAAAGTAACAAAAACTTGTAAATTACATTTTAATTGGCATAATTAAGTGTGAAAATAACCGAAATATATACAGTCAAACCAAATATTATTTAGACACCAGATATATTTTTTGATATTTTTTTTACTAGTGGGTGCAGGACACTATAGTTAATTTAAGTAAGTGAGGATAGCAAAATAAAATAATCTGTGACATATTATAGCCAAAGATTCTTCATACAGTGGACTACCAGTAAAATTTATACAAATTTGGGGCCAAACATTATTCAGACCGAAAATTGAAGTTCAGGTTTGCATGAACCTGGTTGACAGCATGCCCAGGAGACTACAGGCTGTCATTAAGGCTAAGGGTTGCCTGACAAAGTATTGATAGTTGTGTAAATATTGTCATACTAACAGCTGTCTGAACAATTTTTGGTTGATTGTAATCCATTATATACCTTTCTGTCAAAGTTATCTGACATTATCAAGCTGAATTTGTTCTGACACAGTTTAACTCTGAGTTCTCTGTATTCTGAGTCATATTTTATTACTATTTTCTAAACTATAGTGAATAAACTGTGATAATGTGAGAAATGTTGAAGGTGGCTCAATAAATTTTGGTTTGACTGTATCTATTTGATAAATGAAGTTAACCAACATTATTCATACTCTTTTGGTTTTTGTACCCAATATTTAAAAACTTTACAAATGCAATGAAAATATTGGTATCGGTACTCGGTATCAGCAAGTATCAAAAATCGGGTGAGTACTGGAAAAAGTGTTATCGGTGCATCCCTAGAACAAAACCTTTTTGTCTGCGTTTGTTGTGTGTTTGTTTTTCTTCATAATTGAACTTAAGCGCTGGTTATCAGGAATCCTGGGACCTTACATCTACTGCAGCGGGTATAATAATTTAAATGTGGTTAATTGATTCTTCAGTTATAGGACATCTTATGTTCCTTGGGATGATTGTAAAGAAGAATGATTAAGAAAACAACATATACATATACATATATATATATATATATATATATATATATATATATATATATATATAATCTCACAGAAGTGAGTACACCCCTCACATTTTTGTAAATATTTTATTATATCTTTTCATGTGACAACACTGAAGAAATGACACTTTGCTACAATGTAAATTAGTGAGTGTACAGCTTGTATAACAGTGTAAATTTGCTGTCCCCTCAAAATAACTCAATACACAGCCATTAATGTCTAAACCGCTGGCCACAAAAGTGAGTACACTCCTAAGTGAAAATGTCCAAATTGGGCCCAAAATGTCAATATTTTTTGTGGGCACCATTATTTTCCAGCACTGCCTTAACCCTCTTGGACATGGAGTTCACCAGAGCTTCACAGAGCTTCACAGTCCTCTTCCACTCCTCCATGACGACATCACAGAGCTGGTGGATATTAGAGACCTTGCACTCCTCCACCTTCCATTTGAGGATGACCCACAGATGCTCAATAGGGTTTAGGTCTGGAGACATGCTTGGCCAGTCCATCACCTTTACCCTCAGCTTCTTTAGCAAGGCAGTGGTCGTCTTGGAGGTGTGTTTGGGGTCGTTATCATGTTGGAAAACTGCCCTGCAGCCCAGTCTCTGCTTCAGTATGTCACAGTATATGTTGGCATTCATGTTTCCCTCAATGAACTGTAGCTCCCCAGTGCCGTAAGCACTCATGCAGCCCCAGACCATGACACTCCCACCACCATGCTTGACTGTAGGCAAGACACACTTGTCTTTGTACTCCTCACCTGGTTGTTGTCACACACGCTTGACACCATCTGAACCAAATAAGTTTATCTTGGTCTCGTCAGACCAAAGGACATGGTTCCACTAATCCATGTCCCTAGTCTGCTTGTCTTCAGCAAACTGTTTGCGGGCTTTCTTGTGCATCATCTTTAGAAGAGGCTTCCTTCTGGCATGACAGCCATGCAGACCAATTTGATGCAGTGTGCGGCGCATGGTCTGAGCACTGACAGGCTGACCCCCCACCCCTTCAACCTCTGCAGCAAAGCTGGCAGCACTCATACGTCTATTTCCAAACACAACCTCTGGATATGAATACTCCTGCTATTGGTTGATTAAACAAAAGGCAAATCACAGTTTATATTATTACAGAATAACTTACTCAAAACATGGTTTATTTTTATCTTTAAAGTCAACTTGAACTCAAAACTAACCCTATTAAAGGGGGGATGTCTGTCATGGTGTTTTTTTTTTGTTTGTTTTTTTCCTGTGGAACACAAAATAATATATTTTGAAGGATGTTGGTAACTAAGCAGGCTTGATTGTCACTGACTTGTGTACGGACAAAAAAATTAAATATAAATAAATTAAATTAATTAATTAATTAATTAATACATAAATATATTAATTATTTAATAAAATGGAAGTTGATGGGAAAAAAAAACTATTTGGTTCCTTGTTCTTTTGTGTTCAGCAGAGGAAATGAATACAGATTTGGCATGGCATGAGGTTGAAAAATGATGACAGAATTTAAAGTTTTGGATGGACTGTAAGACTTTTTCATGCATGTTCCTGATGTTATTGTGAATTAATTATCAGTGCATGTTATTTTGCCTCTGTAAACTTGAATCAAGGCAATATAATTTCCTCATCCTCTGAAATGACCTTCTTTTTCATTTTTAGGCTACACAGTCTACTGGATAATGTAAAACAACAGCCAGATCAATAATGCTTAGGCATTGTTTTAGCAAACTTGCATTCAGTCTGGTTCCATTCTGATACTCTAAACAGCCCCTATCAAATTTATTTCCAGCATATAAACTGAAGTCCCATCCTATATTATTTCCATTTAATGTCTTTCAATTTGTTTTCCACTTGGTATACATGTAACCTGGTCTCATGGCATAAACGTACCGGGGGGCACTTTTTAGCGAGACCGTTTTTACGCACCTTACTGCACATTTTGCCGCAGTTTCAAAGAGAAATGTCCACTGAGTGGCGCTAAAACACGGGTTCAATACGTAAATCCTGGCACGTTTTTATTATATTGAGATTATTGCTGTGTTTAATGTGAGACTAACTACTGGGTTTTCGTAGACAGTAGGTTTGTTCAGTAGCTCACGGAGTACGGAGACATAGTTGAGAGGTGAGGAGCTCCGGTTCGAAACCCGTGTAACTACGATTTGACAAAACCGTTCAAATCAGCATATGAGGAAGTTCAAATAGCATGGTAGCATTAATGTGTTTTTATATCAGTTTTGCATTTGTCAACACTATCGGTTAGGTTTAGGGTTGGGTTTGGTGTAGGGCATATTTCCAACACAATAGAGCATTTATTTCTAGCGGCAGTCCCCGGATATTTGAATTCTGATCTGCCGCTATACGTACCCTGAAGCAACATAATAAAAACACAGCAATACGCACCAAATGTATCTTGGAGATGTTGCCACAGTTCTTTTAGATTTAGTCTGTCTCAGTTTCTTCATGTCATCTCCAAGATACATTTGGTGCGAGCATCCGTTGCATCTTTTTCCCTCTGTGCACTTGTGCATAGTTTTTCAGGTAACTTTGCAGGGAGGTTTCTTGAAACATTTTGGAGGCGTTGCCACAATTCTTCTGGATTTAGTCTGTCTCAGTTTGTTCTGTTTCTTCATGTCATTCCAGACAGACTGGATGATGATCAGATCAGATCTCTGTGTGGAGCACTGGCTGTTGTCAGACATTCACTGGATTTTTACAATTAATGGCAAAATGAATGTTTGAAAATGTAAACTGATATTTCCTACTGACACACTACAGCAAAATATATAAATAACTGACTTATAACCATTTGTTTTAACTGGTGAAAATACTAGTGGCCTAAAACTTTTGTACAGCACTGTGTATAGAGCAGAAAAAAAACAACAACAACAAAAAAACTTACAGATTGTATGTCAAATGAATGACTTCCAAGATTCTGTGGTTGTGGGTCTGAAGACCTATCCTCCGTTCTTGAATATTGATTGGGGAAGCAGAGTAGGCAGGACTTTGAAAGCACTCTCCCTTTTAGCATCTAAAACATACGAATAATACAGTGCAAACTGTGAAACTGATCTCACAATCAAAACGACAGATTGAAACACTTTTCCTGTGAAAATGTCTTCATTCCTTTAAATAGCTTGGGTAGCTAATACTAACGTTACCCGAGGAAAAAAAGAGTTTGAAAATGGAAGTTATTGTTGGATTCGGCACGTCACAGACATTTACTTGGAAAAAAAAAAGTTTAGTACGAAATGATCTAATTCTGAAAAAACATTGCAAAGCCATACAGAAACGTTACACAGACAGTAAGTTAACTGAACTTACGATAGTTCATGTGCGTCCAGTGGAAGTGGGCTGCAGGGGTTTTGTAGTTCCACCATAAAGCTGTTAAAGGCGGTTGGAATCAGAGGACAGGCTCAGCGGAAGACCATCAAAGACCTTGCAACTGCTACCGAAAGAAGCAGTCAGTGGCTGTGGCTGAAGCGGAGCCCTGTATGAGCTCCCAAGTGACCTCCAGTGCGACACACACCCAGGTCTGATCAGCCAGTGGTGGGCCAGCCTTGGGTGAGGGTGTGTTGTAATAAAAGGCCGAAACACCCAATGAGTTGCTTGACCATCTGAAAACGAGACGAGTGAAGAATCCAGAAAATTTGATGAAGAGGAAAAATAAAAATAACCCAACCCAGGTGTTCAGTGGTGAAAGAACCCCTTGCAGTCCATTTGACCCAGCATGAGCAACACCAACTGTGTGTTTACAGCGCCTCAAACAACACAGAATTATGACCCAGCTCAATTAAGGCAACAATGTGTTTACAGAAATAACCCAGCACTTTTGAGAGTGTATATATAAATATATTTAATATATAAACATAACATATTTGTCTTAAATATATACATGCTTGTATTTATATATACATAATACATATACACAGTACACACACATATATTATGGAAACAAAAACTTTTATTTTGGATGTGATTAATCGTTTGACGGCACAAGACAGAACAAATGTTGGGTTAATGTTTTTACTCAACATGCTGGGTTGTTTTATTTAAGTCAACTATTGTTTAAAAAGTATTATATTGCTGTATTAAATTGGCTGGAAATAATAATAATAAAAAAACAGAATTACTAGAGGCAACAGCAATAATCAAAAGATGAAAATTTATTATTAAGCAAGAACACATGGATAAAATACAAGACATTTAATTTATTTGGGCGAATACAGCATATTTTACACTATTTCATAACTCATTCAACATGCATTTTAGAAATAAAAATGTAACATTTAAAAGTAGCATTTTAATTTAAGTGTATTCAACCATTGTCTTGTGATCACTTTTTACCAAAATAGTGCTAATTTGCATGCCGGCATCTTTCACTGGCCGAAATCTGAGCCAGTGAAGGGCTGCTGTTCACTTCAGACTGCTGCCTCACGTTTCACTCGTAGCTGAAAGATGCCGTGACTGACTCCATAACCTGCCCATAACCAAACAGAACCGAGATTAGAGAACATATTTTAACATTAAACTCAGTATTATAACGAATAAAATCCATTTATGTTATGCAAGACAAAAGACGCTTCCATCATACGAAGAGACCACTGCAAACGCAGCTGACTAACATCTCATCCTTATGTAGCGTTGCGTCAAATAATATAATTTACAGCACAGTAAAGACTTTATAAATTGCATAAAATGTATACAAACCTTTATTTCGCTGAAGAAGTGCACCAAACCGCTCTCTCCTGTAGAGGACACAAAAAGCCCTCGCTCTGACTGTAACTCAGCAGCTGGGATGTTTCGTTGGAGACAGGCACAACCCAACAGTTGGGTAGAAAAAAATAACCCAGCATTAAAAATAACCCAGCAACTCAGCTACCAAGCACCTGGGTAATAAAAAAGTATTCAAAATTACCCAATAAAATGGCCCAACAAGCTGAACCCAGCATTTTTAGAGTGTTCTAGTATATCACCCAACTCTACATCCATCTAACCATCCTTCCATCCATCCATTCTCCAGTCACTTTTCCTATATAGGGTTATGGGTATTCTACCCCAACCTTTTGGAACATCCTGGATCATCCTGGACAGATGACCAGGCCTACAGATTTCTGTATTTTAAAAGAATAATTCACCTAAAAAAAAGTGAAATATGTTCTTTTTACTCACCCTCAAGTTGTTGTTTATTTTTATTTTTCTAGGAGCACCAAAGCAGAACTTTCCACAGAAGAATCTTCCACACAGCTCTTTTCTGTAAAATTCCTTAATGATAATTTATGCTGTCTGTGACCTCTGGATAAAAATATATTGAGCACACCGGAATGTAATGACTATGACATCGAAAAAGTGTAGGATGACTCCCGTTCACTTATAACTCTATAAATTATAGGCTTCATATGACAGCATAAAGTTTTAACTAAACTATGTGTGAATATATTGTCTCTGCCTCTTTCCAGATGCGGTCAGGTTGTGTTTAACCTTGACTTGTGTGACCGTAGACACAGTCACATTATGAGACCATCTGTTCAACTCCCCTTTCACATTTATTGTATGTCATAAAATAGTGAGTCTGCTCCCCATCAGCCTTTACGGCTTCATGCTCTTCAGAAACTCACTTTTTACATGCAGTGAATGAGTGTGTATTAGCCACAGGTGAATCACATGAGACTAGCTTGATTAAAAGTGATATGGTCAGGCTCTTTAAAAAATTGCAGTGCTATCTAGATTGTTTCAGGCATACAAATAAGTTTTTGGAGCCAGACAGCGTATGGCACCTCATTTGTCGCTGCACAACTTTGACTTGTTTTTGGCCCAGTGTTTCATGCCAAAGCAGCTAAATATACTAAATAGACGTGATTATTCAAAAGCATAATCACTGTATAAACACTGTAATCAAAAGTTGTTTATATGTAGCACAAAATAAAATATGCTAAATTATAATAACACATTTACAGACCCTTCACGTTCTGTTTGGACATTCATGCTTAAACATCACAAAAAGGTCCACCTCACATGTCACCCTCATATATAAAAAAATAATAATAATTTGCATGAATCAAATGATTAATTGGAATTCAATTTTTTTAAGGTAAAACAAGTATCATTTATCATTTAAAATGTACAAATACTTGCAATTTAAATTGCACACACACACACAAACACACGGGTATAATGAGAACTGAGTTGTGCTTAATTGTCATGAAAATAATTTCCCAAGTCAAAAAAGTCATAATGGTCCTAAGAACAGGTTTTATTCACCATATGAAATATCATTTATTATTTATTTCTATTTGGTGTCGAAATATGACCATAGGACAAATTCTTGACTTTGTGTGATTCTCCCAAAAATTGCACCCAAGCATTTAAAAAGCACATTGTTCTTTGGAAATATTATTCATCCACACTATGATCTTACCTGATTTCCAGCCCTCAGCTGTTAGATTCCATAGGAATATTTGACAGGGTTTGCCAGATGAGAGAGACTTTAATCTGATGGTGTCATGAAGGCAGGCAACCTGGGGCACAAATGAACAGATAGTGGTGATATTTTCAAATGTTTGTGTGCAGAGATTTCCTGTTCAAACATTGTCTGAATATGGATTTATCTCCCTACATCTCCTTTCTTATCCCTATAAAAAAAAAAAATGGCATTTGTAGACATGGATCTGCATTCTCAGATATGTGGCTGTGTGAGATCAGGGAGAAATGTAACAAAGATGCACATTTTGAAAGAGAGAAAAAAATCCTCAAGTGTAGATACTGTTGGGTACTGATACTATTACTTTTGTGTGTAAAAATTACAGTAAAAATACAGTTAAACAAATAATGTGAATTATTGTTATAATTTCAAATGGTTTTATATTTTAAAATATATTTAAAAATCTGATTTATTTCTGTGATGAAATAGAAACAGAAACATAAACATTATAAATTCTTTACTGTCACACTTCTAAATTTAACTATTATCAACTTTGCCTTCACATAAATAAATTACACTTGAATATACATTAAAATTGAAAACAGTTCTTTTAAATGTTTATATTTTAGAATATTACTGGTTTTACTGTATTTTTGTACAAATAAATGCAGTCTAGGCAAACACAAAAGACCTCTTTAAAAAATAAAAAATACTTAATTATTCAAAATTGTGGACCAGTAGTGTACAATATGCATTTTTTGTCAGTTTTCATGGTAATATCCTGCTTAAAAGTTCCAGTTATCATGACATGACAAGTGATTTTGGTCCAATTTAATTTAATGCACAATTTCATACTTCAATCTGTTTTAAACTTTCCAGCAGTGCAACTAATAATTTTATAAGAGCAAATGATGCTGATTAAGTGTGCAATTTATGATCTTTAGATTTGATGATTTTTGTACTGCCAAAGGGCATGATTGGCAATGTAGTTGTGATGCACAAGCCTATTGGTTCATGATCCAAATAAGAGGCATTTTCTTGCAAGCTGTATGGGTATTCTTTAACAGCCAGCTAAAAAAGTGCAAACCAAATTACACAATGCTAATCCAACTAGAAACTTGTTTAGGCTTAGAGTTCCCACTGGTGGTTAGACTTCATGGTTGTGTTAATGTGCACTTAAATTATGAATATGATCATTTCGACACATTTGAATGCAACAAACAAAAATACTTAAATGTATGTATGCTATTCTGTGCAATTGAATTTAGCCAGGGAAAAATCTATATGCACATATCGGCAAACATATAGCACAGACAGTGTAATCCAGTTCACAAATGAACGACTCTCATGAGAAGGATCCGTTAATGAATTAGTCAGTCAGTGATGAATCAGTTCCCTTAAAAGTACTTTGAATTAAAGGATCCAGAGTTATTAAGTGGAATCAGAATCAGGGAATTTACCCTCTAATTTCCATCCCTATAGATGTTGTAAACATTTATGTTGCACATCCTGCAGAAGTTCAGATTGCTGTTTAGGTCCAATAATACTATAAATTGCAGATGTAAAGATAAACAACGCAGTTGTCTGGTTTATTTTATTCTTCATATCTGTTACTGCTATGATATGACTTTAGAGGACTTGGAATATAGCGCATGAGTCATGGACAATTATTATGCTATTTTTTTGTTGCTTTTTGAACTTGACAGATCCTGTTTTACTGTATGTATTCATTACATGGAACAGAGCTGCTTGGACTTCTTTTGTGTTCCATGGTGGAAAAAAAAGTCATACGGGTTTGCAGTCTCTTTAAGAATGGAGTTTAAAACTGAATTTTATGCAGAGATACATGCAGAGGTGAAAGAGTTGCTAAAGAATGCTTGTCCTTCTGATCTCCTTGTTAGATCTTGCTTAATTAAGCAGCTTAGATCATTTGTCAACTCAGCTCAAATCATTACAATTCATCTATCAGACTCATTAGTCCTGCATCTTAATTAGTGTTTATGCTTAGATTAGACCGAAGACCTCCATGACATGACTATTTTTCATCTGATCGATAAAGTATTTGCAGAGTACATCAATGTATCTCCTTCATTTAAAACTCTTTATGAAGATTACTACAAGTTTGTGTGAAAGATTATTATAATTTTTTTTGTCTTTCTGTCTTCGTATATTTTTCTATATGGCTAGCAATGTATCTACTAACTCTCTGTCGCTTTTACATACAGTAACTGCTATACTATTTTGTCAATGAAAATGATATATTAACTAGATAGAGGTGTTGTAATTGCACCTGATAGCAACTGAAAGTATGACAATCTGAGATCCCTTCCAGCACCTTAATGCGCTAATTGACTCCCAAATATATACACACACAATATATAGATATAAATAATAGCATGTGTATATTATTGTTGGGTGGTATGGATTAAATCATACGGTTTAATTACTTTTATACTGTATCATTGTAATAATGTATTATATCACTATATACAACAGTTTTTTTCTTGTCCTCGAATCTGATTGGCCAAGTGCCTTTTCCCGTCACCGTTTGTATCACTCCGCTTGCAGTATTTCTCACAGCAAGTGTCATGGCGGATGCCCAAATCCATTATAATTTTATAATACTGTATATACAGTCATGGCCAAAAATATCGGCACCCTTGGTAAATATCCTCAAAGAAGGCTGTGAAAATTAATCTGCATTGTTAATCCTTTTGATCTTTTATTTAAAAAAAAATCTTAAAAATCTAACGTTTCATTAGGTAATAACAATTTAAATTGGTGGGAAATCTCATTAGGAAATAAATGTTTTTAATGTGTTTAAATGATTTTCTCTAATACACATTGGCCACAATTAACGGCACCCTTTTATTCATTACTTTTTGAAACCTCTATTTGCCAGTTTAACAGCTCTAAATTTTCTCCTATAATGCCTGATGAGGTTAGAGAACACCTGACAAGAGATTAGAGACCAATCCTTCACCCAGAATCACTCCAGATCCTTCAGATTCCCATGACGGTGCTTCTTTTCTTCAGTTCACCTCACTCATTTTCTATAGGGTTCAGGTCAGATGACTGGAATGGCCATAGCAGAAGCTTGGTGTTGTGCCCAGTAACCCATTTTTGTGATGTTTATGAGGTTTGAGTTTGGATTATTGTACGGTTGGAAGATCCAAACATAGCCCATTATAAGATTTCTAACAGAGTCAGTCACTTATTTGTTTTTTGTTTTTTATCTGTTGGTATTTGATAGAATCCATGATGCCATGTGTCTAAACAAGATGTCCAGGACCTCCAACAGAAATATAGGGCCACAACATAAAAAATACAGCAGTATATTTCATTGTACACATGGGGTACTTTTTATCCCTGTGTTCACCAAACCCATCTTGAGTGTTTGCTGCTAAAAAGCTATTTTTTTACTTTCATCTGACCATAGAAGCCAGTCCCATTTGAAGTTCCAGTCATGTCTGATAACTGAACATGCTGGTTTGATTTTGAATGAGCTAGGAATTTTTTTCTTGAAACCCTCCCAAACAACATGTGGTGATGTAGCTGCTGTTTGACATTTTTTTTAAGGTTTTCTGACCCCCAAAACTCAACTATTTTCTGCAATTCTCCAGCAGTCGTGGCCTAATGGATAGAGCGTCGGACTTGTAACCCGAGGTTGTGGGTTTGAGTCTCGGGTTTGGCAGGAATTGTCGGTGGGGGGAGTGAATAACAAGCGCTCTCTCCACCCTCAATACCACGACTCAGGTGAGACCCTTGAGCAAGGCACCAAACCCCCAATTGCTCCCCAGTGCTCCTCACTGCTCCAGGTGTGTGTTCACTACTGTGCGTACACTTGGATGGGTTAAATGCAGAGCACAAATTCCGAGTATAGGTCACCATTCTTGGCCACAAGTCACGCCACTTCAATTCTCCAGCTGTGGTCCTTGGAGAGTCTTTAGCCATTCAAACTGTCCTTCTCACTGTGCATTAGGACGATATAGACACTCGTCCTCACCCAGGCAGTTTTGTATCATTTTATGTTGGAAATGGGAATTTTCACTGCTCTAGCACTTTTTTTAAAGCCACTTCACTAGTTTGGGAAGCTCAAATATCTTTTGCTGCACATCAGAAATATATTCTTTGTTTTTTCTCATTGTGATGGATGATTAAGGGAATTTGGGCTTTGTTTTCCCTCCTGTTTATATTTCTGTGAAACAGGAAGCAATGGCTAGATAATTTTATGTTCATAATCACCCTGGAGTGCTCAAAATTGTGAATATGAATGGGAATATACTTCAGAGATATTTTACTCATGAGAATTTCTAGGGGTGCCAATAATTGTGTCCAACATGTATTTGAGAAAAAAAAACTTTATTTCATAATGATATTTCCCCGCATTTTAAATTCTTATTATCCAATGAAAGATTAGACTTTTGTGAATTTTTTAAATAAAATATCAAAAGAATTAACCACGCAGATAAATTTTCACAGCCGCCTTTGATCATATTTACCAAGGGTGCCGATATTTTTGGCCATGACTGTATATGTATAATATAATACATAGACTATAATAATAACAATATACAGTAATAAATTTAACGACTTAAATATTCATCTGTACCTCAGATTAAACTATGGAACAGCTTCACAACACTTGAAATATAGTGCACGAAAACTTTATAGTGCTTTATAATGTTTTGTGCCTTTCGTGTGGTTCAACAATAACACAGAAAAGTATAGCCTACGCACAGTATCGGATTTGGATCGATCTCTTCTGACCGATACCCGATCCGCAGAAAATGACCGTATCGGAGCCGATACCGATCCTGAGTATCGGATCGAGGCATCCCTACTAATAATGTCAAGCTAAAATGCATGCACATGTTAATTTACTTCCTGATCAAGTGTGCACCCTAGTCCGAGATACTTTCATGCAACCATGCCACAGTTCCACTGCAACAAAACTCAGACCACCTCCATCAGTATTCTTGGTTCGTTAGCCCAGTATATTCCTTAGTCTGCATGACAGCTTTCACTTTAAAATTTTTTCATGCAAACCAACCCACTTAGATTTATCAAATAAATTATTCATATTGAAAAGAGAAGTATCTTGTGTTTTGTGCTTACAAGTTAATGTTTTAAACTGCCGATCTTTGTTACTATGCTATTTAATAATGTTTTGACTATATTTTGGATTTTAATATCCAGTGCAGAGTTGATGTTATACGGCTCATTCGTGAATCGCTGCCGACTCAGCCATGATCAGCCGTGAAACAGTGATTCTGTTCAAATTCCATATAAAATCATAAATGATTCCCTTTGAGGTAAATTAAACCTTAAATTTTCCCTTTAAATTACATACTACCTTTACAAGATCGAGAGCAAAGTTTGGTGCATGAATGAGACCCATTATTTCTTTAGTCACCAGAATCAAAGACACAATTTGAGAAATGTTCATAAGTGACCTCCATTCACTCTGGAGGAGGGGCAGCAGTGGGTGTGCTAAACACGCATGGGTGTTTTTTTTCTTCTTTGTCTGGATCTACTGTGTAGTTTTGAGTGGATCTGTTAATTGAGCTGCCTTTTGCCGGAAGAAAGCACTAGTTTTCTCAAACGCCTGATCACCATGCCATTAAAACTCCATTCTGAACTTGACTTGAGCTGAAGCACTCTCGTTACAGATATGAAACTATTGTTCCACAGCGCTGCAAGGAAAGGCGGCCCGCTGAACAGCTTGGCAATGGAACCCGCTGCTTTTTGCATTGAATGAACCGAGAGATGTGGGTGGATTAGCTTTGGTTTTCTGGATTTACGTTTTAAGAGTTAGAGGTAATGAAGCTTGGGATGTTAACGATTGAATCTACCTGGAGTAGTTGGAAGGCTTTGTTTCCCAAAATATTCCTCATATAGTAGAAAAAGGAGTCTTTGAGTCCAGTTGGATAGTTGAAGTGGGTGTTGTGGATGGTTTACTTTTTCAGCAAACCATATTCAACTTTTTTGGCTGCTTTGATGCTTTCCCATGTCGCATGATTGGAAGGAATCCATCAGGCTTTACTGGATGTTTTTGAATGGGAAATTGATATAATTGTTCTTTTGTGACCAAGACAAAGTTTTGATACCCTTATAAAGTATTGCTGCTATAAAGTACAGCTTTTCATGATTCAATAATGTAAATTGTTTCCACGTGACTCCAAAACGTTCATCATGGACTGAAATAATTTTTTAATTGACCCAGTAACCTGTACAGAAACCTGGGTTTGAATTTATATGGTTAATTCAACAAGGTCTCCACTCTTTTCTCATTTTGCTCAAAAATACATAAAATAATACTTAACTTTTTTAGTGTCCTCATTAAGTCCCAGGCAAAGCATGCTGGGAAAAGATTTTCAGTGATTTCAACAAAAGAAATCATTTCGAGCAACTTGATTGTTTCACATTCACCCTCCATAATTGAATATAGCAGACTGAACATTTTAAAGAATTAGACATTAATCAAAAGCAAAACAAATCAAGTTTAGAAGAGGAGCGCAAGTTGGTGTGTTGATCACATAAATAACATGATTGAGAAAATCAGACAACCTGAGTTTTCACTTTTTTTTCCTTTTTTTTTTTCACTGTAGAACACACAGAGGGTGCTTCCAGTGTACACAGCTTCACTGATTTTAATGAGAGCAATTTGAAGTTTGTCATGTTGCGACATTCCACATGTGTCCAGTGTATACAAGTGGATTTTTACATTGAAATTCCAGCCAGGATACACATATTTTGTGACATGTAAGAGTTTGTCAATACTGTGCACCCTCTAGCAACAGTTGCGCTAGAATTTGGACCTGCATTTCAATTTATTGACAATGCAACAGAATATAATGTCACACTCTAGGGCTTATTTTTTTAATAAATAATAAACAAATAATAATACATTTTAAAATGTGACAATACGTCATCTAACCTGCATCTCTGAATTTTCTTTAGTTATTTTTTTTTCAATATGGCCAAGAAGTTAATCTGTGAATCTGATGTTGGTTTCTGGTCTACCGCCTTTGTATGTGTCTGAATGAAAGTCAGTGGAGTGCAAAGCATGGCGGTGCTATATAGAATAACACTTAAGCAAAGAATATCTGTAGAAAACCTTATTCTATAAATGGAGCTGTCAGTAATAATGAAAAGGCACACAGAAACATCTGCTGTGAATGCTGTCAAAATGGATCTTTACTTTCAATCTGTTTGCCAGGGCTTGTCACTTTGATTGTGGTCATTTTGACTTTATGCGATACATCAACAAATCATACAAATTAAAAACAATTTGTTGCGCCACAAACTCGGAGTGAAAATGCATGAATAGGTTTTCACATCCAGACATCGATTACTCCCAGACACAACTTCCTATCCTCAGTTTTACAGATGACAGTGGTGTCATTAATGTTTGTTGCTAGTCATTTTCCACTATGAAAACAAGCCCAATTTTGTGGGGTTTTTGATTGTGGGCAGATTAGTGCTGGGTTTTCATTAAACGCCTTATGTTTCCTTCCTCCCATAGTCCTTAGAGGCTGTTCTAGAGGCAGTGCCTAAACCTGCAGATAAAGGTATTATATTTGGAGAAGCCTGAGAGTTACATGTCTGGTTATTCTGTTTTCTGCTGTACCTGTTATTTCCCCAGAGAACAGCATCTTTCCAAACATTCTCGAAGTGGGGAAATTCACTAGGAATTAATTGAGCCTGCTGAGACCATTGTGTATTTGCGCACACTGTTTGCATTGTTTTGGCACCCGATTCAGTAAAGGAAAATGCATATTAGCTAATAATGCAAAAATAAAATCTGTGCTGAACACAATTTACATGGCTCAGTTCCTCAGTTCATATTTGTGCTAGGTTGTGGAAGATGCAGCAGCCTAGGCGATCTGGCATATTTTAAAGGGGACCAATTATGGCCCTTTTTACAAGATGTAAAATAAGTCTCTGATGTCCCCAGAGCATATATGTGAAGTTTTAGCTCAAAATACCCCACATAAAATGTTTCACAACAAAATTGCCACTTTTAGGGTATGAGCCAAAAAACGCTGATTTGAGTATGTTGCTTTAAATGCATATGATCTCTTGCTCCCGGAGAAGAGGGCGGAGCTTCAAGAGCTTCAAGAATTAGTAGTGCTAGCCTTTGCAAATAAACATTCCACTATTAGTAGAAGCCTGTTATCTTTACAGAAAACATACTCTGTTTCAAAGTCAGTCATCTGATTATACTGTGCATAATACATTTGCATTTATGAATTACACAGACGGCGAGCATGGCGGGATAGAAATAACAACATAGCTGGTCTCATGCTATCACAAACTTCATAAATCCCACTTCTGATTATGAGCTCGACAACTTCAAGCGATCGACTCACATTGCTTTCATATGCAACTTTTAACTACCACATTCCTATTCACGATCATTCATGGGCAGCACCAGTGAAAACAGACAAACACAATGGTAGCTTTAGCATCATTAGCCTTACTGAGTGCCAAGAAGCTCTTTAAGAAAAGCAATTTGGAAAACAAACGTGTGATACTTACTTTGTCTGGAGCTGATGCTCGCGCATGAAGCATTGGTATTGATTCCTAAACATTTAGGGGACGTTACCAATTTTTCCTGTCATATTTCCTTTGAAAATGAAATTTAACCACAGTGTTAAATTTAGGGAGAATCTGATACAGCTCTTTTGGAGAGACTGTTTATAATGTATTGGTTTTATTAAAAAAAATAGTTGGTGGATTTTTAACATTATAGGCTGGTTGTTTTCACACACTGCAGCACACAACTGTGATCAAACACCTTATTAAAGTGATTTTTGCAAAATAGGTCCCCTTTAATATACATTCTCATACAAAAGGTACTGTCTAAAAGGTACTAATATGTACATTTTAAGTTCTAATGTATACCTTTAAAGTACTAGTGTGTATTAATGAGGTACTTGTGTATATAGTGTAGGGGTAGATAATGTACAAAGGTGTACCTTTCAGCTTTTTTACCTTAGAGTACCCCCCAAGTGATAGCTTTGTAACTTTTTAATGTAAAACTTGATCTCATAAGAATGTATTTTCACTTAAGTTGTGGTTTTACCACACATACATTTATTTATGTTTGTGTAGATACTGAAACATACAATACTGCCATATATTGAAATCATCTCAAAGATAAATTCAGTTCATTGTGACTTCTGCAGTCAATTCATTTTGAAGGATTGCATAATGTTAAACAAGAGTATGCTTTATGACCTTAACATGAAAAACAATCATTTAACTTTTTTTTTTTTTTGCTGTGGGACACAAAAGTGTTTTCTCATTATAGACATGTGCTGTAACTGACAATAGAATCATAAAATACACCAAGAATGGAATTTAAAATCACAATCAATGTTATGCTGTATTTGGGGTGATGTGCATATGAAAGAGAAATGTGTGCCTTCATGGAGTGAATCGATGAGATTTTGAACAATTTGCAACTTAAAAACTGCTTTCAAAAAAAAAAAAAATTGTATTCCACTATTCCAGCAGAAAGAGCTGCAACTGCATACTACACATCATCATTTGGTATCAATTTTAACATTTCTGCAATAAAAAGTATGATTTCAAAACAAAATTTTTCAATATGTGAAATTTTACCTATGAAAAAATTAATTGGCATTGCAGTACCTTTTTTTTATGTATCAGGATTTTTTTTTTTTTTTTTTTACTCAAGTACAGGCCAAAAAACACCATCCCTGCAAAGAACAAAGCCTTATATAAAACATTGTATATAGCCTACGTTAGTAATGAAGATGAGTTATGTGCACAGGCCTGTAGTAATTTTATTTTAATATCTATCTGCACTGGTATACTCAGCATTAGAAAACTGTGCTTTTTATAGCTGTAATTTTAGCTGAATCAAGTTATATTATGTGTGTATGAGAGAAAGAGAGGGAGAGAAAGAGACATTACATGCAACTGTACTTGGCTGTACTTTTCTGTTGATTTTTTATTCATGTGTAAGAACACTGGGAAACGCAAAATAATAATAAATCTTATTTGTTTTACACGAATAATGCATTTTCATTAGGCGTAAATGCATGATTTAGTTTAGTCCTCTAATAACATTCTCAATATTAATTTATTGAATGCTGAGGATTTGATAAATCACACACCAGCTTCTTTTCGACACAAGAAATTGACTAATAAAAAGGCTACCTGAGCTCGAGAAGCGCAAGAGAAAGAGACACAGAGGGGGAAAAAAAAGAAAGAAAGAAAAAACTGAAATTGACTGACCTTAAAATCCCTGGGCTTTCAATAAACACTTTTGTGTTTGGCTTTGTGTTTATGAGATTCATAGTTCTCTTAAAGGACATCCCAGTAATCCCTTTACTGACCAAACGTGTGTGCTGCCCCTCACTGCAGGTGTCACTTATCCAGCCGCCCCAGAAATGTCAGCGTTTGCCCAGATCGTCCCAGCGTTCGCCTGTGATGACTGAATCCTGGGAGGATGAAATGTACATTGAGCTGTCATTCATCCACTTTTATATTTATTTTACTCTTTATTTCATGTTTTGCAACTTCCATGTGCATTCCCGCAGGGGTTCTCAGTGGCAAGTCAAAGATGATGATTTTAAATCAGTCCCTGTCTTTTTTTATATTCTTCACAAAAAAAGCAATAGTTTAACTTTCGCGTGGAGTTTGAAAGTGGCACGTTGTCTTTTTTGTATTTCGTAAAAAAGAATATCATAAAACCAGTTGACATCTTACCCGTCATCTCGCAAGGACATCAGGAGTGAGACGAGGAGAGATGAGTGAATACTCGGGCTGAATTTTATTGAGCCATTGTTCATGAAATACTGATCAGCTGAATGCTTTTCTTTGGAGTAACTCTGAAAACTGCCTTGAGTTTAAGAGCTATAGGAAGGTTGTTTTAAGAAGGTTATTCTCTTTTTGCCCTCTACATATTTTGCCCTCGGCATAGCAAATGATCACAGCTTTTACATTTTCTATTTTTGCCAGGGATTATAGTAGTTTCACAATTGTCAAAATAACGATTTCAGATATGCAATTGTAGACTATGCTTAAAAAATAATAGTATTGAGAGAGAGAGAGAGAGAGAGAGAGAGAGATCTGATCTCATCATCATCATGATCCAGTCCGTCTGGAATGACATGAAACAGAAAAGATCAAAAAAAAAAAAAAAAAAAAAAAACCTGAGACAGACTAAATCCAGAAGAACTTTGGCAACATCTCCAAGATGCTTGAAGAAACCTACCTGCAAAGCTACAGTACTGCGAAAAGTTTTAGGCACTTGGGTAAAAATGCTGCAAAAGTGAGTATGCTTTCAAAAGTAATTTCATAAATAGATTTTATACTAAATCAAATCAACATTTGCTGTTTAAAATAGCTTTTGTTCTAAGTATACTTGTGCATCATTTTTTCAGGTAGATTTGCTGGTAGGTTACTTCAAGCATCTTTGAGACTTGCCACATTTCTTCTGGATAACAATAATATCCATTTGAATAAATTACATGAACCATAAAATATATATAAAAAAAAATATATTAATTGTAATGTTTTTTGTTTGTTTTTAATTGAGTAATTCACTTCATTACGTCATTTTTTTTTTTTTTTTTTTTGTAAATGAAAATTTAAATAATATAAATAATTGATCACTGTAAAATGTATGAATATATTAAAATTCTTATTGGTCATACTACCCACCCTAATTGTGACTTTATTTATTCATTCATTCATTCATTGCATATGTGAGCATTCAAAAGTATCTGCCAATTGTGTCGGTACATATTTGGCGCTCTTGATACTGTACTATTTTTACATTTTTTAAAGTAATAACTTTGTATCAAAGAACCAGCACTTTTGCCATTCCTAATTCTGTCTTTAGCAAAACTGGTTCAGAAAGCATGGGACTGCTTTACAACTAGCATATCCCTGTGTGTTGTTTGATGATTCAAAAGCCCATATTTTGTTGTCCCAGCCCACCTGACCACAGTATCTGTAGCATTAAATCACATGATATACAATTTGTTGAGTCTCATTGCTTGATATATGGCCCAATATGTCAGAACACTGACTAATAAAACAAAACACATGGATGGTTTTGAGGACAAGACCAAAATAAAATATGTCATCTTGAGTTTTGGAAGACAGGTGATCTGTCTAATAAGAAAACGCATTCTGTTGGGAAAATCATGTTGGAAATGTCAGAGAGGGTTATTAATCACATAGAAAAAGCCTGATGCTCATGCACTATGACATGCAGAGGCTCGGTTTACTGATATTATGTCGGCTGAGTGTTTTGATTCATCAACTCATATTTTGAAATGCATTATGCTGCAGTCTTTGACACCATGGCTGTTGTTGTTGCTGCTTCAACTCTGGATCTCATTTAACGGCACTGTTTTATGTGGCCTCTTTAATAGTTTATAGTAAACTGTGTTTCAGTGAGTTAAATCAAAACGGACTTGTTCCTCCCTTAATATAAACATAAAGTGAGGCATTAAGATAATTACTTCAGATGGTGGGACTCACATACACAGCTAATAGATGGATGGTCATGATATTGAGTGGGCTTCTTCCATATTGACGTGTGCAGAACTCCACGATGCTTCTGCTCAATAATTTAAGCATAAATAAACACGGGCCTGGTAGGTACTGCAGTGGGGTTCTTCTCAAATATGGGGTTTATGTTTGCAGAGGTGAATAAAAATGGCATGCTGTGTGACATAGTTAAAACAATCTTTATATTTAATTTTATTTAACTGTATTTACTTTTATTTTATTTTATATATTAATTCACACATTATATATTCTGCCATTCATTTATGTCCTCTAAAATGTTTTTTTTTTTTTTCTTTAATTGGATTATTCATTATTTTAACCATTCATTGATGCGAAGTAGATTGACAGACATTTAATGCATGAACTAAAAACAGTTTATGAGAACGAGCATCTAGGCAAGGCATGTTTGAACGAATTTAAGGAAAATGTGTCAAACTTACAAATTTATCTTTCCTTTTTATCTGACATATATGACATTTCAATCCCACCCCTCCAAACTCCTTAATTTTGATATGAACACTCACTTTTTGCAATCCAGTGCAATTCCTAAAACAAAAATTAGTCTCGCTCAACATTTTGACTTGTTGAATATCCCATTTTATTCAAAAATATGTCAGCATTATTGGAGAGCTTTCTACTGAATGTTGGTTTTGCAGCTTAGATTCATTCAGTGAAGAATTTATTGGATGGATTCTTACTGATAACTTGTGAATCTTTTTGAGTCAATTTGTTTTCATGTGCAACCAGTGAAGACAAAGTAATAGCAAAGTGTTTTGTCATAACGTTCAATTCAGAATGCAAGCTCACGACCCTTGAGCCACCGCTGAATATCGATGCAGGAAACACTGATACAAGCACCATTGTTCCTTTTACAGCAAACAACCAATTCACCGCCTCTTCAAAACCAATCCAGCTGTGCACTAAATAAAGCAAACCAATGCCTCTTTTGAAATGTAAAAAATAACATGCATAAAAGAAATGCATAAATGACAGATCTTTCAGGCTGATACAAAAAGGGCAATTTTCTCTTAGTTATGAATAACTCCATCACACTTCCTGCAATAATGCTTACGCAAACCAGATTAATTAAACAACATAGCCTTTCATTTGCACTGCCATTTCATCTATATTCCTTACTGAATCATGGGAAACCTCAAGAGATAATCCCTGTCAGGATGAGTAAAGCGTTATTCCTTCACACATTAAAGTTAGTGGAGTACAGCGCTCGATTGAAGCGTTCTTTGGCTTAAATAATCCTCCAGCCCGTTCCAATAGCCTTGATTGATAGTGATGAATGAAAATGCAAGAGAATGGCCTGCACGGGTTACACTTAAGGTGAACGTCGAGCCGCACTGCCACAACCCTAATCATAACTTGCATAAATCATTGACGCTAAGAGTCACCGTCTGCATGCAGGAGGGAAGGTCCTCGGAGCTTGATTTTTAACAACTGATCGCAACTCACTTCATTCAGCCGATCATCATAGGTAAAAAGGTCTGAGATGGATCAGGGACGTCTCCCCCTCCATCTTCAGAAGAGCCCTTCAGTGAAAATATGCTTCACATCAGGTCATTTTAAGATAAAGTTAGAGCGTGTATTTCCATCCACTGTTTTTTGAATTACACTCCTGGAGCTCCATATGAACACACATAAATGCTTGCTTTTCATTTCAGTTGGCGTTTAATGAAGGCATGTCTCTGAAGTGATCAGAAATTAAACTTATATAACAAGCGAGGAAATGTGCGAAAATTCTGGTGGCAGATTGGCTGCTGTCGAATGGATAAGCATGTGGCTGTCTGAAGATGAGAGAGGATTGGAAAGGTTAACAGCATTGCTTGTACTTCCTCTTCAATTCATCTGCCTATTCCTTGGAGGTAAATGAGGGAGACAAATAAATATAGAAATAGCTTTTCCAGCTAGGAAAAGTGTGTGTTTTTTATATTAAATTGAAATGTTTATTTTACTAATAACAGTCCATTATTACATAACACACGCTTTTATGCAAAGCAACACTCTTAAAAATAAAGGTGCTTCATGATGCCATAGAATAACCTTTTTGACTGAATGGTTCCATAAAGAACCTGAAGAACTATTTAACACGTTGGTTTTTTTTGTGGCGAAAGAAGGTACTTCAAAATATAAAAAGGTAAGAAAGAGATAGTTCATTAAAGAACCTTTGACTTAATGGTTCTTTGTAGAACCAAAAATGGTTCTTCTATGGCATCACTGTGAAGAACCTTTTAAGTATGCATTTTATCAGTATTTGCTTTTTTGTATCAAACCCATGACCTTGGTATTGCTAACACCATACTGTACTGTTTGAGCTATAGGAAGGCTATTATTATAAACAATTTATGACGTGGCCAAAATAAGTGAGTTGTAATTGTGTAATCCAATATTCGAGTGATATTGCTGGCTTGATTTGTTCCAAGACTAATTTGTTTGTCCTTCTTGTGATCAGTGGGATAAGTAAAATTCATCTCCAGCACCACATTTCAAATGCATTGATCCCTCGACTGTTCTGTTTCCTTAATGTCCAACTCTCACAACCATAGGTGACTATGGAAAAGATCAAACTGAATCTTGATTGACAAGGAGATGTCCTTAGATTTAAAAACCTTGTCCAGTGACGTCATCGTTGACTTTCCCATTGCAATTGTCCAATTGAACTCCATAGTTGATGTGGGCTAGGTGTTCACTATCGATTCAAGTAGGTTGAAGTCCTTAACAACTTCTATTTCATCACCGTCCAGCAGGCAAGTGTCAGAATCAGAATCAGAATGAGCTTTATTGGCCAGGTTTGTTTACACATACGAGGAATTTGTTTTAGTGACAGAAGCTCCACAGTACAACAGAAAGACAGCAAAAGGACAGGACACAGATAATAAAATAATAATATAGACCTTTTTCCTGAGTAACCTATGAGCGGCGCCATGACGGATTCTAACTTCCGTTTGGGTGCTCTCGTGTTCCGGTCTCCATAGAAATACGTTAAGATGTGTTAAAAAAAGATAGATTGAATTGAAACTTTTTCACTATAACTAAATATAAAAATGTGCGGAGGGTTAAGCTGTGCTGTTGTTGGCTGCCATGGTAATGGCGATAAGCTAAGGAATTCCTTTAAAGTACTTGTTTTGCGTATCAGAAAATCTGTCATGTCCGGCGCTGTATACATGGCTTGCAGCACTTAAAGTTACAATACCAAGTGTTAAATAAAGTATGTTAAAATAATGTTTGCTCTTATTCTCTGGACAAAATCCTGTGAATTTCGCCCCGATCGGGAGCTGTATGTGCGCTCATCTGTTTTCAATGCAGCTAACCTCGCATTGCTACATGTCATCTTCCCACTCATTAAACTATGACAGGTCCTTTACTGCAAAAGTCAGCAACACTCTAAAGTGATGAAACAATGGCACCACATGATTTTTAACATCGTTTTCATCGTTTTCACGTTATACTGTATTATCGGCTCGGAAAATATGTAAATGTGACTAGAAACCGGACATGTAAAGCACCGTTCTAGTCAGGCGAGACTTCCGTGTTCAGAAAAAGGTCTATACAAACATAAAAATAGACAATGTACAAAATACCAAAAACACAATATATAATTAATATACAATTATGTGTGTACAGGTCTGATATGTGCAAATTTGAAAAAAAAAAAAAAAATGTATGTGTGGTGAATAAATAATGTATAATAGTGTTGCGTGTTCCACGTTTAGTGTCATAGTCCTCAATTGTCATTTTAGTTTTAGCCATATTGAGGAAAAGTCCCATTGTAACAGGGACGCTGAGGCAGAAGTTGAATCCATTTGCGGATGTTTATTAAGAAAAGCAGAGTACACAAAACAGGTAGGACGTCGGTGTCAGAAGGCAGTCTAAGGCAGATGCAACATAAACGTATTCCAGGCAGCGGTGAGATAAAGCAGGCAGAGGGTCAATACCGGGTGATCAGTCCAATTAAACAAACGTAGCAAGAAGGGGAAATCGAGAGAGCAAAAGACAAAGGCAGGCAAAAGGGGTCAAACCATAAAGCAGTCCTCACTGGCAAACAATCCAAAAAGGGGCGATCCGTAAACTCGATAATCCAGAGGCAAAACAAGACGGCAACAGGTAATCAGACAGGGTATATGAAAAACGCTCGGTAAGGCAGGTGAAACTGGCAATACTTCGCAAGGTGGAAGCACATGGTGATCGCTTTTAAAGTGCCAAACAGGAAGTGGAAGTAGAAGCAGCAGAGGGAGCATGCAGTCAGTATTCAGGTGAGGGCTCCCTCTGCTGGCGTGGCGTTACAGAATCCCCCCCCCTAGGAGCGACTCCCGGAGCTCGACGTGGCCGCCCCCGTGGTCGTGGTGTAGGTCGGTCGGGTCTGGCTCGATGAAATTCCTCGATGAGTGATGGGTCTAGGATGTCGCGGGCGGCTACCCACGATCTCTCCTCAGGTCCATATCCCTCCCAGTCCACCAAGTACTGGAGCTGACCCCCTCGCCGACGCGAGTCCAGCAACTCGTGCACCTGGTAAGCGGGAGTCCCGTCAATGTCCAAGGGTGGCGGTGGTTCTGGGGCTTCATGGCCGGGGTCAGCATCCGGGTGGACCGGTTTCAGGAGGGAGACATGGAAAGAGGGAGAGATACGATAGTTAACAGGAAGCTCTAACTGGTAGGTAACCTCATTAATTCTACGAAGAATTTTAAAAGGACCAACGTACCTTGGGGAGAGCTTCCTGCTGGGTAGCCGCAATTTGATGTCCCGAGTGGAGAGCCAGACCCGTTGCCCAGGTTGGTAGGGAGGGTGTGGACGGCGTCGTCTGTTAGCCTGTATTTCCTGTGTCCTAACAGCCCGCTGAAGACGAACATGAGCACTGTCCCACACCCTCTCACTACGCCTTATCCAGTCATCGACCGCTGGAACCGAGGAGGGTTCGCCAGACCACGGGAACATCGGTGGTTGAAACCCCAGGACACACTGAAAGGGGGTGAGACCTGTAGACGAGTGGGTGAGCGAGTTTTGGGCGTATTCTGCCCATGGGAGGAATTCCGACCATCTATGTTGTTCACGGTTACAGTAGGTTCTCAGATATCGTCCAATCTCCTGATTCAATCTTTCCACCTGGCCATTGGCTTGAGGATGATATCCTGAAGTCAGACTCACGTTAATATCCAACTGTTTGCAGAATGCCCTCCATACTTGAGAAGTGAATTGGGTGCCCCGATCACTCACTATGTCTTCCGGGAGGCCATAGATGCGAAACACATTGTGGAAGAGAGCAAGAGCGGTTTCCATGGCAGAGGGCAGGCCTTTTAGGGGGATGAGACGACAGGATTTGGAGAATCGATCGATGGTTACCAGTATTGCTGTGAAGTCGTTGGAGGGTGGTAGGTCGGTGATGAAGTCGATGGATAGGTGTGACCATGGACGTTGTGGTATGGGGAGTGGGCGTAGAAGACCAGAGGGCAATTCTTTGGGGGTCTTAGACTGAGCACAGAGGGAGCATGATTTCACAAATGTTGTTACATCTCTGTTCATGGAGGGCCACCAGAATGTGTTCTTAGTTAAATGGAGAGTACGTGAGATACCTGGATGCCCGGAGCTTAGGGAAGAATGCACCCATTGCATCACTCGATTCCGTAGAGTACTTGGTACAAATTGCTGGTTGGGGGGACAGTTTGTGGGTGGTGGTTCGTTCTGTTGCTCACGCTGAATCTCCTCCATGATATCCCAAGAGATGGGAGCCAGGATAACCGTGGGAGGAAGTATTGGTTCTGGGGATTGTTGTTCGATAGGAGGATCGTGGCGTCGTGAGAGAGCGTCCGCTTTACTATTCTGACTGCCCGGCCTGTAGGTTACCGTAAACTGGAAGCGAGTGAAGAAGAGTGCCCAGCGAGCCTGCCTTGGATTTAGACGTTTCGCTCCCTTGATGTATTCTAGGTTCTTATGGTCTGTGATTACTTGGAAGGGGTGAGTGGCACCTTCAAGCCAATGTCGCCACTCCTCAATTGCTGCTTTCATTGATAAAAGTTCCTTGTTCCCCACGTCGTAGTTACGCTCTGCCTGAGTCAGTTTCCTGGAGAAGAAAGCACATGGAAACAATTTGCCTGGCTGACCGTGTCTCTGTGACAAGACTGCCCCTATACCACAATCAGAAGCGTCCACCTCCACTATAAAGGGCAAATTTGGATCAGGATGTTTCAGGATGGGGGCCGAGGTGAATCTCTCTTTTAGGGAGACGAAAGCTTGACTGGCCGCTTCGGTCCATGCTAGTTTGGATGGTTTACCTTTTAGGAGGGATGTTAAGGGGGCTGCAATCATGCTGTAATCACGGATGAACCTCCTATAAAAGTTAGCAAACCCCAGGAACCGTTGCAACTCCTTTACTGTGGTGGGTTGTGGCCATTCGACGACTGCTTGGATTTTGGAAATGTCCATTTTAACCCCTTGATGACTGATATGGTACCCGAGGAACGAGGTTTGACGAACGTGAAATTCACATTTTTCTGCCTTTACATACAGTTGATTCTGTAGGAGTCTTGATAGGACGGTACGTACATGATCAACGTGATCTTCCTCTGTCTTGGAATATACTAGAATATCGTCAATATAGGCGATCACATACTTGTTGAGCAGGTCCTTGAAGATCTCATTGATGAACGACTGAAACACAGCTGGAGAGTTGGCCATCCCATACGGCATCACCCGGTACTCGTAGTGCCCCCTAGTGGTGAGGAAGGCGGTTTTCCATTCATCACCCTCACGGATTCGAATGAGATTGTAAGCGCTTCGTAGGTCAAGTTTGGTGTATATGGTGGCTTCACGTAACTGTTCTAAGGCAGAGGGTACTAGAGGGAGGGGGTAACGAAATTTAACTGTGACATTATTCAGGCCTCTATAGTCTATGCAGGGTCTTAGTCCTCCGTCCTTCTTCTCGACAAAGAAAAACCCTGCTGCCGCGGGAGAAGTAGAAGGTTGTATGAATCCGGAGTCTAGAGCCTCGTTAATATATTCCTCCATGGCTTGACTTTCCTTTTGTGAAAGGGGGTAAACTTTACTTTTAGGGGGCATGGCATTCGGGAGGAGCTCAATGGCACAATCCCAGGGACGATGTGGTGGAAGTTGGGCTGCCTTGGTCTTACTGAACACCTCAGATACGTCGTGATAGCAGGATGGAATGGTAATGTCCTTGTGAGTGAGGGGACTTTCTACCGTGGTGGTGTAACAGGGTTGGGGTTTTGCGGAAAGACAGTTCTTTTGACAGAAGGCGGACCAATGTGTTAGCTCACCATGATACCAGGAGATGTCGGGGTCGTGAATCGAAAGCCAGGGGAATCCCAAGATTACCTCATGCTTGGGAGAGTCAACGACGTAGAATGAAATAGATTCCTGGTGCAGCAGGCCGACCTTGAGTGTGAGTGTCTTGGTTTGATAAGTGATTCCTTCTCCGATGAGGGCGTCATCAATGGCTTTGATCTTTATGGGGGGTGTGCAAGGTTGAACGGGGATCTGGTATTCCTCCACCACAGTCCGGTTGATGATGTTTAACGCTGCTCCCGAGTCTATCAAGGCAGTAAGTTCAAGAGACAGAGTATCATTTTCTAGGGTAATGGGAAGGGTGAGAGATCGGTTGGTAAGTAAGGCAAAGTGGTTAATATTTACCCTGGTGTTGGATGGACGTTTCTGAGGGCATCCTAGACTGCGATGACCTGTTCCCCCACAGTAGAAACACAAGTTGTTAGTGCGACGTCTTTCCTTCTCCTCCGCTGACAATCTTGAAATGTTGATCTGCATGGGTTCCTCCCGTGGAGAAGATATGGGTGTTGGTGCTATTGCGAATTTACGGGGGTTACTCCTTTCAGGTTTGGGTTTGGAGTGTTGTCTCATGAGGTTATCAATCTTTACCGTGAGCGAGACGAAATCAGAAAAGGACAAATCCTCTTTGCGGCAAGCCAGTTCAGCCTGTAGAGCAGGATTAAGACTGTGGAAAAACATAGCTTTCAATGAGACATCATTCCATCCACTTTGAGCAGCCAGAGTTCGGAAGTTAATGGCATATTCCGCAGCTGTACGATCACCTTGCTGAAGTCCGATCAATTGTGTCGAAACATCCCTGCCCCCTGCGGGATATTCAAACACCTCACGGAGTTGGTCCATGAAATAGTTAACTGAGCATCTGAACCGAACGTCCGCATCCCACACTGCTGAAGCCCAATCGATGGCTCTGCCCGTTAACAGTGTCATAAGGAAAGCACACTTTGTTTCTTCGGTTTCGAATTTGTCTTTCTGGTGGTCGAAATATAACTTAACTTGACGAATAAATCCTTTACATAACTCAGCAGTACCATCGAACTTGTCAGGGAGAGCAAAGCTTACCGTTCTAGGCGTGGGAGGAGGTAGCGATCGGATGTACTGTGTTAGGTGCTCGTTGACGGACTGGAGTTTGCTGAGTTGTTCCTGATAGCTCTTTAATAATTCTCCTTGATAAGCAAATGCCGCTTGGAGGTTAGAAACATCCGCTGGATTCATTGTAGGCGAAGTATTCTGTAACAGGGACGCTGAGGCAGAAGTTGAATCCATTTGCGGATGTTTATTAAGAAAAGCAGAGTACACAAAACAGGTAGGACGTCGGTGTCAGAAGGCAGTCTAAGGCAGATGCAACATAAACGTATTCCAGGCAGCGGTGAGATAAAGCAGGCAGAGGGTCAATACCGGGTGATCAGTCCAATTAAACAAACGTAGCAAGAAGGGGAAATCGAGAGAGCAAAAGACAAAGGCAGGCAAAAGGGGTCAAACCATAAAGCAGTCCTCACTGGCAAACAATCCAAAAAGGGGCGATCCGTAAACTCGATAATCCAGAGGCAAAACAAGACGGCAACAGGTAATCAGACAGGGTATATGAAAAACGCTCGGTAAGGCAGGTGAAACTGGCAATACTTCGCAAGGTGGAAGCACATGGTGATCGCTTTTAAAGTGCCAAACAGGAAGTGGAAGTAGAAGCAGCAGAGGGAGCATGCAGTCAGTATTCAGGTGAGGGCTCCCTCTGCTGGCGTGGCGTTACACCCATATTTTGAATTTATGCTTGACTGCTCATAATATGTTCCTCATGCCCTCCAATCGGCTTGCTATCAAAGTGGTATCATCCGTATATCTCAGATTGTTCACGTTATGTCTTTTCCTGAAGATTACTTCAGCATATAAATTGAAAAAGAATGGTGACAGGAAACATCAGACATCCTTGCCTGACTCCACGTTCCACTCTAAACCACTGGGTATCTCCATACTCAGTTCTGACTGTGGCCTCTTGGTCTTCATAGAGACTTTTTATGAGGTTGATCAGATGGATTGGCACACCCATTCTTTAGCACAGGGATCACCAAACTTGTTTCTGGAGGGCCGGTGACCTGCAGAGTTTAGCTCCAACCCTAATCAAGGTCTTGCTTGGTATACTTGAAACTTCAACACATCTGCCTTGAAGTTTCAAGTATACCAAGCAAGACCTTGATTAGGGTTGGAGCTAAACTCTGCAGGACACCGGCCCTCCAGGACCGAGTGTGGTGACCCCTGCTTTAGCGTCTTCCAAAGCTTGATCAATGCAATCGATAGCTTTACTGTAGTCGACAAACCAAAGGTAGAGGCCTTTCTGGTACTCCTTGGCTTTTTCTATAATCCATATGATATCAGCTATAATGTCCCTAGTCCCTCTGCCTTTCCTGAAGCCGGCTTGCTCTTCAGGTAGTTCTCTTTCTATGTAAGTCAATAAATGTCCCTGAATGATCTTTAATAAGATTTTACTGGCATGAGATATAAGTGCAGTAGTCTGATAGTTGCCACAGTTGGTAACGTCACTTTTCTTAGGAATTGGGACAAAGAATCTTGACCAATCCTTCGGCTACTTTCCAGTACCCAATATTTGTTGGCATAGCTTTGTGATAGCTTCTAAAACAGCTTCTGAGAGCCTGATTAGATCTATGGGTATGTTATCACTTCCAGGAGCTTTGTTGTTTGGCATGAGCTTGATAGCAGCAATGACCTCATCCTAGAGAATATCATGTTCTTGGTCAGAAACAATCATTGTTTTGTTTTGTACACCCAAGTTATTCTGAGTTTCTCAGTTTATCCTTTCCATTGGTTTTTGATTTCTTCCGGTTCCGTCAACTTGGTCCCCTTGGTGTTTTTCAGTATGCCAATTCTGGGTTGGAATTTTCTCTTGATCTCCTTAATTTTCAAATAGGCTGAAAAAAAAGCTTGGACATGCTCCATCTAACAGAAATAGTATACAGTATCATCCAAGTACTTTGGCATGCTATTTTAAATGCGTCATGATGTGAGAACACTGGTTCTAATCATGCATAATACTTGGAATGGATTTTATGCAAATTACTATGCAACCATCGCGTTTCTTCAGTACACTGTGATATGTCGAGTGTAAATTCAGTTGATTTCATCAATGCAGTTCATCCTCAAAAGGGTCAGGATTTTTTAAATGACTATTTTATCCATAATTAAGTCCATTTATTCAGGCAGCATATTTGCAAAATGTAGAGTACAGTTCGATTCTTAATTCTGCAATCAAAAGCTGCATGCTGCTCTGTCCTGAGACACCATGTTAATTGTAGTGTTTGCATGGCAGCTAGTCTCCCTTATAATGTCTTGCTTTTTTTCTCCAACGTTGAAGCACAGTGTGATGTCTAATTAGCAGAATCCTGCAGAGACCTGCATGTCGTGCACAGACAATAGTACAAACAGATTAAGAAAATACAACAAAAGGATTTGTGGCTGGTATGAACAAATCGTATAGGCTACAATTATTTTATAGCTTTTGTGAGTAAATGATGGAATGAGAGGGCGACGTGTGCCAGAGTAGACAGAGAGACGTTTTGTGCCTTTCTTAAACAATATCAATGTAACGGTTCGAATAACTGTATTGTAATTATTCTGCTGGTTTCTAAGACATGGCAAAATGAAAGCTGTATTATTCTCCAGCTTTCCTTTGTCATTTTAATTAAAGTATTGTGGAAGCAATTATATGGACTATGAGGGTCCCGATATTTATGCATTTATTTTATTTCTCATCTCATGAAATGCATTTTTGACACTGTTAAATGGAATTCAAAAAGAAGTTCAGGAACAACATGTTCAATTAATCCTGCCAATCACAAAGGAAAAGATAAACACTGCTTACCTGAATCCTTTTCAGATTCTACCTGCATCCCAAATTCACCTATACTTTTTATAATTAGGTCCGGAGGGGACGTTTTGTTGCTGAAAGCCGAACCTGTGTAACTTCATTATGTTATATGAACTGTGTTGCAAGTGTGTTGTTTGCATCTTAGCTACTACTATATTATTGAAATTCAGGGAGTTGTAGAGGGTGTTTACACAGTTTTCAACTAAGTACGAACAACTTTTGTGTTTTGGACATTCATTTACACAACAACAGCGTTTTGGAGGGCTTAAAATGCAAACTTTTGAAAACTGGTTTCTAGGCATATGACTATCACATTTTCATGTTGCGATAATTGCTGAAGCTTTTATCACAGTTGCAAAAATAGTGTTGCCATAACAGTTTTGATAACATTTTAATTTTCAATATAACAAACAGAACTGGACATTTAAATACAATAAAGCAGAGCACAAAAATGTAAAAAAAGTAAACAAATGTTTATAACAGATTAAAGTGCAAAAGAATTATACAGAACAAAAGGTAACAGTTTATAGTAAGGTGGTATTAGTTAACCTTAGTTAATGCATTATCATTGACAATGAGCAATAGCTACATTTGTTACAGGATTTATTATTCCTACAGCTGTCATGTTAGCTTGGGTCCATTAAATGGCACAGTTACAACTTTTGATTTTAATAACACGTTATTAAATGTTTAAATTAACTTAAATGCTTCAGAAGATTTTTTTCATTGGCAGTTTATGGTAACTAATGAATTAACTAATGTTAACTAATGGAGACATAATGTGAAGTGTGACTCAACAATGAGGAATCAAGACATTTGTAAACAATATCTAGGGTATATTATTGTCCAGATTAAAATATAAAAAAGTTTGAAAATAAATATCTTTGTTGACGGGGTAACAGCTGCATTTCTGCTGTTCTATTAGAGCCATCTGCTGTCAGAGAGTGAATTTGCACTTTTATTCAGTCCCTTTCACTCATTCCACCATGCGCTTCTTCCGTGTTGGGTTGTTTACATCAGAGAGCGCATGCGTCTTTGATGCAGCATATAGCTATATTTATGCATTGTAACCATTTTATGTGCAAAGTATTCTTAAAATTAATAAAAAAAACTGAATGATTTGTATTAAATAATAATTCACAGTATTTTGAAGTGCCCAATAGATAACAATATTGTGCATGTTCTTTATCGTGATATATCGTATTACCGAATATTTGCACATCTTTTGGTTTCAAAGTACAAGCTTTTGAAAACTATGCTGTTGTTGCCTATTTGTGAAAATGGTGACGTCATGTTTTCATGGATTCATGTGAACAGGGATCATTTCGATAATGTTGTCGTCTGTATTTCAAAAACTCAAACATTTAGATTTTTAGTACAATCGTTGCTGTGTCAACACTAAATTGGGACTTGCTGAGTCACATTCTGAAGCATTTGTACTCAGAGCTGTTTAAAGGGTAATATAGTGCCAGACGACAGTAAACGAATCTGTAATTTTAAATCAGTGTTATAAGTACCCTGTCAGAGGGGGTCTATAGCCCTGGTGGATTTCATCATTTTTCTGTCAGCTTGAACTGGAATCAATAGTCCAGGCATTTGCTATGGCTGAGGAGTTGATCCTCGTCTCCATTGCTTCAATCGATAATCAGCAATGACATGGGACTCTTAGCCAGAAAGGTTCAGAATTCTGGCTCGTGGATTCTGGGTAAAGCCGATTGTATCATAAACTCGGGGCTAAAGGTCAGGTAAAGGAGACCAACACTGTACACAATGCTGGCCAAGCGGTAAAGGTCGCAGGGCACGTGATCAGAGAACGGTTCAGATGTCACACAGTGGTTTTCTCCTGTAGCTGTGCTGAGACCAGTGACTGTAACAGCCCTAAACAATTACTAATGTGTATTTTCAGGTGTTTTATACTGGAGTGATATTTTAGAAGCGGACTTCTGACTGTAGACATAAAGTCTGGTCTACTTAGGGCATGTTTACTCTTGGCAGGTTTGGTTTGATTAAAACGAACTCTGGTGCAATTGCTCTTTTAGTATGATTCATTTAAATAAATGCAAATGCTGACATCCTACAACTCGTCAATCCTACAGAACAATATAAATCCAATATATTGGGAAATAATTAGATGAATTGGATGCAGACAATCAAATCTGGGCAGCAAGTTGCTCATGGCTCAATGAAAATTACCTCTGGTGCGGTTCGGCAGATAATCGACGCAACATCTAAATTAACTAAAAAGAGCATGTGATGTTACAAATGTGACCCTAAAAAGAACAGAATGCTCAAGCATACCTGCTTTTTCCTCATGTTGCCCATTACAATTTGGTACAGCTAGGTGTCAGAAACGCTGTTTACTTACAAAAGATGTCCGTGTTTGCAACAGAGGAATTCCTGTCACTGTTTTGATTATTTTACACATTGTTTGAGCTCTTCATGAGTTATCAGCTGGTAAAAATACCAGCATATGCACACATCCAAATAGCACATTTAGTCACATTTATTTATTTGTATTTATTTATTTTTTTTCTCATAAAAGCTGTCCAATCAGGTTGTGACGATATTCTTATGCCTTTTGTTTTCCATCTTTAGGTTCGGTATTAAAAATGATGGTGAACCAGGTGAACCAGGATTAAATGTAACATTTTAGTCTGGTCCAAAGGAACCAATAGAACCATTCTACAAGTCAAAACACACCCTTAGGCGGTAAGAGATCTACCTGACTGGCATGATCAATCAATTAAAAATATCATGTGGTGTGAGTGTAAATTATGCCTTGCATGATAGGCCTTGAATATGTGATATAGTTTAAATAAATAAATAATAAAGAGTTCTAGGTTCCTCTCTATGACATTTTTTACACACACACACACACACACATATATATATATATATATATATATATACACACACTCACCGGCCACTTTATTAGGTACACCTGTTCCAATTGCTTGGTAACACAAACTGCTAATCAGTCAATCACATGGCAGCAACTCAATGCATTTAGGCATCTAGATGTGGTGAAGACGACTTGCTGAAGTTCAAACCGAGCATCAGAATGGGGAAGAAAGGGGATTTAAGTGACTTTGAACATGGAATGGTTGTTGGTGCCAGACGTGCTGGTCTGGGTATTTCAAAAACTGCTGATCTACTGGAATTTTCACACACAACCATCTCTAGGGTTTACAGAGAATGGTCAGAAAAAGAGAAAATATCCAGTGAGAGGCAGTTGTGTGGCCGAAAATGCCTTGTTGATTTCAGAGGTCAGAGGAGAATGGGCAGACTGGTTAGAGATGATAGAAAGGCAACAGTAACTCCAATAACCACTCGTTACAACCAAGATATGCAGAATACCATCTCTGAACGCACAACACATCGAACCCTGAAGCTGATGGGCTACAGCAGCAGAAGACCACACCGGGTGCCGCTCCTGTCAGCTAAGAACAGGAAACGGAGGCTACAATTTGCACAGGCTCACCAAAATTGGACAATAGAAGATTGGAAAAATGTTGCCTGGTCTGATGAGTCTCGATTTCTGCTGCAACATTCAGATGGTAGGGTCAGAAATTGGCGTAAAGAACATGAAAGCATGGATCCATCCTGCCTTGCCTCAACGGTTTAGGCTGGTGGTGGTGGTGTAATGTGTGGGTGATATTTTCTTGACACACTTTGGGCCACTTAGTACCAATTGAGCATCGTTTAAACGCCACAGCCTACCTGAGTATTGTTGCTGACCATGTCCATCTCTTTATGACTAAAGTGTACCCATCTTTTGATGGCTACTTCCAGCAGGATAATGCACCGTCACAAAGCTCAAATCATCTCAGACTGGTTTCTTGAACATGATAATGAGTTCACTTTACTCAAATGGCCTCCACAGTCACCAGATCTCAATCCAATAGAGCACCTTTGGGATGTGGTGGAACGGGAGATTCGTATCATGGAAGTGCAGCCGTCAAATCTACAGCAACTCCGTGATGCTATCATGTCAATACGGATCAAAATCTCTGAGGAATGTTTTCAACACCTTGTTGAATCTATGCCACGAAGAATTAAGGCAGTTCTGAAGGCAAAAGGGGTCCAACCCGGTACTAGCAAGGTGTACCTAGAAGTGTCCAGTGAGTGTATATGTGTGTGTGTGTGTGTGTGTGTGTGTGTGTGTGTGTGTGTGTGTGTGTGTGTGTAAAAAAAAGAATAAATATTGTAAATATATGAAAATATCACTGACTAACCTATAAAACTATAGCAGATGTGTTAAGACATTCTGTCTAAGCCCAAAGCAATAAGTATGCATATCTAGTTGTCTTGTTACTAAGTGCCTCAAACAAAACTCCTGAGTACCTTTCAAGGACCTGATGCCAGTAACCAAACTTTGGCAAATCCAATAATCCTTCATCAAAAGCGCTCATTGTATCTACCCGGTACCTTGTAAACACAACTTAGTTTCCAGACGAACCAGTGCCAACTCCTGGGAATTGCGTAAAGCCAGCCAATCAGATTAGAACTGCCGATTTTCTGCCAGCACCTGCCAATTTTGTGTGCAGTATCTGCATCAGATGGTCACAGAATGGGCTGTGGGCGATCTGTGGGTGTGCCGTCTAATACTAGAATAGCTTTTGAGAGGAAATATGCAGTTCTCATAACTTTTAAATCATATACAGTAAAATAAGTTATTCTAAACAGTTTTAGAGCTTATAGTCATCCGTTTCTGTAGCACCGTGAGGCAGCCAGTGTTATCATCTGTCTGACTGTTGACTAAGGAGAGATAAGGACGCTTTTAGTTTACGTTTTCCGACCTGGGAGAGGCCTAGTAGATTTTTATCTAATGGAAGTACAACCTCTTTCACTCAGACATGGCCACAGGCAGAGTTGGGTTACCTCATGATGAAACAGCATAATGTGTCCACAAGCACTCAAATCCACCCTGTACTCACTTTATAGATTTCTGGCCACAGGATAAAGTTTATACTGGAGCCAGGATACAGTTTCAGGAATGTCACAGTTTATTTATTAATTTTAATTCCCTCAGAAGCACTTTGAGTCGTCTGTTGTCCTAATGGGGCCTGTTGACTTGTCTGTGAAGCTCTTCAGTCCTATAGAACAATGTAAATCCAATACATTGGGAAAGAATGGGATGAATTGGATGCAGACAATCAAATCTGGGGCACCATGGAGACCACACATCCGTTTCAAAACTGCAGGAAATGGGTCAGTGGTGCTTGTGGGTTAAAAGTAAATGAATTCTTGGTGGAGAGTCAACAGTAATTCCAGGATGGGGTTTACGCTGGGTTTTATTGATAAAGCTGCCGATTTCTCTGCAAGGGCTAATTGTAGCTCTGGGGTACCATAAGCTTTCGCCTGGTGTGGCCTTCTTTAAGCCCTGAAAAAACACAAGGCATTCTGGGTATAGCTAAGAGTGGCGACCTGCACGGATAGCTTCACCTGTCGTGGCAGGATAGTCGTTTATTAGCATGTATAATCTTTCTCTCAGCTCTCTCAGTTTCACCACCCTGTTTTCATATCTGAAATATTTCATTACAGAACAGCTGCGGGGATCTAGTACCAATATGAGATTTCAGCAAATGTAAATTAAAAGATCTTGTTCTAACGTAATTTACAGAACGACTCACATTAAAATGACGATCACAAATGGCACACAATTTATGTAAAAATAAAAAAGGATTTACAAAATAAAAAATATTTCTCAATTTAAACATTTGTTATGTTCTCTATGTAAATTGTATATGTATAAAAAAACAACTGATGATTGCAATATACAATTTTATAGAAACATCAGCATTAAATTATAGAAATATCAGTGTTAAATTCTCTTTTCAAGAGGAATATTGTCGTTTCATGGTCTAGCAAATGCTTGTCATGTCCAGTCTGTCTTATTCACTTTGTTGATCTTTGTCGCGTACCGTGAGGTCAGTTTTGGCTCTGATGGCTGTGTTGTAACCTGTTTGCACAGATTTCCTTTGGCATTGCTAATGTGTTGTACGGCAGTTTGTCTTATCTCCCAGTTCATCTAATTCGCACCCGTGAGTGTCAAAGCATCCCGAGAGTCCAACCGTGTGCTTAAACTCAGCAAACTCTGCATTACTGACAGAAAGCTTACCGATCTCACTACTGCAGACATATGATGCGTGATGATTATTACAAGATTGCATCAGATTTGAACATAATTAAAAACATGTTCACCCGGAGGGAATTGGTCTGCAATTATTTTTACATTTGTACAGAAATAAGGAATAATAGAAATGCTCTGACAGCCATGTTTAAGTTTGTCTAACTCTTCAGGCAGAGTGTAATGGGATGGAATAGAGGTGTTTATCCACTAAACACATAATTCTCTTGTCACATTCCACAATCCTCCATTATTAACCTAGAAATACAGTTGTTCCAAAAATGCATTAGGACACTTAATGGAAGCATCACTGCTTTATCAAACCAAGTGTCATTTATTAAAAAAACAGACTGCTTTGATACTTTGATCTAATAAGATGACATTTACACAGAGGTGTCCAAATAATTTTTAGGGCCACTGCAGATATATCAAAGTATCACTTATTAACACTGCTTGATTAAACATCTGAGTTCCAATGAAATTACACATGTTAGTGATGGCATCACAAGTGTGTATGTGAGTCATGTATGTGATCGAATACTAACAGCTACTGTGTTTATTTATTTATGGCCTTTTTGGCCACTATTTATTGATAGGATAGTGGAGAGAAGAGGGAGGAATGGAATCTGGAAATATTGCTAAATTGATTTCAACTCACATCACCCACATGAATGCCACGGCTCAATGCACCGGAGCGCATGCACGAGCTCCACTGCAGCACCATACCAAAGCTAAAATAGCACTCTTATGATTTATTACATTAACAGTCAATATTTATTAACAAATATCAAATTATATAATTAATATATTTTTTTTTATTAATTTAAAATCATGTTAAATTCTATTTTAAAGTACTTTTCAATTAACTAAACATTTCAAGTAATTATGTAAATGATTTCTGCAGTTACACCATAAGATCTTATTTATAAATTGGATATTTTAACACATACCTGTATTCACTTAAGACTGTTTGACTGTTTACCTCAAGCAAAATGCGAGACAAAGCTATTATAATAAACTATTATATTAATAAAATAAAAAAATGAAATTTAAGCGTTTACTCTGAATACTGATTGATTGTGAAATTGTGAAACGATTTAGGATACACTTGCAAAATTTGGTTGATCAGTTGGGTTTACTTTTTAAAAGATCAAACGCAACCTCTTTCAGTAACCATTTCGGGAAAAAATCAAATAAATCAATATGACAACACCAACAACAACTATTATTATTTTTTATTATTATCATGATTTCATGGTGATTATTACGAGATAAAAATCTGAAACAAAATAAGAAATATATTCTAATAACACTGTAAAATACAAAATCAAGTATAATAAAAAATATAGTATTTTGATTATTTTTAAATACAAATCTGAAACAATAAGAAATGTTTTAATAATAATGTAAAATACAAAATTAAATATTAAAAATAATGTCATTATATGATAAAATTACAGTATTATTAACATCTTAATTAATTATCAAACATAAAGCATCAAGTTTTAATTTTGTACAGGTTGCCGGCAAATTTAAATATGTGCAACTGGTTTAAGAGTGAAGCTTGGCTCTGTGTTCATTTACACGCATACAACTCATAACATCAGAGTCTCAGAACGGTTCATTTCACAGTAAATGAACCAAACCGTTCTCAGACACTGAAACACTGTACACATGGAAATGGCGCACTTGACTGTAATTCAGTAGTGCATGTTTTAATTAAAGCACAGCCTGTGCTATTTGACAATCCCACTAAGCCATATCGTGATAAGGATTTCAATATATCATGCAGCCTATTTTCACGGGTGTGAGTGTTTGTAATTAGTCTCCTGTCAGTCTTGCAGCAACACTGGAGAAATGAATATTGACTTGATACTGAAATACAGGTACTTTGGACATCCATTCACAGCAAATTAAGCACATAAAACCAAACGTTCACCATTGCACTTTTTTTCTGCAGGTATAACCACACGTGATTCTCTCCCAATCAATGAAATGCTGTTAAGAAGCAACGTGCACCCAGGAGATAAAGGCTAGCTGTTGTTCTGTTATTTTGAGGTGAATGTTTGCATACATCCGTTTCCCAGAGTTCTCCACTGGGTGTAAGCGAGCTGGCACATTCAATAGAAGAGCAAAGTGTGTTCCCTTTCATTCCATCTGAATCCAGCCATTTCCTCCGCCGCACACTCACACAGTTTCTCTCAAGAGACTAGTGCGGTTCAATCCCGCACGGTTCTCTTTGAATTCACCTCACACACTTCTATTTTCAGGGCCCACCTATGTGCAGCTCCTCTAAATGGCTTTGGAAGGTTCCAAAATAAAAACATCAATATGTGTGGGTCACAAAGTCAGCTTTATTTTGAAGAAGCAGACTTTTTACCGGATAAACTGTAGCGCCATTGCATTTTCAGCGCACCTTCATTATTGATAGCTTGGCTTTAGGTGGTAATTGTTATGGTTATGGAATATAATTGCTGTAATGATGATGATGATGACATTAAGAGCTGTGATGAATGGGCAAAAGCCTGCAGACAAACGTCATGCCCCGTAATGATGTTTAACACTAATGAATCTGCTGGCGTGACACCTAGGCCGCGTGTCGCTGGTTCTAGCGAGTGACACCACAATCTCCCGTTCCTTCCTCTGATGCTAAGTAGAAGTCATTAGGTTGTCATCAAAGGGGAAGGACATTCTCCAGTCATCCTTCCTCTGCTGCTACTTAATTGTGTCTATTTTTGGCTGCTGGTTGACAGCAAAGACATTTCTCTCGTTTACTGCTGGCGTACTGAACTGCCATGACGCTTAACAAAACATTTAAGGTAAGTGCTGTACTGATTACTCAGTGCATTTGCGGTAGCTTATAAATGACTTTAATGATTATGGATTTGTGAGATTGAAGTTTCTACTTGAATGATTTCGCAAAATAGAACTGACTTCGAAATGCGTTCGATAAGGCACGTTTGAAATGGTGTGTGTTAATGAGCCAAATTGCAATGTTGCCTGGCAACCACAAACAAGTTGTAGTTAGGCCAGTTAAGTAAATTACTTGGCAGAGGAATTGTTTATTCCAATTATTAATATTAATTAGAGCTGAAGCTAATTACAGTTTTGATAATTGATTACTTTGATTTAGTTTTTCATTTATTTGAGTAAAAGCCTATTTTTCTTGCATGCTATTGAAAAAAGACACCATACTCTTATTCCACATCTTGCCCAGTGTTCTCTTCTAACAATGTGCCAAATGAAGGCTATATGAAACAAAGTTTGAATGTAGGCCATACATATGCATGTTACAGTAAACAACCAAACAAAACAGATTGAAGCAGTAGGACGTTGTAAAAAAAAAAAAAAAAAAAAAAGTTTAATAAGTGAGATGTAGAATGCTCTTCAGAGACACATTTACTTATCAAAACCTTTTTTTCCCCCCTCTAAATATCAGGGATATTTAGTTGAAAATAATAAAAATATAAATGTATTTTAAATATAAATGTAACAGCTCAGCTAAATTACTGTCCCAATATTTATGGAGGGCACTGTATATATATATAACATTTTATTTTACTTTATTTTTTTATTATTATTTATTTATTTATTTCACATAAATGGTTCTCTGGAACGTCCATTGTGGAACCCAGAATGTTTCTTCTACTGCATCACTTCGCTTTTGGATCCTTTATTTTTAAGAGTGTAAATATGCATAATGATATTGTTTCATACTGGATTTAATTTATGTTGATTTCTTTTTTATTTTTTAAAGAAATGAAATGTTGAGATGATTACAGCATTGACAATGAGTTTTTTTTACACACACATATATATATATATATATATATATATATATATATATGTGTGTGTGTGTGTGTGTGTGTGTGTGTGTGTGTGTGTGTGTGTGTGTTTATTATATATGCTTTTACAAAAGAAAAAAGAAAGCAAATGGAGTTTGTCATTGGGCACAGTAGCTTCTCTAGCTCAGGGACTTCCACGACTCCAGGAGCATCCACACCGACTTCATAAAAATGTGTCATGAAAAAGAGTTTATTTTTTCACCTGGGATTTTAATGCTACATGTTTGCAACCAAGCTCCTCATGAGGGAATTTGACTAGGTGTTCCATAACGGGAAGCAGAGCGTTTAAAGATTAGATATCAAGCCACTTTGGGCCAAATGATACATGTGTGGCCCCAAGGATTGCTTTTTATCTCCTGTGTTATGTCATTGTGTTCTTACAGTGGGCGGCATTAGTCATAACAATCGAGTTCCTACTGTATTTGGGTTATGAGGGAGGTCTACAGGGACAGAGATGTATTTGCAGAAATACATTTTCTCCCAAGTTATCGTTCAGTGTGTGTACAAGTAGTAATTTCGTCGAGGCCGTAGCAGTTCCTCACTGCTATAGATGGATGATGGCAAATATTTAGATCTATTTGTACAGAATGAGTGTAAAAATAAACTACTCAGAAAAGGAGTGACAACTGTTTTTAGCTGCCTTGTGACCATAGCATACAGTATATGTTTGGGCAATTATATTCCCTGTAAACTTTAATAAATAAATACATGCACACATACATGTGTGCATATTCTCTCACAATTCTTACTGTTGTAATGAAAATCATATTGACATTTTTTCTAATTGAATTAGAAATGTAACGTTTTCCATTTATTTAAAAATGTAAAATAAATCAACACGCCAATGATCTATGGTCAATGATAGATTTTATTTTTTTATATTCAAAATATAATTTGTATTAATTCATTGATAATTCTAAAATTCGAAGTTCTACTTAAAGGAAAGGAAATAAAAATTCTAATTTGCGCAAAATTAACACAGACCATCCAATATGTAGAAACAAACTCATCTTGGACGGTCTCTGTTCATTTTGTGCAAATTTGAATTTTTCTTTCCTTTAAGTAGAAATCCGAAAATAATAGTAATAGTAATAAAATAAAGAAAGCTTTTATTAGATTAGCAAATGACTGCCAGGATCACTTGAATCAACCAGCTGTTTCGTGTATAATGAAGGTCTCCTCACCACTCCAGCACCATAGGAGACACTCCAGGACAGATTTACAAATAAAGGATTCTAAATGAGGGCAGTGCTCCATCTTCCACTGCCATCACTCCTTCCTGCAGTGATCATAACTACCCCACACCCAGAGCGGCTGATATCTATCCTTCACACACCTACCCTGCTTTCCCATTACCAGTAATGTGGGAAATTACTGAGCCATTCTATTTCTTCTGGCAATGGTATTGATCCCCCCCAAAATGCTTTAATCTTCTTTATCCATAGATCTCATCCAGTAAGAGATGGGATGTGGAGGTGGTTATTGAGGTTTGTCTAAATTTACAGTTACGTCTGTTGAGACTTATTATTTTTTACCAATGAACAAGCAATTTTATACATACAGTAATTGCAGGTTTTTGAACATGAGAAAAGTCACTGCTATCTCTTTTTGAGCTTTGGCGAAGAAAATTTTTTTTTGTGCTATTTGAAAATTATTTACAGATTTATAAATAAGAAAAGTGAAGGGGTGAAATACAGTGTGTTTGTGCATCTTTTAAACACTCATTAAACCTAATCATAGTTTTAGATTTCATAAACATACCTTGTCAAACAGCATTACTGCGTTAAAGCTGTATGTCCATGGGCTGAACTTTAACAGGCACTTTTAAATAGACCTCAGTTGTTGATCACATTAAAGATGCCTTGGAAACATTTTTGACTTGATATTTAGTATGGTTCAAATATATTGTACAAAATATGAAGACGAGAAATAGAAAAGGAGAAAATAACTGATAGATATGGATACACTTCACATGACAGGCATCATTCAGGGACACACCGAGCAACATCTCCCATCTTTTTGACTATTTATAGATATCTTGTCAAGTCTTTGTGCTGTGTGTACCCTTAAAGCTCCCATCTGCCATCTCCTTTTCCTCCCTTAAGTCTCTTTTTTCCCACTTGTCTCGTTTTTGTTTTTTCATATCAGCCTTAGAGCTGCATGGTGTACTTTTTGGATGTTAAAATGCATTATTCTCTAAGCTATTCATAGGTTTAATTCCCTACATGGGCTAAATACTGTACTCTCAGAACATTTAGTTTGTTTAAGTGTCCTGACCAGCATTACCCCATGGTTCACAGATTTTTCCACTGGCTTTTGCATTATTGCAGAAAATAAGCTCTATGACCAACAAATGATTCCTACATGTTTTGTTCATCTAGTTAGTCTGCTTAAAAAAAAAAAAAACTTTTATGGATGTCAAGGCCTAAATACAATCGCCTGAAGTAAAAAGCTAAAGTTATGAGTGTGCTACACCACAATCACATGACTTCAACATCACCATTACGAAGCTTCTTACAACTCTTTCCAGCTTTATTTAAAATCTACAAGTTGGAAATAAATGAGATTAGAGAATATTTTGCAAGAGTGTGATTTAATATGCACGCAATTTTCAAATAAAACAGCTGTAAAATTAGATTTTTAGCTATATTTTGCTGCAAAACTTTTTTGTCAACCAGTTTCATCAGTAAGACCATACTGGCCGACTAGGTAAGGTTCATGTAACTATGCTGACTCACCAACTAGACCAACACTAACCAGTATGGACCAGTGCTCATCTAAGCTGACCCTTTTAGCAGGGCCATGATCCGTTTTGTGCCATTTATCATCAATTTCTTATTTGCAGCTGTATGATAAAGCCTCAGTTTGTTTTCTAAAGCTACAGTAGCTTCTTCCTCACCCACATACCGAAAAGGCAATCTCTGCCACCGATTTTAATATTCCACCTAAGTTTAAGGACAGATAGCACTTCAGGTACAAATTTCACGCTAGCCTCCCCCTCATCACTCGGTCTCTACCTCTCTGAGCATTTGCTTGTTCTTTTTTTTGCCTCCGCGCAGGAATAAAAGGTGGCCGTCTCCATTCCGGTGTGGTCAATCTCACATTGATGGGACATAATTGTCTCTTGCCCTCGCCTAGGTAATTGTCTTTTGATTGAGGTCACCAGCACAATCAAGCAAGCTGAAGGGGTGAAAAGTGACAGAGCAGAGCAGAGAGAGAGAGAGAGAGAGAGAGAGACTTTGACTTTTAACCCACTTTATTAAAACAAATAAAACCACCATTACATTATACCCCACACATCACCTTGCAATGTGTTCAGGAGGCACATATATATTATACACACATATATACATCCATACATACACATATATTTATATAAATAAAAATAATAATAATACTAACAAAAAACAGTCATTGCTCAAAAAGACAACCATAAATCACCAATTAAACACTATTTCCCCATCCTCACAAACTGACAGTAAAGCACCATTTGCACACCATTTAAACTCAAACTGTGAATCTGTGCTCCACTCTTATTCTGGATTCCACCAAAGCAGTAAAACGCTGAATAATATTTATATTTCGTCCTTCAGCAGCCAGTCTACATGACTTCCAAATGGCTAATTTGGCTTGTCCGATTACAAAGTTTGCTACAGTGCACCGCTGTCTGTGCGCTCTTGAATACTTACATCCATAGATAAAAAGTGTCTTGTTAAAAACAAAACCCAAGTTCCCAAGTAAACCTTCTATTAATGTAAATAACGGAGCCAATCTAAAGCACTCAGTGAAAACATGAAAAACAGATTCCGGTAAAGAACAGAAGATACAAGATGGCGAAACATTTAAATAAAATTTAGAAATGTGAGAATTAGTGGGCAGTGCAGAGTGTAGTAGCCTCCATTGCAAATCCCCACATCGTTTAGGTAGAGGACTCTTATAAAAAAGCCTCCAAGAAGGAGAAAGGTCAGCAGGTACTGTTAAAAATCCTCTCCATTTTGTATCACTTCTGTCTTTAATATGCTGAAAATAATCAATTTTAATACACATCTGATAGAGGTCTCTCTTTTCCAGCAGCCTGGAAATCAAGCTCTTGTAATATATTAAATTTCAACAGTTTTCCTTCCTGACCACCTTCAACACAAACCTTAGGAAACACAAATAACTTAGGAAAAGACACTCTAGAAGGGCCTCCGGACAGAAAACAATTAACAAACAGGAGGAGTGTGGAGGGAAAAGCTGCCTTCAACCCACCTATGAGCTGCTCAACCATCTTGACTGATCTAAAACCAGCCTGATTGCAAATGTCCACCACTGACCTCCATATTTTAGACGAAGTATTAACCAAGTCTGAAACTTTAGTCAATCTTTTTTCCATAAAAATTAACAATTGTCTTAGATGTACAAATATTATCTCCTAGAAGAGAATTGTAAAACAGTGGTTCTTCAAGGCCAAAATGCTTGTTTTCATGTCTAATCAGTTTAAAACCTTTCCAAACATTTAGCACAGAACCATAACATTTTACATTAGTTTAAAAATTCCCAACATAATAAGACATTAAAAACAATTGCCTATCAAGGCAGAACCCACCAAAAGTTTTGAGCAAAGCCAGACCAAACGATACCCATGGCCTAAAAACAACAGGGTAGAGTAGATTTTGGACCATCTTTAACCTCATAGCTTTAACCTTGGCTGCCAATTCAATCAACCCTTGGCCTCCTTCATTCACTGGCAAGTAAAGGACTGCAGGGGGAAGCCAATGGTAGCCATCCCAGAAAAAAATCAACAAAAGTCTTCTGCAAACGTTGCAACAAATCTTTTGGCGGGTCAAGCACATTTAAGCGATGCCACAACATGGAAGTTACTAAGTTGTTAATAATCAGCACTCTTCCCCTATATGATAATTTAGACAGAATCCATTTCCATCTTTGTAAACGTCCAGAAACTTTTTTAAAAATACCATCCCAGTTCTTCTGAATACATTGGTCAGTCTCAAGGAAAACTCCTAGCACTTTAAACCCTTCCAGACTCCAAGAACAGTTCTGCGGAAGTACTGGAGGGCCTCCATTCTCCCATTCACCCATTAAAAAGGATGCACACTTTGGCCAATTGATTCGAGAAGAGGAGGCTTTCTGATAAACCTCCAAAGATTCCCGCAAACTCATAACATCTTGCGCAGATCTAATGATAACAGTAACATTGTCAGCGTAGGCGCTAAGTCTGGCAGTTATCAGTTCTGAAGTAGCCGGACACACTGTTGATATGCCACCCAGCTTGTTCCTTAATGCAACCAAAAAAGGTTCAATAGCAATGGCATATAGGATTCCTGAGAGACCACACCCCTGCCTTATGCCTCTGCTTACTCTGAAAGGTCTTGTAAGGGTACCATTATTTTGAGCATGCTATATGTGTCAGTATATAAAAGTCTTATATAGTCAATAATAGATGGACCAAAACCGAAAACCTCAAGGCACTTAAACAGGAACCCATGATCCACCCGATCAAAGGCTTTCTCCTGGTCCAAAGAGACAAAACCAATATTAAGATTGTGTACCTTAGCAAAAGAAATCAAGTCCCGAGTCAAAAAAATATTATCAAAAATAGTCCTTCCTGGAATACAGTATGACTGATCTGCATGAATCACTGAGGGAATGTAGTGTTTCATTCTGTTAGTTAAAGACTTTGAAAGTATCTTATAGTCAACTGCGAGTAAAGAGACTGGACGCCAGCATCTGATGTCTTCAAGATCCCCCTTTTTAGGCAGTAGGGTGACCACAGCTCTACGTAGACTCACTGGAAGTGTACCCCTTTCAATTAAAACTCTCCATTAAAAAAAAGAAAACAAATCCCTTCCAATAACAGGCCAAAAGTGCCTATAAAAATCAGCATTAATTCCATCCAATCCTGGAGCTTTGCCTGAAGACATCTCTTGAACAGCTACAGAAGTCAATGGTTTATCAAGCATAGATTTCTCCCCTTCTGAAAATTGAGGTAAATCCTGAAGGAGAAGGTCAGCCATCTCCTCGTCGCAAGGTTCAGCTCTGTAAAGATCCTCATAAAAAGACATATTAAATAATCCCATGACCATCAGTGATCCTCCTCCCCTCTGGAAGTTTCAAACAGCCCAAAATCTTCCTATCCACAGTCTTCTTCTCCAAGTTAAAGAAAAAAGATGTAGGAGCATCCATGCTATTAAAAGTTAAAAATCTTGCACGAATAAGCATCTCCTGGGCTTTTTCCTCCAACAGATTCCGCAAAAGAAATTTGTTGCGTTCCAAAGACTCAGTGGTGTTAACAATGTCCCTTTCAATATTAAGTTGAAGTATCTCTTGCTCGAGCTGTGCCATCTTATTGTCCAAATAACTTTTAATATACGCAGAATAACTCCAGCAAAATTAAAATCAAATTGTTTTGCCAATGTCCACCACTGGCTCAGAGACTTATACTGCATTTTTCTCTCTTTCCAGATCTCCCAGAAATGAGTGAAAGAGTGCACAAAGTTGTGATCTAATAATAATTTGCTATTAAATTTCCAATAGGAATAGCTAAAGGGGTGAAAAGTGACAGAGCAGAGAGAGAGAGAGAGAGAGAGAGAGAGACAGCAAGTTTGCTGAGACGAATGAGAGGCGAGCGTGGGATGTGGGCGACTTGTTGAAGGAGTCTGGCTGAGAGGAAAAGGCTTTGTTTACCCTGGCAGAGCCCCATGCGGCCTTCTATTAAACCTTGCACTGATGGAGCCAGCAGGACAGGAACACAGTAAGGGGGAGGATGATGATGGACAAGCCGTATTACCTTCAGCCGTCACTGCGATGTCGAGCGGCCATTAGTGACAGCCATGAATGTGGCAGACAATGGAGAGCTAGCTTTTACGTAGGACTGACCACTGCGAGCTGAGTGTGTAAAGGTAGGCGCGAGTGTGTAAGAGAAAATAAATGTAAATTACTGTAAAAGATGGAGCAGAACTGGTGCCAAAGCAACAGCAATTGATTTAAATGATAAATATGAAATTAACTGGGATTCAATAGTGAGCAATATTTATAAAATATACATATTTAAAGTGCATATTGCAGGGAAAAAAAATAATTCAAATGAATATATAACCTTGTATGAAAATACCACATGAACCGTTAATGCAGGATTTGAAAATGTTTTACAAGACGCGAGGGCACACATTTAGATAAAAAAGTGAGGCTTTCCTTGACAGTTCTCAAAAACCAACATTGTGTCATATTACGTCACAAAAGGGAGTCGTGTGCCGCACTCTGCTTTGAGCGCGCGCGAGTCAGTGTGTTTTCGGTAGTTATTTTTATTTCAATTTATCATTGTCATGGTAAATTATTGTGTTTGTGAAGGTTGCACAAACTCCAGCCTGTCAGGACATCGAGTCCACAGGTTTCCTAACAAGAAATAGGACGCTATCTTCCGGCCCTCGGTGCGTTAGTACAGGTGAAGAGACTGGACTTCACTAATGCATCTGCTTCAAACACCGCGGTGGTGTGTAACTTAACAGATGTGATGGAGGCCAAGTGGAAAAGCATGGTCAGCAGTGAATGTGATCTAAACTTGTTTTTGCTTCTCCCAGCATATGCCGTCTGAGAGAGGAATACTGCAGGTCACCACAGGCTCCACAAGAACACAGCACTGTCATGTCCACTACACCTGCTCCTCTTTCCAGATCCCTCCAGTCAGAGGATCAACATGATGAGGCTGTTGGTATATATCTACCACAGCCTTCACCATTTAACACACTTTATCAACACATTAGTGTGATACCCAGACTGAAAGATTGTTAAATGTTTTTAAATTTTAAAAAAAATTTCCTCAGAGTCCGAACTGTCTGCGATCCATTGTTTTCCTGTGGTTTAAATGGACCGCTCTCCCTTTTGATGTGTCACTTCCGGTTTTGGCGCGTTTCAGATGCGGAAGTAAAATTATCTCACAAAAACGACTCCAGAAGCCTTAATAGCGTATTTTAAAGTATTTTTTAAAGAAAATCTAGTTCCTACAGTATTTTTTATACATCTACTCACTGGAGTCTCTAACCTGCAATATGCCCTGGGTTAGTTCACCCAAAATTGATAATGCAAATGTAATGGTCAAACACGTCTATTCATTTTTTTATTTTAGATTTTCTTTCGTAGAAACATAATAGAAAAGTAGTTCAGTGGAATGGAAATGTGCATTCTGTGTGAACCGCTCCAAAGCTCCAAAAGTTTGGTGTAAATCACTCCGATACTTTGGGAACCGTATAGTATAAAAACGCAGTCCAGTCCAGCAGGTGTTGGAAGTGTACCTTTTATGTAGGTGTGTAAAAATGGCAGAAGAAGCAGGTGAACATGTTTGGAATGACATGAGGGTGAGACAATTTTCAATTTTGGGTAAACTATCCCTTTGAATAAATTGTTACATGTTTAAATAAATGAATGCATAATACAGCACTGTTCTTGTAGATGTGCATTCCTCTTTTGAATTAATTTCATTGCACGGAATTTCATTTTTTTTTTAATTAAAGCTGCAATCTGTAACTTTTAGCGCTCTAGCGGTTAATAAACAGAATTGCATGCGTCTTGTGGAAGAACATTGTAGCCAGAGCTACTTCTCTCTATTTATGTCTATGAGGAATCATGCAGGTACCTGGCTGCTCCACAGCGGTTCCACCAGTACCAGTCGGAAATCTTAAGTTCTTTAGGATAAGCCAAAAACACGGTTTGGAAAATGGATTCAAGATGTACTCTCTTATTATCATATTCATTTTGTAAGTTTTGAATACAAAAAAAGATATGGACTGCAGCTTTAAGCTAAAATAGTGCCATTTTGCTGTAGGTAAGGTGATATGGGGAAAGCATTGAAAGTCTTTTAAGTGCATTACAAATTGTAATAATAAATGACATGAATTAATCAATGACAGAATTTTCATTTGTGTGTGAACTATTGCTTTACTTACTGGCATTGGTTGCTGCAGTGGGACGCTTCTCTTCCTCTGACATGTTTTATTTCTGTTGTACAACCCCACGTTTATTGCATTCACAGCAGACGGATTAATAGACTGCAGAGGAGCAGAAGCGAACACACTGTGGAAAAGAAATTTTCCATTACCCTAAAGACAAGTGCAAGCCACTCACATCTCCACAGAGTCTCTGGAAGACAACTTTTCATATTTTTATTGAGGATCATCAATCAGCCAGTACAGTATAATAAAATGCAAAGCTTGTTCTAGTGTCGTACTTTGATGGCGGGGCAAAATATGCTCAAATGAATTATACATTTGCATATTACGGTGGCCCTGGGCCCAAAACATGACAGCATTAGCGAAGGAAACAAAGGCTGACAACCCAACACCATTAACCCATAGTACAACATTAACAGAAATGAAGCATTTTTGAAAACGCTGCATTTCAGAAAACAAAGTGCTAACCATACAGCAATATTAAGTGACAACACATAAGTTATGCATAAAAAAAAAAAAAAACCTTAATAAAAATAATAAGAGAAACATTAGCAAAGCACAAAGCTAGTTATATAATGCTTGGCAAATGCTATATATTAGCATTCCCATTGATCTCAATGTCATTTGTTTAGCTGGTGATTTAAATGTTGCTTACAAAAGTTACTTGTCAGAATACACAGGCAGAGTACTTCTGGTTGGAGAAAAATGTTTTTGCCCCAAAATGATTTAGTTATGTCATCTATCAACAGGGCCAGCTGTGCATGCTAAGCAAAGATGTGTCAAATACTGCATTTAAATGCTGCATCTAAAATCACATTCTTTGAGTAGGCAACTTTTTCTTCTGTGACCCGAAAGGATAGTAAAATGTCCATCAGATGTGCAGTTCAGAATCTCATTGGAAGTAATAGGACATCTGGGAACATTTCACCAACAGTTTCATAAATACTGTGAATTGAGACACACTGATATTGTACTGTTCACATACTACAGTATATAGTAAGGAACTATAGATTATATTGTAGGGAAGTATGCAATTTTGTATGCAGCCAGAGTGATTTGTGACATGCCATTTATGCCTTTTGTTTGTTCGCTCAATGTTCACGAATCAAAGATGGCAGCATCCGGATTGTGCACTTATGGGGGTCCTGCACCAGCTGAGCAGCTGCCCTTAAGATGAATGGGAATGCTAATGTACAGTTTTCTCCAAGTATATTCTTATAGACCTCCTTGCTCCAATTAGCTTCTTTGAAATGGTTACCATAGCATACAAACAAAATGCCTGGTCAACAATTAGGCTGTTTCTTAGGCACAAAGGGAAAATTGAGGAAATGATATAAAGCAATGTGTTGTTCAGCAACAGTGGAATGAACATACCCTCTCAGAGTCACGCTTGGCTGGTCTGAAGAACCTGCAGGAAGTCTGTCTCATTCATTGTGGAACTAAATTGTTTTGTTAGCTGTGGCAATACTACGTATGTGTCATTTCAGGCCTTTTGAAGTGAGATTGAGGTATTTGATACCCGAGTTTAAAAAGGTTTAATGGTTTCCAGGATGTGTATCTGGAATCAGCTGTAAATGGAATAAGTGATCAAAAGAAATTCCTCACTGCATTGATTGCTTGCTTGACATAACAGCATCAGATCTCAGAGACATTTGCTCCAAAATGACTATGCTTGGTTTAATGTCATAATAGTACACAGACCAAAAAAAAAAAAAAAAAAGCTTTAGTAAGTTTTATTCAATCTTTTTTTCTTTTTTTAAGTTCAATCAGAGTTGCGAAAAAGAACAGCAGGCCCATTTCGGAGGATTCTGCGTAGCCTAGTTATGGCATAACGGGCACTAAATTACAACTTAAATTTAGCACTACTAATTATTGTTGTTGCCTTGTGCCATTTAACTTAGTTGTTTTTTTTTTTATCCTGGGTTCTGACCACAATACAACTTTGGATTATTGAACTGCATCAATAAGCTTGTTTTACCTGACAAATCATAGAGAGTTTAAAAGCCTACAGTCTGATTCAGAAACCTTGGATAATAATTTAATAACAAAATGTTGTCAAATAAATTCAAGTTCTAATACTATATGCCACTTGGTGCTTATGATTTATTGTGGTTATGTTTTAGCAGTATCACATGTGCAGTTGTGCTGTTGTACTAAATGCCAGGCTTTTATGCATCTGATATGAAAACTATTTGGATTGTATATTTCTAATTTACAAAATTAAAATAGTTCCAAAAGAAGCCAAAACATATGAAAAACTGTGATTACCACCAAGCCAAGGCCGAAAGTTTACTTTGGTTGAGACCTGTTTCTTAGAAGACAGGAAGACAAACCTAAAATGTATATAATCTTGAGTTATGTCATTTTTATATCAACACGGCTCAGTCATAGAACCTTGATCCTTCAAAATCTTGGTTTTAAGAAAATGCAGTTTTGTGGAAGTCTGGTAGGATCAGGAAGTCTTATTTAACAATTCTCAATTTTCTCTGACACTATATTATGATTGCAGAAATACAGTATCCTATTTGATTAATACAAATTACAAAGACAAAAATATCCTGATATCTAAAGTTATTTCAGTCTAAATTCTTATCCTGCCAGACGTTAAACTTTTAAGGGGTCATCGGATGCAAAATTAACTTTTCAAGTTGTTTGAAGTGTGTGTTGTGTTGGATTAGTTGTGTTGGAAGTTGTGTGTACACGTCCATCCTATAATGATAAAAATCCAGCCAGTGTAAATCCCTATTTTAAAATCCCCTTTCTCAAATCAGGCTGTTCTGAGACTCCTGTCAGAATGACGTAGTTCTGTTCAGGCCGCTCCCATGATAGTTGATTGAAAAGTCCGTCTTACCTTAGACCCGCCCTGAGTGAGCTGAGAGCTGTCCGCCTCCGGTGCAGGGGAAGACAAGATGTCTCCAATTAAGCAATTGAGGCATTTTGTTGTTGGATGTAATAATGAATATCGTAATTTACTCCTGACATATGAGCTGCTGAAGATGCAGAGGATTAACGTTACTTTCGTTTGAAGGGAATGCGCCAATACCCGATCTACATAAATGTGTCTATGTTCGCGCGAATTATTCGCGATCCAGCTTTATCTACAGAAGAAGTGGGTATAAGGTTTTTTTTTTATTCTTTGCAAATTGCCTTTCCTTATAATGTGCTAATTAGCCAGTTTTGCGGCTGAAGTTTAGTATGCTCCATAGATATATACTGTATATACCTAGATGCCTCATTATGCACTGTTTCTATGGGCTGCGATATGAAAGCCATCCGCCATTTTTGGAAAGGTCTGCGAATCTTTGAGCGCATTGACTGTGTGCGTCTACAACAGCAAGTCATATGCTTGTATATCTTTGAATATTCATTTATTATTATGGTGAATGCGAGATGGCTGACGCGTCAACGTATCTGGAGCGGTCGAATAGGGAATCTACACATATCTATGGTCTGCTCGTCACTCCATGGAAGAGAGGGGCGGAGTCAGCAGAGCTCACTAGGATTTAAAGCAACATGAACTAGAACAGCGTGCTAAAAACAGAACTGATTTTGACTGGTTAAAATTTCTCAATGGTAGTGCAAAAAACACCTTCTTTACCCTAAGTATGTTATAGACTTTAAAGATTTATATCAACTTGTGTAAAATGGGCATCCGATGACCCCTTTAAAAATGTTATTTTATCTCTAAGCAGTGTTCACTCATAGGTGATTAACAGGCAGCAATGTTCGAGAGCTGTCACAGATTCACTCTATTTCTTCTTCTCTTGTCCAAATGCTGTCTGTTTCAGTGATATCACATAAGAAAATGCAACCAAATATGCGACCTTTACAAATTTGCATCTACTGTAAAACAATTTAATTTGTTCCACAAGATTCAAACTTGTGATCTCTTACACTTAAGGCAAGAATTATTCTACTGAGCCACGTCAGCTCATGTTCAGAGTCCCCCTAAGACTAAAATCCTAGAATCACCTCTGACAGATTTTCAGAGAAGTAGGTCCAGTTGTGCTTTCGAAAATCCAACGTGTTCCCGATGTTAAAGTGGCACAGCTTTGACTGGTATCTCAGAGATGAACCCTTCACCGAATGACCCAAAAAGCGAGAGAAAACTCTCACATCTGCATAACTTTTACCCTGCACTGTTCACAAACTCTGGTTCTGGAGTAAGTTGAGTGATGCAAAGACAGGAAAGCCCCCTGTGCTGTTGAATTGTACAGTATGCACTCTTGGAATGCGCTCAGCCGATCAAATAAGTTTACCAGCATGTTATATGGAACAAATTTGAGTAGTAGGATCTTCTGTGATTAGATATTTTGACCTTTTGCATGCCCCAGTTAGTCAGGCACTGTTTTTGCATGATGGTGCCTCCATCAAACCAAATCTGCTCCTGTAGCATCATAGAATAAAAAAAAAAAAAAAAACAATAATATCCACTGGATGCACACTAAAGAAGCTCACTGGAAGTAGTAGGTCGTTCTGTTACTTTTCGGTTACTGTTTTATGAATACTGTGAATTCAGAAATACTACTATTTTCACATTCTTTTTTTGTATAGTAGGGAAGCAGTGGTGGAAAGAATACTGAAAATTTGTACTTAAATACAAGTACTGTTACATTGATGAAATGATACTCAATTACAAGTAAAAGTACTGGTGTCAAAACAGTACTTAAGTAAAAGTACAAAGTACTCCTCTCAAAAACTACTCGGAGTACTAGTTACTAGTTACTTTTTAGCCGGCTATATTTAATAAATTACCAAAAAAATATTAATTCATATCATACATCTATGTGGATAATAGCTACTTTGAACAAAACCTACTTTTATCTTATTGACAAAGTAAATTAATTAGTGGTCATGATGACGTAGGAATTTCAATACCTTGAAAAATATCAATGTCAAAGTACCCGTTATCCAGAAGTTGCAACTGACTTCAGTGTTGTGATGTATTTCCGCGTGAAACGGAATATTGAATAAAGGGCGGGGTTTTATTGTGGTGCGCCTCCTCTCCACCTCTTGCTCATAGCAGATTCATGGTTGGGTAGGAGTGGTTAAGAATATTTTGATTTCAAACTGAATTGAATTTACAAAAAAAGACAAGTACAGTCAGTAATAAAATTCTAAAACAAATGACCTCAATTCAGTTGAAGTATTCAAAATATGACAACACTGAATTTTTAAGAGCCATATGTTTGTTTATATAAATAGAACATCAGATGGCTTTGACCTGTAATGTCTGTACAATGTAGTGATGCAGTTAGACAGACTAGGATATTTATATGTACAAATCATAGAAATATCCCATTCCGAAACATTTATAGCATAAACTTGAGCTTTCCTGTAGCTCAAATAGTAGAGTATGGCGCTAGCAACGCCAAGGTCATGGGTTCGATTCCCAGGGAAAGCAAGAGCTGATAAAATGTAAAAACTGTAACTTGAATGCAATGTAAGTCGCTTTGGATAAATGTAAATACACTTACATTGTAAAGAAATTAAAGTTCCATCTTTGAAATAAAATTTCCAGAATTTTCATTTGTCAGGCGTTTTGACAAAGTTTAATCCAGGATCAAAGATAAATAATTTATACTTTAAAAGCACGGAGAGATCGCAATTGCGTACAGTCTGAGTGCGCACAAGCAATATCGAAGTGAAAGGACAGGCAGTTAATTTGTATAAGTTAGGCCTATTTGAGAGCTCGCATCCCGTTTTCTGCGATTTACATGACTGCGTTCTCATGTTACAATAAAGCGCTCGCCACATTTGCGCAGGAATGATTAAAATTATGCGGAATACCTGCAATCCCACGCGGACATTCAGACTCTGTAACTGACAGGAGGCGGATGCATGTCAAACTCGCTGTCGGAGAGGAGAGAAGCAGCTTGTATCGGTGTATATACGGTAGATACTGTGGAGAATGCGTAATGGAACCGTGTCAGATATTTCAGTATCGGTATCAAAATATAGATATTTATGATAACACTACCATGTAGTTTGTTTCTCCAAACTTTGAGTCCATATGTTACGCTGAGCTCCCTCACTGTCCGATCAGCTCTTCACCTGCTTCACCTTTCTTTTCTCAGTTGAACCAGACGGTTCAGGCTTTTTGTTGTCCCGTTTAGATCGAATCTCTTTATTGGCTACTGAAGTTTTGTCAAAGGTTTGAATATCAATTCAAATTGTGGGCGTACTCAGTAATGAACTATGATTTAAAAGTAGATTGTTTAATTTGTACTTAAGTATAACTAAAAGTACAGCTTTAAAAATATACTCAAAAAAGTACAAGTACCCAAAAAAACTACTTAATTACTGTAACGTGAGTAGTTGTAATTCGTTACCTCCACCACTGTAAGGAAGTATGTGATTTCTGATGAAGATGATCACTGTATTCAGACAAACTGCTTCCTGAGAAGACTGAATCAATAAAGGTGGTAACATTTACTTGAAGTGATTAAATATGCCATGCTTGGTCATAGTATTTCTCTGAAAATGTTTCAAGACAGCCCACCCATTGTCATCAACAGGTAGTCCTGTGAATTCTCACAACGAGAGATCCCAACAGAATATTGAAAGTGTCAGTCAGTGCCTGGCATTCTCAAACAGCACTCTGACAGTTAAAGGAGAAATACCACAGACCCTTTCCATACAGGTGTTTTCTTTACACTTTGATGCTGTAGCTGGCAATAGTTGGAAGTATTCAGAGTTGTTCCTCTAAGCCGTGTTTCTACCGCTAGACGTTTGAAGGGGATCTTAACTAAGAGCCAGTTGAAAGCAGCTAACAACGGGCAACGTAACATAAAGGCTTTGCTGGATTAAGTGTGTTGCTGGGTACTGCTGGATTTACCCTTTGACATGGTAATTCACATAATATTCGCACAAAAGCAGCACTGACACCTGAAATACAGCCCTTATAGCACAACTAGATCTGATGCGCCGTTACAACAGTAATGATGCATATGATTTGATTATGTTTAAGCCTCTTGAGAAGCTGAGGATTACAGTTTAGAGCAGGATTGCTGGTAGACTAAATTTCAAATGTGGATGGTGTTGCGGGTGGTTGCCAGGTGTTGCTGTGCGGTTGCTAATGCTGATTTTAGCCTTTATTTGAGTCTCTGCTGTTGGCTCCTGTCTGCAGATTTTGCAACATACTGTAGGCTTTTGGAAATATCTGTCTCTACCTACATTTTTGCAAAATGCCAAAAACAGACCTACCCTAGTAAAAAAGCAATGTATTCAAATACATTTACTTCATACCAAGTGTAGTTCAAATCTATACACTGTAAAAAAAAAAGTTTCAAAAAGTTGTTTCAACTTAAAATAATTTGTTAACCCGCTGACTTTAAAATGTTTAGTTTAGTCAACTTATTATGTTAATTTAAGGGACAACTGCAAGTAGGTATAACTGCAGACCAGAGAACTCTAAAATGGTACGTGAACTCCAAAAGTGGGCAGAACCTCCAAAATGTGGCGGGGTCTATTCGCACAAAGACTTTCACCATTGGCAAACTGCGGCAGAGTTTGCGCTGAAGTTGATTGGGAGAAAACAATAGTGCATGTGTGTCAATGGGAAGAAGCCACACCCTATTTTGGAGCTCCCACCCCGTTTTGGAGTCCGTCCCCCCCATTTGGAGATCTCCAGGCTGCAGTTATACCCCTCTCGACAACTGGAATATTTTAGTTGATTAAACTAAAAAATTTAAGTCAGCGGGGTAATAAATTATTTTAAGTTGAAACAACAGTTCTTTTTTTACAGTTTTTTTTTTTTTTTTTACATATTTGCTGGCATATTGCTTGAGAATTTCCAATATAGCTATTATAATTAAACTTTATTTGGAGTACTACTTTTGCACAATGAACATTTCTTAATAGTAAGCCTAAAATGTTTTTTATTGTCACTATTGATGAGGATTGTGTGATCCTTGAATAATATTGGTCTTTAAGGGGAGACACTGCAGGCAAAAAAAGAGATTTGAGATTTTGGGCTTTTTGGTTTTTCATAAAGTATTTTTTCAGACTAGTGGAAAGAAAACATCCAAAAGACACTGTTAAGTGTTTCTTTTATAGCACTTTATTTATGTGTGTCAATAGATTTCAATTACAATACATATTTTTAAAGGCCGTTTTCTCAAAATGAGTTTTCTCTCCTACATTGAGCCATATATCGCCACTTCAGTAGCACTTACACACACCCAACTTTACATCTTTATTCCTGTCTATATCCTGAAGGTTTTTACAGAGGGATTTGTTCATATATAATTTGCTTGAATATATACAACATTTTATAAAAAAATACTTGAAAATGTATTGTTTTCTGTCTGTTCTAAGTATTTTCTGAATTATGGAGTGACAAAATGAGATACTCAAAATTCCCTCAGTAAAAACTTTTGACTCTAATATGTCAATAAAATGAAATAAGAATTTTGAAACCAACTTCATCCAGTGTTTAGATTTTTGTTCTAGAAATGCATGCAAATTAGCGCATATTTAAACCTAACATTTTAGAAAGCTTGTAATACAAAAAAGTTTGCAATTATCAATGTAATCAATCAAATAGGTAAGTAAGGTGATGACTATTAGTTATTTTTTTTACCCTATTCACCTGCAGTGTCTTGCCTTATTCAAAGTGTACCTAAAGTATACTTGGAATAGTTCCACTTTAGCACAATCAAATATACTTCAGTATATCTTTAGTTGGACTTCAGCACTGCTTCTGCACAATTAAAGTGCATTAAGTACAACATTTGTTCCAGTTTAATATACTAAAATTAAAATTGCTGGGTATTTTTATTAAGCACATACATATGTAAATGTATTTGTAGTATAATCAACATGAAATAAATGCATGTCAAATACATTTTAGTGTATTTATTTTTTACTAGGGTATATACACACATGCAACTTAAACCAACACTAGTGGCAGTATTTATTCTGTTTTTCCTACATATATTATGTGGCAGATATAATGCATTTTTTGTATAAATAAATAAATGCTTGACAAAACAGCTCCATTTAAACAGCTTTTTTTTTTACTTGTAAACTTGCTCGGTAGCTCACCTAATACAGCACTGTACTGTAGTGTTTAGGTACAAGTCATGACATTTGATAAACAAGCCTAAATGGAATAGTTCCTTCAGCAGATGTGTTTTTTATCTAAAGTTTAGGATATGTTTTTATGTTGGTGGTATGTTATTTTCAAATGCAATAGAGCAGTGGTTCTCAATTCTAGTCCTGGGGTACCACAGCTCTGCTCATTTTGTAAGTCTCTATTATCTGATGCCACTGACTGTACATTTATCTTTGAAAATACTGCGAAAAATGCAAGAATCAATGCAATATAATTTTACAGAAATGTCACCACAGGTACAATTTTCCATTGAATCTTCCTATGAGACTCCAGTTTCTTACACTCAAACTATGATTCCAACTATTTTGAATGGTGCTACAATTAGAGGTAACTATTGAGGAAATCTAATAATGTACTGAATGTGCACAACTCAAATCTGAGAAGACACAGACCAGCGATTGGACCAAAAATGTTCACAATATATTTAACTGGCTTGCCAAATTTGTATAGCCTATAAGAGCTTTTTTCACCAAGTGAAAGAACAAAAAATATATATAAATCTCTAACAAGCCACATGGTTTGAGGTATCAATCTAGTCTAACACATATAGTGTGTTTAAAACCTAAAGATAAGGATTTGTTCAAATCCCTAAGAATGAGTCATACTAATAGTGATGTTTGTGTTAGCAAGCGCCACTAATTAGATTGTGTGATGCTACTTTAATGATTTTCATTACATGTGCAGCAGATTTGTTTGATGTTCTGAGTATGATGAAATCTGTGCTTTCCTCTATTTCATCAAGGAATTTGTGAGGTTCAGTATAATTATTGTCTATCATTTTTAATGAAGCCAAAGATTCCCACTTGTATGATTCAGTCAGAAGCATGTTTTGAGCTGATTAGCGTGATGTCAGTGCCATGCACTTGATTGTTAGAGATATATTTGGCTCTTCAGATCTGAAGTGTGCAGTAGATAATATCCTAAGGGAAAGCGTCTGTCCTTGACTAACAAGTGATATCACTCTCCCTGCTGCTGTATCTCTGATATCGGAATCGAGACTTGCCAAACAGTGCGGCTAAACCTATGAAGATTGCATCCCTTATCCAGTTCCTGGCAGATTTTGCACAGAACGGAGGGAAATCTAATCTCACTTTGACAGACGTGTGAGCGTTAATCTCTTTGATCAGCCTGTGTGAAAGTTAACCTGACATCCAATCTGAAAGCATGTCTGTTCTCGAAATGAAAAAAAAAAAAAAAAACTATTTGGTTTCATTCTGCTGCTGTACTGAGTCACTATGCAAAAACTGAACAAACAAAGTGATTTATTTTTATTTTTATGTTAATTAAAAAAAATTAAAAATCTAAATAAAATTTAGTAATCAAAACACTATAAGAATCAATGAGCTGCAAAATAATGTTTTTAAGGGGGTCCTAAAACAAAGCTAACTGTTGACTGCAAAAGCAACCAGAGGCTGTGCAGTGTTGTGGGATCTTGAAAAACAGAGAATCACTCGCTGCTCTTAACTAAGTAACTCCTGTAACTTTAATAGATAATTGTGTATGTTTACTTCATACAGTAATACAGTTTTCATAAGCACAGTAAAATACTGTTCATTTAGGTAATTTGTGTCATGAGGGCTCAGCCCCCCTGAAGATGAAATCCTAGAACCGTCCCTGCATCTACGTATACATATCTATGCTAGCAAACGTTAAAGCATGTTAGCAATGTGTTAAATTATCCTAGAAGCATGTTAGCAACATTAAATCATGTTAGCAACAAGCTAGAAATATGCTAAATCACACTAGCAACATGTTAGAAATTGGTTACATAATGCCAGCAACGTGGTAAATCATGCTAGCAAGCTGCTAAAACACATTTTATTGACTTTCTCTGACTTATGAGAAAAATTTTCAAACGGCAAAGCTCCATCAAGTTAAAGTTTGTCATCAATCTTTACTCTTCTAGTAAATAAAATTGCACAACAATGTGCAATTGTCTGTTGTCTGTAGGATGCTTAGCAACTTGATGTATTAAAACGGAGTGTGCAATCACAGGTGTGTCATTTTACAATGGCATTTATACTGTATACTTTGATACTGTTGTCAACCAGCATGACATTTTGTGTACGATCTTCAGTTTGAGAAATAAACAAGACAGTTGTTCAAGACAGAGCTCAAGCTGTCGCTCAAATAGTAACATGCAGATGTAATGATTATCTTCGTAGCCATCATCTCATCTAAACTGTTTTCCTCTGAGTGCGCTGTACCAACATCAGATGTTCAACTGCACTGATATTCTATGGTAAAACAAGATCCTTGACTACTGATTGTTTTTTCTTCTTCTTGAATCCATGGAAAGTAGCAGAAACACTTAAATAACATGTAAATATCAGGTATGATTGACTTGTTTCACTTGTTGAATAGAATCTGTTGCAGGAATGACTCAAAGTCTGTTCACATCTCTGTGGTTAGATCAGTGTGCACAATAATGTGTCTTCGACCTTCATTATGTAAGTTTTGATTATACTGTGTTGTAAATAAAATACAAATAATTAAAAAAATAATAATCTCTTCACATTCTATCTTATCTGCCTCAAAGTCGCAGTCACACTGATGGGCCATTAGGGGAGGGCCCTTTGTCTCTCAGCTGAGAATCACTTAAATTGAACATTTCTTTTGCGATAATGGACTATAAATATGGACCACTTATCATTCACGCAGGACCTAAAAGTTTGTTTAATTAAATGCTGGCTAGAATGAGAAAATGCATTCAGTATATTTACAGCATTTGACAGACAGACAGTCCAAAAAAAAAAGCCAAAGGAATCAACTTGGAATTATGTTAATGTCAAAGGCACATGTAAGTATTTGCAACACTGTTTGTAATGACTTCCATGACATTTGTCCAAAGGTTACAAACAATCCTCTTTTGTAAATTACCTTCTTACAGGATTATTATATTGGACAGCTCATAACATTGTGAATTATACAACTAAATAATGTAATCAACCTAAACAGCATTGGGGGGGGGGGGGGGGGGGGGGCGTAGAGGAAATCCTGTTGTATATTTATCAATGTAAGCCAGTGCGTAATAGGGTATTATATTTTTTTTTTCAGGTTAATTAATAGTTAATTAATAGAAATCAATCAATTAATTAAATCTTTTTTTAATATATAAGTAGTAAATAAAAGACAGATTTTGGACATGAACAGACTCTCAAGTTGAGATCATTTTAAAACCCAAGTTTCGGATTTGGGCAGTGGCTCTCATGATTCCTATTATTTCCAACAACAAAGCACTTGAACATGACAAATTCATAATTAAACTTCAAAAGTGGGAAGTAGTACATTTTCCAATAGCACATGAACATTTTGTGCCACAGACATTTTTGTAAATCTGGTGGTCAGCAAGTTGTGTTGTTAATGCTGGAAAATTAAAACAATCTATTCAATCTATCAGTAAACAATTAACCATGACGAAACGTAAAGCAATTCCATGATTATAAAATGGAAGTCCGATCCAAAATCCTTCGCCTCACCTCAGCCCTATTTGTACTAGTTATGTGTGCATTTATGCAACTTCTGTTTTATAATGCTGTGGCCAGAGAATGACAAATGGCTGCCAGTGTCCTTAATCAAGAGACAGTGTGATATGCCACACACCTTGGGGCTTGAGAGCAAATGCATAATGCATACGACAGAGATTTCCTAAACGCAAACTGTGTCAGCAGCCTCCCAGGATGCGGTATGACAGCTTGTTGTTAATGGCGATAATGAGCAGGGACTGGGTAGCCACACCCGTGCTCCACATAAGTCAAGATGATAAGTTACACGACCACAGCGTCCGGTGGCACAGGACACGTTCCATGTGGTACCATCTCCTGTTAATGTGTGAGGTGTCTTTGAGCAACTGACAATGTGGAACACGGCCATAAACAGTACAAAACCTGATGTGTGTGCCACTCGTCACTGTGTTATTATAGTGGGTTATTTTGAGTCATTTTATTTCAGTTACTTGTATATATCACTATGTCATTATCTGGGACTGGAAAATTCAACCACAAAAGATTTTAAATATTGTAAGTCAAATTAATATTATATTAAAATATACATATAGAATATAACTGTTTTTCGTTGTCATTTTTTTTTTTCCCCCTCTTTTATTTGAAACTTGACTTCGAGTAATTATAGTTAACTAACACTAAACCACAAGGAAAAAATGCATTAATTGCATGAAAATGAATACATAAATATACATATACAGTACATATACATACACAGACAGACATACATAAACAAATAAATGAATAAAAATGTTAGCTAGTTGCCACATTTTTTCATTAATATAGTTTAACTTAATGTACTAAAATAACTAAAAATGAATGAATGCATGAATGAATGAATGAATGAATGAATGGTAAAAATGACAAACACAATGAAATTTCTAGCACTTTACAGTTAATGAATGTTGAAAATATAAAACTGTTTAAATATAAAATATAATCATATAAAATAAAAAATAACACTGATGGGCATAAACCAAAATATTGCATCATGAATTATTCATAAGTGATTTATAAGACTGCCATTTATGGAATCCTGTTCCCAGAGAAACCAGATTAAAATATAAAAATGTAATTGTGATAAAGTATAAAATAAGAAATAAAGGCATTTTTCAAGATATACATTTGCAATTATTAAAACTTAAATTGCTTGATTTCACATTTTTAGCTATATAATTGCAATTACGACATACAAAGTCACAACTGTGAGATATAAAACTTCTAGTTCTATAGAAACTGGTCCTAAAAATACATATATAAATACATTAAAAATAATCTATATATGACTGCACTTCAGTTATATGTACATACAGCAAGTTGATGTTGTTTGGTGACCATAATGCACCACACTCTCCCACAAATATACGGTTGGAGTGTTGCCATGCGAAAAAGCCTAATCATTCTTGTTATAATCAGCGAAGGCATCTACACTGAAAGGTTCCATTTTGCAAAAGAAAAACAAGCACTTTGAAATAGTCGAAAACTGTTTAAAAGCAACAGCAGGTAATTAATTCGGTTTAATGTTTTAATTAAGATACTATCTAAATTGGTCTAATCCTGTTTCCCCAGATTCCACCTTACAAGCTCCTAGAAACAGTACATCAGCCTCTCCTGCCAGAATATTATATTTGCTGTTGTCTTCTAATCACTGTGCACTTCTGTTCGACCCTGTGATGAACACAACAGGTTCTCATTGAATCCGCTCTCTGTTGTATGATAACATAATATCATCTTGTATCTCCCAAATCAAGGTGGCAGGCTGTATAGGCCCTTCCATTAGCAGGCATCAATACACATCATTCAAATCCCCACTCTCCAGCACAAGTACTGAGTGGAGAGTTTACTTTGACTATTAGAAAAATATCAATATTGGCAGCTCAGATAACACAGAGTGGGGCATTCTTGCTGGAGGGGGCTTTAACCAGGGAGGAGATCGAAGATTTGCCAGTATTGTACTCGAGAGCCTTTATTACAACAGTAAAAGCCTTTCCATTGTGAATACTGCGGGCCAGCTGAAATTAAATGAATGGATGCTGTCTAAAACGTTCTTTCTGAGTGCTGTGCTGAATTGACAGTCAGTTATTGACAATAGAGTTTGTGATGTGAGGTACTACAGTTGATTCTTTGTTAAAAATGAAATAAGTGGAATATCAGTAATATAAGTTCTGGTCTTTTATTATAGTGAGTCAATAGCTCTTTTTAAACAGACCCTGTGTTCTCACTCCCAAGACATCAAATATTGACGAATGGACCACCGTCGCCTAAGGGTCTGGAATAACGTTAGCAACGTTGAACCTCTGGCTGAACTGCTGCTGTAAAAGTTCCACAGAAATGAAAGTAGAAGTCAAGAGCATGAAAGCAACATAAGCAAGTTTTGAATAATGGCACAATGTTCTTATTGTATTTTTAGCAGATGTTATAGGGAAATGCCATCTAGTTTTGTTACATTTTGTAATTTGTAGCAAAAAAAGTATCTTTCTTTACAGTGCCCACTCGGACTGCATGATTTGTATAGAAGTTAAACAGATATTGTGATTTGAACTGTGCAATAGTAATACAGTGAAAAAAAATAATAATAATAATAATAAAAATATATATATATGTATATATGTATATTTGATTCCTTTCTGATTTTGTACCTTTGGCCACTGACAAAGAAATTATCAGTCTATTGTTTTAACGGTAGGTGAGAGAAAAGTGAGAGAAATATCAAAAAATCCAAAAAAATGCATTTAAAAAAACGTTATAAATTGACTTGCACTTTAATGAGTGAAATAAATATTTGATATCCTATCAATCAGCAAGATTTCTGGCTCCCAGGTGTCTTTTATGCAGGTAAGGAGCTGAGATTAGGAGCACTCTCTTTAAGATAGTGCTCCTAATCTCAGTTTGTTACCTGTAAAAAGACGCCTGTCCACAGAAGCAATCAATCTGATTCCAAACTCTCCACCATGGCCAAGACCAAAGAGCTGTCCAAGGATGTCAGAGACAAGATTGTAGAGCTACACAAGGCTGGAATGTGCTACAAGACCATCGCCAAGTAGCTTGGTGAGAAGGTGACAACAGTTGGTGCGATTTGTTTAAATGGAAGAAACACAAAATAACAGTCAATCTCCCTCGGTCTGGGTCTCCATGCAAGATCTCACCTCGTGGAGTCTCAATGATCATGAGAACGGTGAGGAATCAGCCCAGAACTACACGGGAGGATCTTGTCAATGATCTCAAGGCAGCTGGGACACTACGCCATCAAGGACTGAAATCCTGCAGCGCCCGCAAGGTCCCCCTGCTCAAGAAAGCACATGTACAGGCCCGTCTGAAGTTTACCAGTGATTCAGAGGAGAAATGGGTGAAAGTGTTGTGGACAGATAAAACCAAAATCGAGCTCTTTGGCATCAACTCAACTTGGCGTGTTTGGAGGAATGCTGCCTATGACTCCACGAACACCGTCCCCACTGTAAAACACGGAGGTGGAAACATTATGCATTGGGGGTGTTTTTCTGTTAAGGGGACAGGACAACTGCACCACATCAAAGAGACAGAGCAATGTACTGTCAGGGCAAGGGCATTGAAGCCAGCCAGGGCATTGAAAATGGGTCGTGGATGGGTATTCCAGCATGACAATGACCCAAAACACACGGCCAAGGCAATAAAGGAGTGGCTCAAGAAGAAGCACATTAAGGTCCTGAAGTGGCCTAGCCAGTCTCCAGACCTTAATCCCATAGAAAATCTTCGGAGGGAGCTGAAGGTTCAAACGTCAGCCTCGAATCCTTAGTGACATGGATAGGATCTGCAAAGAAGAGTGGGACAAAATCCCTCCTGAGATGTGTGCAAACCTGGTGGCCAACTACAAGAAACGTCTGACCTCTATGATCGCCAAAAAGGGTTTTTCCACCAAGTACTAAGTCATGTTTTGCGAAGGGGTCAAATACTTATTTGACTCATTAAAATGCAAATCAATTTATAACTTTTTTTAAATGCGTTTTTCTGGATTTTTTTGTTGTTATTCTGTATCTCACTGTTCAAATAAACCTACCATTAAAATTATAGACTGATCATTTCTTTGTCCGTGGGCAAAAGTACAAAATGTCTCTCTCTCTCTTTCTCTCTCTCTCTCTCTCTCTCTCTCTCTCTCTCTCTCTCTCTATATATATATATATATATATATCCTACTGTAATAATAATAATAGCATAAGTAGCATCTCATATGTCTACTGAAATAAAAAAAACAAACAAATAAATAAATACTGACATAGAACACCACCAAATGATCTCTCTCCGAATAGAATTTGACAGTCTTGCAGTAATATTTCAGTAACTCTTTAGTATAGGGACCAATTCTCACTATTGTCTAGTTGCTTGTTAGCATGTCTATTATTAACATATTTGCTTTTTATTAGTACTTATAAAGCACATATTCTGCATGACTATGTTCTACATCCCTAATTCTACCCAATACCTAAATTTAACAACTACCTTACTAACTACTACTCTCAGCTCTGTTCGACACATTTTATCATTTAAATGCATCCCATTCGAGGGGATTTTTGAACAGATTTTCTGCTCTGATGATGCTCCGATGTGACATGTATGTTCATGTTGCATATTCAAGAGTGTACTATAGACATACAAAGATAATGATGCCAATGTTTTACATCAGAAAGGTCACATGTAGGGCTACTTAATGTTATATGACACTTCTGGTCTGAACACATCTCTTGTTGCTAATCTGGGAACTGTCTCAGTGCTTGTAATCCAGCATCAGTAATTATCAGCGACCCCATAGGGCTCAGAACGAGTCCAATTAATTCATCAGACAATTCTCTCCTCCACACTCATCGCAGAATCCTCTCAATATCACTGATGTAAATGTTAATGGGCTGGAGAGGTGTGAAGCGCTATATTAAGTGAGTGTGTAGCCTGTGATTAAAATCAGGGCTCGCCTGTTCCTGATTGACTATCAGCGGGTTCTGTCATCAAGTTACCGGACCCATCTGCAGTCACAGGGGTTTCTGTGGGAGATCTCCGCACATTGGTCGATTGGACACAAAGACTCACTTTCCTACAGATATTGAGCAGACAGGAACTGCTGGTTGTTTGGATTTTGTTTTCTTTTTCCTTTTTACAGTATATGGATTATTGTTGGACTCCAGTGGACTTGTTAGAGATCTTTGGGATATCAGTTCTTAGAGTCATTTAACTGCTCAACAGAAACAACTGCTGTCTTGATCACTGGTGGGACAAAGATCTGTTATGGGTCTTGGACAGCAAGAAATAGAAAGCATTCAAAACTACCAAAAATGAAGTGAATTCATGCATAGTTAGGATTTCATAATGAAGCATCAAAATGAGGAGAAAACTTTGTCTTTATAGTCTAATAAAACTATACTATACTCAAATGTATCTGTCACTTATATGCTTGTTTCATGTGTTAGGCTGATAAATCACATTTATCTTGTTATTTGTGGAAAAAAAGAAAATAAAAATAAAAAAGTGAATTTCTCAATTCAACTTATATTATGTTAATCATTTTGCATATTATTTGACTTACACTACAATTCAAAAGTTTGGGATTACTAAGATTTTCTCTCTTTAAAGAGACAGAGAGAGAGAGAAAATATTTTTATCCATAAGGATTTATTAATCGCGATTAATCGCATCCAAAATAAAAGTTTTTGTTCACGTGTGTGTACTGTGTACAATTATGTATATAAATACACACCTATGCATATATATATATATATATATATATATATATATATATATAGACATAGAAAAAAAATACATTTATATATTAAATATATGTATATATAATATAAATTCTATGAATATAAATATATGCATGTAAATACATGTAAATATTTTCAATATTTTCAAAATATATACTTCATGTGTGTGTATTTATATATGCATAATAAATATACCCAGTACACAGATATTTTATGTAAATAAAAACTTTTATTTTGGATGCGATTAATCGCGATTAATAATTTAACAGCACTAATTTTTTTTAAATATATTAAAATGGAACAGTTATTTTAAATTCTAATGATATTATGCATATTACTGTTTTTAGTTTATTTTTATTTTATTTTATTTTATTTTATCTTATTACATTTTTGTCTCATTTTTGTCTAAACTCCTTTTTTATTGCATATTACTGTTCTTACTGTATTTTTTGATCAAATAAATGCAGCGTTGGGGAGCCTATAAGAGACTTATTTTAAAACAAAACAATACATCGACTCCAAACCTTTCAATAATCATAAAAATAACAATAATGTTTTTATTTTACTTTTGGATAAAAAATTTTGGGAAGCAATTTACAACAATGTTTAATTTGTAGTAGTTACCTTGAATTAACAATGAACAATACTTTTACAGCATGTATTAGTCAACTTATTGTTAGTTTAGGTAATGATTTAAGTAATGTTAACAAATGAGACCTTTTTGTAAGACCTTTCTCAAAAACCTATCGTCATTTGATATTCTAGCTGTTCGTGAAAGAAATATTACAGCAAGCGTTTTATTTGTCACATACACAATTATACAGAGTATAACCAGCAGTGAAATGTAGGTGTAACCCTAACCCTTATAACACTGTGAACACAGTATTATAAGAGTGTCATAAAAACCTCAGTCTTTCCATTGTGTCAGCTCCAGGTCATGTTAAAGGAAGACATTTTTGGTAGCGCAGTGGTTTTCACTCCTGGTGCTCGGGACCCTCAGCACTGCACATTCTCCTTTTTACACACCTGATTCAGATCATCGGCACATTAGGAGAGAACTTCATGAACTGAACTGAGCAGTGCTGTGGGTTCACAGGACCAGGAGTGAAAACCACTGTATGAGTGTTTCCTGAAGACTAGTTCAACACAAAGGTACACGAAAACATTGCATGTCTTTTTTACGAATGATTGGGACATATGGCCCTGTTTCTTCCTGGCTCTGCATCCCGAATTATGAACGAACGGTTCTAATTCCCCACTGGCAGTGTTAGCTCATGATGTAAGAGTATCCCTGCAGGCAGGAATCCGTTTCAGCTTTCTTTTTTTTTTCTTTTAGAGATAACTTACTCCTCTCCCGGAGCTTCACACTAGCAGTTATTTTAACTCAAATAAGCCACCTCTTGTTTCTTGTTACTTCTTTCCACTCATGACTTCCCGTATGGATCATTTCTTTGGCAAAATGAGATAGAGCTGCCCATTTAAGACGTACCATTTCAATTACTTTTCTCACCATCAGCCCTCGATTTTTCTTCTCCTCCTACAGACCTCAAACGAGGGCTTCCCGAAATTTAGAACAGTAAAGCAGCATTAGTCATGAAAAAATACTATAGTAATTTATAATAAATTTGAATTAAGTTGTTGTGGTAATTCTATAGTTGCTGTGGTAATATAACAACTATAGCAATATAAATACCCAATACTGTACCAAGCTTTTTTTTTTTACAACTATAGGGTATATTATGCTACAATGCACTACAGTTTACTGTAGTAAAAACTGAAGTATACTACAATATTTATTACAGTTCATTGGTTCAATATAGTTAATACTACAGTATGCTGTAGCATTCATAAACAAAGTATTGTAAATACTATAATATATACGATATAATACATTTTACTATAGTATCTTTCAAAAACACTATAGTATTTACTATAAATTGCTACAGTATTTTTTCATGTGGGGAAGAAGCTATTTTTTTCAGCACATGTGTACATGGATAAATTCACAGTTTATTTTCCTGGCCTGAATAACCTTAAATTAGAGGAAAGCAGGTGGTTAACTGAATTTTATTGAGAAGTGATATTTGACACTATTTGATATTTGAGTTATAACTTGACATGTATGCGGGCACAGTATATTCAAAAACTCTTACTGGCATTGTTAAATAGGCATTACATGGAAAGTCACCCTATCTATTTTCTAAGTGCATCTTATACTGTAGGTGGTATTGTGAACAATTCATGCACTGAAACAATTCACGCATAAAATAAATAAAAAAAATAAAAAATGGGACAGTTTGCCTTCACTCTCTGACCCGTTGTATTAGAAAAACTTGTGCCGCAGCAGTGTTAACCTTTTTTACAACATACATAGTTAATCACTTTTCAAAATGCTTCTTTATTTATTTATTAGTGCTGTCAAACGATTAATCGTGATTAAACGCATCCAAAATAAAAGTTTTTGTTTACATAATTTATGTGTGTACTGTGTATATTTATTATACATATATATATATACAAACACATGCATGTATATATTTAAGAAAAATGTTATGTTTATATATTATATATATTTATATAATATAAAATATAATAAAATAAATATATAAATGCATATGCATGTAAATGTTTTAAAATATGTATTGAATGTGTGTGTATTTATATATACATAATATATAAACACAGTACACATATTATGTAAACACAGTTTTTATTTTGGATGAGATTAATCATGATTAATCGTTTGACAGCACTATTATTTATTTATTGTAAAAGGTTGCAGTTAATTCGTCAATTTATTGTTTTTTACATTTAACTACATCTTAAAACATGAATTAAAAAGCAGTTGTGTATACGCATATTTATGGCCAGTTTGAAAAATGTTTGTTTGTTTATTTCATTTCATTTTGGAGTTGCATTAGTCCTCCATATTTAATCAAAGCAGACAGTAATGTGGGGGCAATTCAATCCTTGTAAATTCCCCATATCATACTCCTTCATTCGACAATTCTAAAAATGAAAAAAATCCTTATTGTTTTTTTTCTGGTGTGTGTGTGTGTGTGTGGGGGGGGGGGTTATTAGAAGATGGCCTAGTCTACTCCTCATCTGTTCTAACAGTCCTGACAAACAAAACAGAGTTTACCAAGATACCTCCACTCGCAGATGAAGCTCCTAACATTATAGCTGTTGTTTCTCTGCAGAGGCCGTTTGGTCTCTCGCTGCCTCTCTGTCCTGCTGAGGTCACTGTGCTAGAGTCATCATGGCCCGGAGCCGCTCTAATCCCCGTCCCCTGGGTGACATTACACTTCATCTGCCTCTTTTAATTAATGAGGAATTCAAAGAGAGCCATCTGATCCTCCTCATGACAAACGAGTGCTTTTTTCATTATCGCCGCTCTCTTTTGTTTCTGCTCTCATAAAGATATTTATTTTTATTGTTTTAACTAGGACAGGCTTTTAAACAATTATCAAGAGGTGGACACCATTTCATCTTGCTGTTATTAGGATGGACATGCACTGTAAAAGAGCATGCACTACATTAGAGATGGTGGCCTTACATTATTATTGTCAACGTTCACTTCAAAGCGAGGGAGTACATCTCTCTTCGTTTTATCCCTCTCACTGCTGCTATTTCATCATCAGTGGAATTACACTGTCAAAGACACCTCACCGTGTGATCTGAATTTAGTGCACCTCATAGTCAGAGAGCTCAGGACTCGTATGATTTGATCAGTTTTTCAATTTTAAACAAAGTTTTTCTACATTTAAGTCAATTATGGCCATATATAGATTGGAAGGTTTTAGGGTGACAACCACATTTAAAGCAATGCATTAAAAAAATGTAGATGAGTTTGTTTATTCAACGAAAAAATTTAGCATCATGTTTAGCATTATTTAGTATCATAATAACCCACATGAAAAAAAAAGCTGCATGTTTGCAATAAACATATCCATCATTAAGAAGTTTTTTTTAACTTTAATATAGTCATCACATTGATGGACTGCTTCATTCATTTTTGTATTAGTGTGATGTTTTTATCAGCTGTTTAGACTCTAATTCTGACGGCACCCATTCACTGCAGAGCATCCATTAGTCAAGAGATGTAAATTTTACATTTCTCCAAATCTGTTCAGATGGAGGAAGGAAGGAAGGAAGGAAGGAAAGTGCATCTTGTATGGCCTGAGATGTAATTTGTAACTAATTTTCTTTTCTTTTTTTGTGAGCAATTGGTTTAAGGCTCAGAATAAGAAAAACTAAATGTTTCCTCGCATAATAAATGTATTTTACTTTATTTTATTACCAATTTAGTATGAAAATCCATGCATAAAATTACCTTCTAAAGTGAAACACAAATGAGACCACAGAGTTCACATTCAAACAGAGAACAGACAGAAAAACATCATTATTTCACACTAAATTAAGACAAAGCTAAATGTGTCATTTATTAAAATGGGTTTACTGTGTGTGACAATTGCTGTAAATTAATTTAAATTAAAAGTTGTTATGAGGGGTCATATTTTAGAATTGTTAATAAATTATAACAAAAACTGTCAGAAGATAATTATTCTTTTTAGTCTCGGGAATAAACATTTAATAATTACTCATATCACCTTGCTGATCTTAAAGGGGTCATCAGATGCAAAATTCATTTTTCAAGTTGTTTGAACATAAATGTGTGTTGGAAGTGTGTGTACACATCCATCCTATAATAATACAAATTCACCCAGTGTTTTTTATTTTAAATCTCTATTTTAAAATCTCCTTTCTCAAATCAGGCTGTTCTGAGATCCCTGTCAGAATGATGTAGTTCTGTACAGGCCGCTCCCACGATAGTTGATTGACACTAGCGTCTTACCTTAGACCCGCCCTGAGTGAGCTGAGAGCTGTCCGCCTTCTGGTGCAGGGGAAGACTAGATGTCTCCGATTAAGTGATTGAAGCGTTTAGTTGTTGGATGTAATAATGAATATATCAGTCATCAATTACTCCCGACATCTGAGCGGCTGAAGAAGTTGAGGATTCGTTACTTTCATTTTGAAGGGAATGCGCCAATCCCTGTTCTACATAAATGCATCTATGTTCGCCCGAATCATTCATGATCCAGCTTTTTCTATAGAAGAAGTGAGTATAAGGGTTTTTATGAATCTTTGCAAATCGCCTTACCTAATAATGTGCTAGTTAGCCAGTTTGCGGCTGAAGTTTAGTATGCTCCATAGTTAGATATACCTAGATGCCTCATTATGGACTGTTTCTATGGGCCGCGATATGTAAGCCATCTGCCATTTTTCTGCAAATCTTTGAGCGCATTGACTGTGTGCTTCTACAACAGCAAGTTATGCGCTTGTATATCTTTGAATATTCATTGATTAGTATGGTGAATGCGAGATGGCTGACACGTCACGTATCTGGAGCGGTCGAATACGGATTCTACACATATCTATGGTCTGCTCGTCACTCCATGGAATAGAGGGGCGGAGTCAGCAGAGCTCACTAGCATTTAAAGCAACATGGACTCTAACAGCGTGCTGAAAACACTACTATTTTTACACTACCATTGAAGAATTTTAACCAAAGTATGTTATAGACTTTTCATTAAGACCCTAAAGAATCTTTTCACCTTGTGTAAAATGGGCATCCGATGACCCCTTTAATAGTACCTGTAAAAATTGATTTTATTCTACATTTGGGGATTCGTTGTGTCAGTATGTTTATGAATACACATGTACGAATTGTAACATTAAGTGAAATTAATCACGATTAATCGATTAACTGAAAATAAATAAGATCAAATACATTGAATACATTAAAGTTGCCATAATATTTGGATCTTAAAGCAAAATCAGATTAGAAGCACTGATACACATAACAGTGTAATAGTTTTAACTGTTACATATTTATTAAAAGAGGAAAATATGAGCTGACATAATTGCCATAGACAGGATATCATCCTTCTCTCTGTAAATGAGGGATTTCCTAAGCCTTATAACCGATCTAGACTGAAATTGGAGTTTTGTTCCTCCTGTTTTTACATTGTTAGTGGGAGGGAGAGAAAGACAGAGAATTTTCGATGAGCGAGCTCATGCACACAGCCTGATGTGGAGCAGCCAAGTGCGATGAACTTTAGACAGGCCTGACGCAAGCTTGCATTACTAAATATACACAGGAGTACCATTCCCGCAGGAGTCTATCACACACACACAACACACAGCTCCTTTCTACTCAAGGAGTCACTCCAATAAACTACTGAATGGAAGTATTTTGTCAAGCATGCAGTGCTATAAAACTTGGCTTTATGGGGTACGGGTTTTAACTTCTGGTATTGCTGTAGTTTATAATGTACTACACCGCTGCTGCTTATCAAACGAGAGCAGATTTAAATGATAAAAAAGAATAAATCAGCTGAAAATTGAAAATTCTGTCATCTATTTATGCTCATGTTGTTCATAATCAACTTCATCGTCTTCAGTGGAGCACAAATGGAGATGTTTATTATAATGTTCATGCTGCTCTTTTCCACACAACGAAAGTGAAATGTACTGTATAAGAAAAATAAAGAAAGAAAGAAATTGTGACTTTTCGATATCACATTTAAGAATTGCAAGACATAAACCTGCAATTCTGAGAAAGGAAAAAAAAAGCTTTCTTGATTTCTTTCTTGCTTTCTTTCTCACAACTGAATAAATGAATGAATAAGGTAATTGTACCCTTATATCTCACAATTCTGACTGTCTGAATTCTGGATTTCTATAGTTAACATCTCACAATTCTGACTTCATTTTCAGAATTCTCTCATAGTACTAAGACTATCATTGAGTTTATATTTTACAATTTTGACTTTTGTTTTTCTCAGAATTGCAAGAACAAAAAACAGAATTGTGAGATATAAACTGAGAATGGTGACTTGGGACTGTCAGGCTCTAAATATTTTAGCTGGATATCTGCGTGATACAACATTTACTCAAGCAATGTTATGAGTTTGGGGCTGGACTAAATGTAGTACAATGTTTGCGATTCTGGGGTGCGTTTCCCAAATTCATCGTTAGCCAACTATGGTCGCAAGTTCCGTCGTTACCAACATCGTTCAACGATTCTGTGTTTCCCAAAACCATAGTCCAAACGAACATTAACAAACAGCATCGGAAACTTGCGTGGTTGCAACTACAGCTCTCCACCTGTGGTTAGAAGCATAGTTTCTTGTTAGTAAGACATATGGGCTCTTGGGCACAATAAGCAAGCTAACATGCAGTACGATATATATATTCCATTCTATCTAAATATAAATGCAATTTAATGTATTTTAGCGTGTCCTCAATAAGCTCCGTTTTTGTGCATGTGCACAAATGACTAAGAAAACCCCGGAGTATGACATAAGAGGGAACCCGCGATGAATCAAACGTCAAATAAAGCAAAATGACAGGGAACAAAAAATAGTAAATTAGTCATCGGGTGCCATGTTCAATACAACAGCATCTTAGAGATCTCTAATCTATTAGATAGCAGAAGTTATTACTCCACCACATGCATGTAACGTCATTTAACAATGGGCTATATTTTTGAACTAATGTGGTTAAAACGATAGAGATGCGACCGTGCTCAGGAAACAGTTGTAAATTGTTAGTTTGTTTCCAAACAACTTTGAACTACACAAAATTTAGAAATTAAAGCAGTCGAAGTTCTGTTTTATTTAAACGAACAGAACATTATTCATTTCGATATTGATTATTCAGTCATCATTTACTGACCATCATATTGTACCAAACCTGTATGCCTGTCTTTGTTTCAGGCTAGAACATACATTTAAATGAAGTTGAATGAATCAGAGAACCAGATTAGTCTGATTCATGAATGACTCATTCAGACCAATTTTCTGAAATTAAACTGATTCATGAAAAAGTGGAAAGTCTGACTCAAATGAGCACTACTTCACAAAAAACACATAAAAAAAGCTAGGGCAGAAGTCAAGATTTTCAGTAACAATGACTTGTGAAGTCATTGTTCATCATATGAACATCATTGTTCATCACAGTCTAGTCATCATACTGTTGTATGACGTCAGAAGACTTGAAATATTTCATGTGAGTGTTTTTCACACGCATTCGCTTTCATCATATGGAGATGCGCGACCAGATTAGTCTTTAAAAATCCAGAAAAATCAGTCATACAGGTTTGGAAAAGCATTAGGGTGAGTAAATGATGAAATCAGTTTTTTTTTTTTTTTTTGTCACGAACTGTTCCTGCAATGTGTAATGTGACCTTGTCAATGAGAAAAATAAATAAATAAATACATAAAAAAATAAACAAACAAGTGAAAACAGTTTCAAGTAGACAAATAGGAGAATAAATTGAAAGCTCACCATGTGGTGGCCTCCAAAAGGTTGGGCATATGGACTCATTTTTTACAGCCACTCCTGCAGAACACTCTCATTGATATTGTTTTTGATAGGCAGGCCATGGCGCCATGAATATAAATAATGAGAATTGTTGGTTTACGCTACTCAGTCTCGGTCAGTCTGCACGTGTGTGTGTGTGAGTGTGTGTCCACTGAGGTGAAGCAGAGGCAGGTGTTATTAGTAATGGATGGGTAGAGGACAGGGAGAGAGAGACTGTGAGAGCATGTCCAGTCTTTCCTCAGGCTTTCCACAGGACTCCATTAATTGCATCCAGCCTCAAAAATTAATATTTGCTCTCTATTTATGCAAAAAGCTTATTAAATAAAGCTGCTGTAGCATGTGTGTGTGTGTGTTTGTGCTTATATGATCAGCCGTACAGCCGTTAGTGGTCTGACCATATGTACATAGGTGTGTGTGTGTGTTTTGGTGTGGCTGGAGGACGGTGTGTCTGTTTTTTCAAGCATCTGGCTGCTCTATAACGCCTAAAGCAACATACTCATCTGTGCTTTGATCATGGAGACTAATGCATGCTCACACGCCGGCAAACTCTCTCACCCTGCTTCAGTGTGAGGGTTGAGTAAAGAGTATTAAAAAATTACTTTATTAAAAAAGTACTGTGGCACTGCTATGGTTGAGCTGCTATCAGATTGAAATAGTGTGGCATTTTGATACAGGCATATACTAATTTGTCATATACTGAACTATGGCACTTAAAATAAGCGTTTACATTTCTGTATTTTTGCTGTTGATCGTGTTTCTGATCATATATTAACATTGATTGATTGCAATGAAGTCATGCACAAAATCGCAGAAATTAAATCACAACATCACAATATTTACTTTAATTCAATCAAACAAATCCAAACAGATGTTCATAATACACTCTCAAACTTGTCATTACATTTTGAATCTGTTACTTGTGCACAATACAACTGTATGCCAATTGGGCATAAGCACTGACCAATAGTTATGTAAAAATGGGTATATATTGGGTAAATGCAAGTTATCTGTCTACCAATATAACCTAAATTATACTTGATACTTATATATAATATTTTTTTTTTTTAAATAATAATAGTATTTTAATGATAGTAATATAACACTGCATAGATGGCAAAGTTAAGTGCCTGAAGAATACTGTGGTAATACAGCATTAGTAAATTACAATCACAGATAGACCTAAAAAGCTTTAATTTAACATAAAATAAATTCAAAGATCACTATTATCCAAATAAATAAATACATATTCAGATTTGTGTATGTTACATTACACAAAATATTTTATTTATTATCATACTGGTCTGGGTCATATAATCCCAAAATCAAAAGAAAAAGTAGCTAAAATAACATTAAGACCATTTTTAAATTACACTTAATTGTTGTGACTTCATTTTCTAACTAAATAAAATGTATTTATTTTTATTATTATTAATTTCTGACATTATATTTCTGATAGTGATACTGGCATGCTTTTCATGAGATTCAGCTTTACGCCAGCCAGAACTTTCCATGGTGTATTTATTAACAGTAATACCAAGGGGTTTTAGTCAGGGTTCTGTTTGTTATTGCTGTGTTTCAGCTGGATTTGCTCCAGAGCTCCGATACCTGATACTTCTTGAACCATCAGGTTGAGCCCTTGAGAATGATTTATAGAATAACAGATTTGTTTAGCTAAACTAACCTACCTCTTTCTTTCACTCTCACTCTCACTCACACTATCACATTCAGTTTAAATGCACTCGGTCCCTCACTGTTGCCCTCTTGTTTTTCATAGGAACTGCTTTAATGAAGAAACAGACCTACTAACAATCTCACGGAAGGGACCCTCCAGAGCAAGTATGGGGTCACCATGGAAACCACTTCTCCTGCTGTCAGTTATCAGCGGCCTAACAGGTATGAGAGCAGCTGTGCGATTATATCAGGATAAGAAACTGCCTTTCCTGAAAACAACCTCCTCTTGCCTGTCTCTCTCTCTTTCTCTGAGCAACATTGACAAAGGGCTGCCGTGAAACACTTCCCAATATTTTTGTTATTCAGGGCTTGTTAGTGCTCCACTGCCCTTGCATTCACATTATCTGCAGCTTTCATTACGCTGTTGAGGTATTGTCTTGAACTGTTAGCATGGTAATGGCTTGGTTAAGTAAACATCAGATAGCATAATTGACATCTAAAATATACTTTTGAATGTGTAATGTTGTACATCTTTAGCAGATAGAGGAGCCCTAGGTGTGCAATTATTGAACAGATGGTTGCACCATACCAAGCTACTGCAAACAAGCCTGGTCGAGAGATGAAAAATTCCTATTAGCATGCTCATGTTTCACATATCGTCTTTTGAAGGACCACTTTGTAGAGACGGCTTCTGTTCTGAAATACTGATAAAAGGAATTTCTGAAGAGCAGAAAGTAGAATAACAATATAAAAGCCGTGTGGCTACCCAAGCAATATTGTTATGTCTAGTTAGTTATGTCTGTTGTTGACTTACATATTGCTAAACACATTTATGCTTGTTAAAAGTATTGTTCTACTAATCTGATTAGTTGAACAGCATTCTAGTAGTGCTGATATTTGAACTGAACTTGTTTGTTATACAGATCAGCACGAGGGAGCAAAGTTGAACAGAATAGCAAGTTTGCTAGTTGTTTCTGAAATATCATTTACTTAATACAGATGTCTTATTTATAAATATGCAACTGAATCAGAGCTGCACTGCACTATAAAATAGCACTTTTGGCTTATATGAAGTTGCGTAGACATTATATCAGGCCTGTATTTTTATATAGTTCATTGTAAGCGTATTTAAGAAAAACTTAAGTTTACCCAAGTTTACCCAAAAATAAAAATTTGCGGTTGGCTATGGATTACAGGTAATAATGTTGTAAATAATGTTGAGGTACATGCACAGACCGATCATTTAGCTTCGCAAGACCTCAATATTTTCTCTTGCCTGTAAATGCTTTTTTTTACTCTTAAAGTATCATTAGCCACTGACTTGTTTGCCATTTAAGAATCACCACGGACCTAAAATCAACTAAAAAACTAATTTTCATTTCTGAGTGAACTATCATTTTAAACTATTCTTAAAACAGCCTAGTTCATTAGAACGTTTGTGCCCAGTGCTTTATGAATATATGAAAGGCTTGACCTCAGTTCAATTTTTATTTTATATTTTTTCAGTGCTGCTGAACATCTGAAATAATCATCACTATTATATAATAATACAGTGTTTGTGGACTCTGGTCACACAGTTTATATCACTCAAACCCACACAGCATCTGAGCAAAGAACAGATTGTACGTACACTCACAGTGTTGTACATTAAGAAAGTAATTAATCTAAAACAGCAACTTTTTAGCAATACATAATAATAATACATGACAATTTTTCTCTTGCTCAAGCAAATATTATACTGCCCACAGGTAACTGTCTACTAAGGCAGAATCCTAACTGAAAAGGAACCTTATAAGTGACTGATTTGGAACACTCTACATTGTCAGCAACTGTCACTTGGAGTCACTTGGAGGTTCCATTTCAGTTGGGATGCTACTGTCAGTAATTTCTCCCATGCTCTTCACATGCAGTCCACATACATTGTGTTCCTCTTGTAAAGCACACTGGAAAATTGACTGACAGTGCATTTTGACAGAGTCTAATGTTAGCATGTTGCTATGACAATGACTTAATACCAGAGATGTTCTTATTGTGAGGAGATACCAATCTCTGCAGCTCTTCCATTGGAGAAACCTTAAGGGTCAAATTAAATCATCTATGCCTTAGCAATTCAGTGACATCAAGGCTATATTGCAATTGGTTTCTAAGTTATATGAGTCAATAAGTGTTTGCAGATACAATAGAAATGAGAGAATGTGTAAACTGAATCCTAACTGCTGCAAAATTGTTTGTGTAAGCTAATTTAAATATTTTAAAAAAGTGCCTATTCCTACAATTCATCAGTAAGACACCAACAACTTTCATTCCATTTAAAACACCAGTGTTTCACATGACATACTGCAAACTAATACATTTTGACAATTGTGTCACATATGTGTAGCTTTTCTAACATTGTAAGCTTGCTTGGTAGCTCACCTGGTACAGCATTGTACTTGTGGAGTACTCAGGTACAAGCCCTGCACAATTCAATAAAAAAAGCTCAAAGTCTTGTATAGGCAAGCTAAAATGGCATGGTCCTTTCAGCAAATGTGTTTTTATGTCACATGTGCTTTTGTTAACACTATCAGTTAGGTCTAGGGTACCTTTTAGAGACACTAACCTGACATTTCATTTCTGAAATGCCACAATACATACAACAAACTATGTGATCAGCCATTGCAGAATCATATTCATCTGTTTTCCAATTGTTTTCCAATAGAACTCATTGCACTTTTAGCGCCACTCTGGGTACATTTTGCAGTAATGTCGCCACAGGTAGTTGATTGTAACAAATGCATTTTGGGATAAACCTCTGTGTCGAGACAACGGCTCAATTCTGTTAAACAGCTTATGATACATGTGACTATAATGTGTTTAACTATTTATCATGAAGTCCTTCTGCTTTATTTGTTTGAATTGCAAAGCGACATAACTTATATTGACATCTGTGTTGTATGCAGTTTGTATTAATCTGCTTCGTCAGATCTTTTTAGCCCTAGTATCAAAGCCCCTTTAGCACTTAATCTCAGTGAAAGGTTCAGCAGGTGACCGTCTCCCCCCAGGCCATGTCTGTCTCTGAATAAAACTCTAATGCTGGTGGGAACAGAGCAAGCGGGGCACAGGAACACTCTATACGAAGTGATACCATCTGAGACTCCTGGTGAGCTTCAAAATGAAAATGTCGATTGGGATTTGGAGAGAGACAGAGATGGGGTGAGGGTTGAAAGAGGGAGGGAGAATGATGAGAGAGAGATGACAACGCTATGAGAGATGGCAACCTGTGAATGTTGGTGTTAGAGGTGTCTGTCAAATGTGTGACCCACATGATGACTTTACCGAGGTTTTGCTCCTTATATTACAAACTACTGAAAACGTACTGGAGGTGAAACGTCTCTCCATTTTCACTTTTATTTGGTTTTACTAAACTAGCACTATTTTGAGTTATCTCCGGGTGATTCTATGTTTGGGGTGTGATTCCCAATGGCAAGATTCTTACTGTGTGATATTTAAGACGTGAAAGATTTTTCCCCGCTAGGAAATCCAGCAAGCTGACCCTCTCTGCCCGTCTGGGCCATTTAAAATGGCATTTTGATCGCCCCACAGGTAATTCCAGCATCTACACGTGACCTGCAAATGTAGCTGCTATTTTCTAAGGGTACACATATGAATTGGACTGATAATCTTTTACCGGGCCATTTTTTTTTTTCCATTCTGCCTCTAGCAATCTGAGGTATGCGCAGGAAGCATGACAGTTCTTCACAAACTGTTTACTGCAAGGCAAATAAGTAATTTGTTCTTCAGGTCTGTCCATGACTTGAATTGTTGCCAGGTAGTCTTTGTGGCTATTCTACTTTCTAACAGGTGTTGAGAAACTTTTCACACAATAGTGCCAGGAAGTAACTAGCTAAAGGTAGCAATGTTACAAGCTTAACTACATTTTTCAATAGTGTGACAGTAGCTCAACTTGTCAAAATAGTGTAGCTTTTCCGGTAACAAGCTTTTTTTTTTTGCTTTTTGCTTTTTTTCCAACAGGTAGTGTTGGGGAAACTTGTAATTCTAACTTGTCAAGTTAGAATCTACTCAAAAGTAGTTCAACTAGAGTGTGGCTATCCTTGAGGGAAAAAAAACAACCTATAATCAGCTAGAAATAAAGAGTAACTACACTGAAGCTATTTGAATGGGTGGGGTGTCTGTAATTATTACATTATATATACTATTACTGATACTATTACTGATATATACTTCACAATTTCACACGCTTGTTGTTCACACGCTATTCTATCACACTGCACTTATTTTCATTCAAAACATTTACACTCATTCTCTTTACATGCTCACTATTGCATTGTGTCTAAAATACTGTGCTGTAGCCTGGTTATCTAGTAAGAACAAGGAGTGACTTCATCTATTATTCGTTTGAATTTGTAATTCATTTTGAAATCATTGTCCGTGCCCTTACGATTAAGGTATTCAGCTTCAGGGCACATTCCTAATGAATATATAGTTATCTGAGAGATTAGTTTATTAATGCAGTTCACATGGTTGTATAGCTGAGTGTGCAATACAATAGGACAAAAATTGTGATTAAGCATTTTGTCACGCTATACCGCTAATCGCTGAAAAACATACCACTTTACTGGAAAAGCTACGCTATTATTAAAAGAGCTGAGCTTCTCTTACACTTCTGAATAATGTAATAAAATTAGCAGCATTGCTACTTTTCCCCAAAGCTGCCACAGAGTTTTTTGCAAATTTACATTTAGCATTTAGCAGATGCGTCTATTCAAAGTGACTTACAAATGAAGAAAATCTTTGTGGGAGTAAATCAGAGTCATACAGTGCATTTGTTTATGGTTATGGATTCATTTTATGCTTTATGAAAGAACAGCGAGACAGATTGAGGTGGTGTTTGAGACAACAACATGAGACGTGAGAAAATCAGATACAGATGATCCAGAATGAGATGGGGTGACTGATCTTCAGTCAGATGAAAAGAGGTCCACATCACCCCTTTTGGTCTTACTCCTGTTGTGGCCTGCTTTAAATTCAGAGCTTTGGAGATGACCTTCAGTAATGCCACTGAATCGCTTTCCAGAGGCTTCACCCTCTCTGTTCCTCTGAGTTGGAAAAATTTGTTTCCATTGCAGTTTTGCGAAATATTCCTTTTTCAAATTGCCTACACAATTTCAATTTGTGCAATTTGAAGGGTAATGGGAACACAGCTACTGTGAAAGACACTACATATAAATGAATTCAGCATGTTCAGTTCTATATTAAGCTTCTGTACTGCTCTTAAAGAAAGAGAGAGACGGGGTGTAAATTCTTTTTAGCTGGTCGAAGGCCGTGTTCTGGCTCGTTTGCAGGTTATTACATTTCAAGTTGCACCATAGCATGTCAAAATGCTACATTACGCTGTTTGGTCACATTAGACACAATTTTAACAACGTGATCTCATGATAATTTATATGTATTTTACGTAAAATGTGGTTCTATAAAACGTGTTTTTACAGGCACTAAAATGTATAATACTGACGGATTTTCAGCATCTAAACGTACAAATACTTGTCATGTAATGTTTACTTTGTCTACCATGGGCCACAAAAGGCGTTTTCTCCGACATGCTCTGACTGACAATAGAACTATAAAAAACACCAAACTAATATTTGTAACCCAAATCTTCCGAATCCATATGACTGCGAGGAACAGACCCAAATCCAAGCTTTTATTCGGCGATCTTCATCTCCATCCCGAGCAGCGAGTCCGTGCTGATTGACACACACTTTACAAATTCAAACGACAGGCTTTACAGCAGGCTAATCGAACACTCATTGGCTCTTGCCTGCATTCGTCACACATTGCGACACGCCGTGTTTCTGGTGAGGTGTGTTTGAATGATGCGCGCGAGCCTTCATGAGTTCACTGAGTGGATCGGGAAAATAATATGTATAATATTTTCAGCGATTAACAACTTAAATTAAGTGCTCTGCACCTCACACAAAACTACTGTATTCCGTCAGAGAGGACTGTGCCTGCAACACATCGTCATTTGGATTACTTTTGGAACATCTTTTGACATTTTTGAAATAAATAAATGATTGTAATTGAATTTCTCTGTCATGTTTGTCTTATACTGTACAGAAATAGTTATGTTTAGGTTTAGAGGTAGGAGTGGGATTAGCGACTATAACATATTTGTATTGCTATATTGTTACTAAAATGGTTATTTTCCTGCATATTTTGTTCAGTTGCGTTTTATATCCTTTTAATATTCACTATAAAATGTTTAGGTTTGGGGGTAGGTTAAGGGGTCTAAAAATCTAAATCGCTTATTGATAAAATGATAAAAATGCATTGATACGAATATCTTGATATAAAAGATATGTACATATTTTATGCTTTTTAGCTAAAATTATGTAGACATTTGTACGTTTTAAACATTGAAATACGTCTAAATTGTACGTTTTAGCATCAATAAAAACATTAAAAATGACGTTTTGTGCTTGTAAATGTTACGTATTAATACCTACGCATACAAAATGAGTCCAGGCTGATTTTAACTCTACAACTGAGCGAGCATATCAAGCACACTGTCCTAGCATGTCCTCTGTCCTATGCAGCAATAATTCATTGTAGTGAATCAGATCATTTGGATAGTTTGTCTCAAAACACCTATTCAAGGATATCCATTCAGTTCCCCGACATAGCGCAGGCCAGATTTAGTAATAGCAAACCCTCTTTTGGCATTAAAAAAACTGCTGTCTGGATTTACTAAAGACGTGCAGTGAAACATTAGTGCTGAAAAGGCATGGGCAGTTGTTTTTTTTTTGTGGCTGACCTTATTGCATATGTATTTGTAGGTGTTTCCCTTTCAGACTCAACATGTATTGCAGCAGGAGGCGAGTATTTAAATGAATCACACAACATGATTCACTAAGTTTTGTGGTAGTCAATTTACTGGTATTTGCGCCATTATTTACCACCCCCAAAAAAGCATGTCTTAAACCAAACACTAATTCGCGCTGCTCATTGTAGAAATGAGATGTTCTTTAATGTGCGCATTGTCAGTAGATCATCTGCAGAAATTTCCACTCCCATTGGAACATTTATGGGATTGTGCTCTTATTCTAATTTGCCCTGTTTAGTAAATCTGGATTTTTGTTTTGGTTGATGAACCATTGAACATATTTGTAATAGATGAACTTTGTGACATATACACTGAATCAACATTGAACTTACCTTAGCTGAATAAAGACACTATTTGCTTCTGTAGAGCTGCTTTATAGATGAATTGTATTTGTTTCATAATTTATTAACTTTGCAGCATTGACACTGTTATTGAACTGAATTGAATCAACCTTGAACTAAATTTAGCTGAACTGACACTATTCTCTAAAGAGCTGCATTATAGTTGGAAATTAAGTAGTTTCATAATTGATGAGATTTAACACTGTCATGTTGCTTTTTATCATTGTGAAGCGGCTTTGAAACAAATAATGTGCATTAGTTGTGTAACTGATGATTTATCTGCATATTCAATCATTCTCATCCTGCCAAAGAGAATGATGGAAAATGTAGTTTTGTTATGCAATCCTTTCACCTCATTAACTAGCTAAATGAGTATTTTTATATGGCAGGCTTCATCGTTAAAACAGGTACAATGTAATTGCACAGTCAACATACACAATTAAGACTTAATTATGACCAATTTGTCTCTGCCATGATCCTTTAATCGACACGCCCTCAACTTGAAAAATCTGAAAATGAAAATCCACAATGTCTCAATGGTAATTACATTGTGGTGGCATTCGTGCATGCTCATCTCTTAAATACAGTCATTGTGACATGATGTGAAGAGAGCATGTTGTTGCTACAGTAAAGTTTCAAAGTAGCTTCCTGAGCACTAGAATGTAACATGTCCATGGTGCTCTGGTGAAATCCTGAACATGGACTTCTGCCAGATTGACAAATGCCAACATCTGCCTCAGATGTTTGCTTTAGTTCTGCTTGTGATGCCAACCCTATTTTCACTCTTCCTGCACACTATTACTTGTTGACGTGCACATTTCAGCAGCATAATATTGTCTCCTATTAAAACCCAAGTCTAACGCTAGCCCTTCGTGATCTGGATGAAATATATTTCTTATGAAAGAATACAATGTTATGATATGAAACTTGCAACAAGCACCACACAAAGCATATTTCCATTTACACATTTTGTCAATGTATTGTGACTCTGCTTCCTTTTTGGAATACAGTTTGTGTGGGAGTAAAACTATGTTCGATAATTAAACTGTGAAACAAGCATGTTCACAACCATTCTCGGTTAAGTCACAAGTTGACGTATATGTGATATTTTAATATTACATTGTATTAAAATGCTCTGCTTCCCAGTGATATGGATGTTGAAACATCCTTTGAAATGGGTGGGTGCACTTCTCTATGTCTGTGAATATGTGATACTGACGGGCTGTTCACTGAGGAAACTTTAATTCACTGAATATTTAAAATGTTGGTATTTCACACTGTCATTGTCATAATGGACAATGGCTCTGAATGTTCTTTTACAAAATGTTCACCACTTTTGTATGCATTAAAAAATTCTCTGTTTATACAGCTCTGAGTTTAAACTTTGATGTTGTGCTGAAGTGTCTCAGGATGCGTACGGCTGCATCAGATGAGTCTGCGTGAATTACACATCCTTTACTTAGTATTAGAATGAACTGTGTCCTGCTGCTGGACCGAAGCTGAGTCAGGGACCAATACATAATGGCTCTATGCGGACACCTGCATTAAGAATAAACCGGCACTTCATGCTGATGGTCCACCAGAGAGCCACACTTAACAGCCATTACTCTCAGCTATGTGCTTACACACCGGAAAATAAATGCATGCGCAGGCGGCCTGCAGACCACAGTAAATATTGCACAAAAAGGTCACACTGCCACTGACTTGAAGCTTATTGAAGTGTTGCCATAATAGCACATTTTGAATTTTAATGACTTCTCAATTGATTTTTTTTTTAGGCGTTGTTTCTTTACTGGCAAACTTTTATTGGTTTTCAAACAGAAATCTTTTCAGACTTCATTGGTTCAATATATATGCATGCTGCCATTTAAAGGTTTGGCGTTGTTGAAAGAAGTCTCTATATACTGTATATAATATAATGTAATAAAATAAAATATAATATAATGTTATATAATACAGTATATTATATTATTATATTATTTATATTAGTATTACACTGTTGAAGAAACAGTAGGTTAGTGTAGTTAGTTAATGTTCTTTAGATTATGTTTATATTTATACAAATTGTTTACATAGTTACTGCAATATTTGTTGTTTGTTGCACATAGACACTAGCCTGCCGCTATGCAATATTATAAATGTTTGCATTTGTTCAGATGCAACATTAAGAATGTACTGTATATTGAAAATTTGGTAAGTCAATATTGATTACATTGAAGTTTCTGTAGGTCAACATTATAAATCACGGTGTTAACAAAAGCAAAACTCTTAAAAAAATAAATATAAAAAAAGCTCTTATTGAAATTGCATCTTCAGAGGGATTAGTGTATTTGTTTTCCATTAGATGATGATTGCACTGCTAATTTATTCCAAGCTGAAATCAAGTACAAACACTAGCTGACTTTACAAGCTGTAATTAGTAATCAAAATAATTTCTGCTGATCAGCAAGCAAAGTGTGATTGAAACAGTGTGCTCATTCCATTTAAAAAATACAATAAAATGAACTCTACCCACACAGTACTTAAGAGTAAACCACTGGTATTAAAAAGTCATTGAACATTAAAGGGTTCATCCAAAAACAAATGTTACTTTTTACACTTGGGCTATGCATTTAATCAAAAAAACAGTTTAGATTTTGATTTCGGCCTCCAATGATTATGAAAATACAATAATCGAGATAAAACGATTATTGGGCCCCATTCTGCGGTCCGATTTTGTTCCTCCATGAAAGCCCAATTTCACATGCAAATCAGTCAAATCATGTAAAGTGACTTTTGCAAAATGGGATGTGCTTGATTTACTGAAGTCTATTAGATTTATTCATGTTTTTATAAGTGCTAAAGAGAACTTGCGTTTCCTCAGAAGGATATCAGAGACGAAACACAACACGGACAGGTGCAGAGCAGTCAAATACACGCAAAAATTTCTCAAAATGTGGTGCTTAGTGATTATTCACGTAATCACGTAGAATGAAAACACGTGTGTAACAGTAAATTGGATCCATGCAGCTCTTAAAGGAGTCATATGATGCAATTTCAAGTTTTCCTTTCTCTTTGGAGTGTTACAAGCTGTTTGTGCATAGGTAAGATCCCTGAAGTTGCAAAGACTAAAGTCTCAAAACCAAAGAGATATATTTGAAATCAAAATAATGGATTAATGTGTTTGTGGTAAACAGCCATGGATCAGTTGCAGACTCCTGTGTTAAAGCACAGTCAGTGCCAGAAGTGGGTAGTAATGAGTTACATTTACTTCGTTATATTTACTTGAGTCAATTTTTGGGATAATTAATAGTTTAGAGTAAATTTTAAAAGTAAATTTTTTGTGAAAAAACAGTACTTTTACTTCGTTACTGTGGGCGACGCTCCTCTCGTTACTTCATCTTAATGCAATGCAAGTTAAAAATCCTTCAATTTATTCCAAACGCGCCATCTACTTTTTTTTTGGGCAATGAGCGATGCCCGTTCGAGGATTATTCATTCTTTTGAGTCGATTCTGTTCAAAGGCTTGATCAAACCAGTTGGCAAACCAGTGAATTGGTTCGTGAATCAGTTTGAATGATTCGTTCAGTTCCCTGCCGCACGCGCTGAGTCGTTTGAAGCGGTTCTCATGCAGAGTTGTAACAGAAAAGCGCTTTGAAGACGTGGCTTTGGATCTACAGTCAGCTGAAAGCAAATCTGCAAAGGCTATGCATGGTTTGCTAGCTATAAAGACTTTTATAGCTAGCTAGCTAGCTTTATTAGTTGAACACCGCATGTGCTGTCGGTTCCACAGGAATAGATTCGATTACAGTACACGATACCATGACATTACCAGTTTGTTGTACATGTACCTTACTCATTAAATACAATGTATAATTTATTCATTAAATAAGCTGTCACAGAGCATGAAATGAACACCCGCCAAAGCCGCGTTAGTTCCAGGAGGAATGCCTTTGCCTAGACATAATACTGATATTTTCACAATATTTACGCTTGCAGAAATAAAGGCTACATTTGTTTACATTTTGCAGAACAGATGGAAGAAGATCCGTCAATGTGCATTTGTTCTGTAGCGGTCTTGTGAGGAGATTTATCTCTTCTCCGTGTCAGAGGTTATATACATATATACATTTATAATTCATAATTAATATACTTTAAAATATAATTTAATTCAGTGATGCGAATCAGAATTTTTATCTGCGGTTACTCCAGTTTTCAGAATCATATGATCTTTCAGAAATCATTGTTTCACAAACCATTGTTGTTGAAAAAACAGCATATGCTGGTTATGTATGTTTTGAAGCTGGGATGCTGGTTTATGCTGGTCCTTTGCTGGTTTAAGATGGTCTTTAACTGGTAATGTGCTGGTCTTAAGCTGGTCGGACCAGCACATGCCCAGTTTAAACCAGCTAAGGACCAACATAAACCAGCAAAGGACCAGCTTAAATCATCTTAAACCAGCATCCCATGCTTCAAAACATACCTTACCAGCATATACAGTTTTTTTCAACAGGGAACAGTTTTGTTGCTTAATATTTTTTGGAACCTGTGACATTTTGTTCAGGATTCTTTTATGAATAGAAAGCTAAAAAAATAACAGCATTGATAATAAATCAGGCTTAAAAATATAAATTACATTAAAAAAAAAACATTAAAAGTATTTTGAACGGCAGTGTGTGTATGTATACACCCTTCCGCCCCTCAAATAAAAAATCCCCCCTCGCAAGAGTCACCTAAGAGGGGAATTAATTTTCAAATTCAGCTTCTGAATAAATGTCTAAAAATCTTGATTGGATCTTCATAAATAATTCTACATGATAAAAAATGCTGTAAAAAGATCTGTATCTGTGATCATATCGGAAGATACTGCTTTATGTGATTGGCCTCAAAAATCCTGATCGGAGCACCCCTAGAATCTACCACACATTCTATAGATCGAAGCAAGTTTTATGTGCAAAAATAAAAGCCTAACTTTTCTTTAAGCCAAGTTGCTGCTGTTGTTTTTCTTCCGGTGAACTCAACCCATGCCTTGCTCTTTCATTGGCTCTAGCTCGTCTCGACACCTGACACCACGTGATGTCAAGTCGGCCGACCGGTCCAGATATTTGGCATGTTGGATATTTGTTTGGCGTCTGCGAGTTGTCGGCAATGCGTCAGTGAGCCTCTTTGATGCATCGTTATGTAGTTTACACATAAAGATTGTGGAGCACCGATCACCTGCTGATTTTCCCCCGATTACAGCCCGACCTGTCGGCGAGCTCGTTAACTTGCAAATCGGGGCTTAAAGTCCTGTAATGCTAACTAGCCTTAAGCTGTTTTTGTCACTAGTGACATTCATTGCATGAACAAAAAATACTGATGTTTTTCGAATGATCTTCTTTTATGTTCCATACATTACATTAGGCCATTGTAGCCTAAACATTTAACACAATAATAGGTTTAAATTATCTTTTGGGGTTAATTAGATTAATTAAGTGCAGCACCCTGTAATTAATTAGATTAAAATTTTTAATTGAATGAAAGCCCTAATACATATTGCATTATATTCATTTTATTAATAATGCCATTCCTTTAATAGCCCATATAATGCGAGGGATAAGCCTTAATATACCAGGGCCAAAACAAGATAAATGCAAAGCATTTCTCTCATACCTGTCCTTGCAGGCCTGAAATAACCTTTGTATACACATATGTATATGTGTGTTTATATCTGTTTCAGTGAGAGTGAACACAATCTGTTGTATTGGAAAGAAGCCGCATCTGCAAAAACAAAATGGAAATTGATTTGAAATTGACAGAGTACACCAACTTCACCAGTAGGAACACTAATCACCGTAATAGTGACATCAAATGAAACGCCTATTTGCAACAAAGCAATATCAATAGCACTTAACAGAGATACTACATCTGCTGATTTGAAATAGCAGTCGATTACATGCTTTCTTCAGTACTTAAGCTTAAAAGAAGCACGCCCAGCACTGCATAGTTTGTATGTCTTCCTCATCTAACACAATACAGTGGGTGTGTCAGATAAGGGAGACATACAATGGGGGTCCTTCAGGACAGGTTTAAAAACCACTGCATTAAATAATATTGTTTAATGAGCAGTACCAGTCAGATCGAGTCACAATATAGTACTAACTCAGACAAGTTTGTGTGAATTAAATAAATCAGAAGTCTAGGAAAAAGTATTCTAAAAATTAATCATGTCAGTGAAATCTAGCTAAATAATACAAACCCAAATTATGTTTTGCTCTTGCTATATATATATATATATATATATATATATATATATATTAAAAAAATGGTAAATTCAATCAGTTCAACACATGCACTGAACCCACAAAGAATATCCTGGAGTATTTTCTGGCCAAAATAGAACTGATTAACAATTGAGTGAGTGTTAATACAGTAGGTTTTAATATTTAATATTAACTGTGCAGGGTTGTGTTTTAATTTTATGATTGTATCTTGATTATCTACAAATTTAAAATAAATTGTCATTTTGTCCTTTTTAAAGAATGAAAGCTCTAGTCCACATTCATTGCAATTGTACAACATAAAAAAGAACAAAGAACACACAAAGAATATCTTGAAATATGCACTGTCCCAAATAGAAACTATTATGCAAAAGATGCAAAAGAACATCTTAATTATTTAGTAAGTTTTACTACTGTAGATTTTAATATTTAATATTACCTTAGCAGGGTTGTGTTTTAATTAAGTTTTCATTTTATGACGATTTCTTGATTATCTACAAAGAAAAAAAAATGTCCTTGTCCCTGTCCTTTTCTTAAGCTTGAAAGCTTTAGTCCACATTCATAGAAACTGTATGAAAAAGAGCAACTAGTACAGTCTTTAAAACACCTTGTTTTGAGTTCCACCAAAAAGAATTTGGAACGACTCAAGACTGATTAAATTATGAACTTTCAAGTATTTTGAGCGACCTTACGCCACCATTACTTTTGGATATCGCTCTTTGGCTGGAAGGCAAAAGGCTTTAATACGGTTCTAATACTGTGGGGGAAACTCAGACACGCATGTTTTACTGTTCAGAGCCACTGTGTGGGACCATTACTGATGGAGGTTTAAATCCTACTGTTCTCTCAAGCTGAAAATATTGTAATTTCTCTACTGAGGTGTGCACATTGCCAGCTGAATTTCTTTACCTCCTCGGCACTGCGTGTGTGGGTTAATATGTGGAATGATATAAAGATTATCAGGTTGAAAAACACAAAAAACAAAAACAAAATGCAATGCAGTGAGATTGCAGAAGATTATGAAGCTTACTCATGAGGATTAATCTCTAAACGCTCATTAAAATCAGAGTTAAGCCTCCCTAATATTCAAAAACCGTGAAGCTGAGCCTCTCAATTCCAGATTCAGACCAGACAGATCTTCAAGCTCGATTTAGTCGTGTTTAAACACGGATTTTGTTTTAACTCTTTCGCCATTAAAATAGGCATTAAACAGATTCTCACACCGGTAGACAGCATATGTGTTGGAAGAAACAGAGTTTGCAACGCTTCTCTCATTCTGCTGAAGTAAAACGTCACAGAGGATGCTTTTTGGTTTGACAATCAGTCATAGAAATCTGATTCAATGCTACAACATTCCTATGGAGTTATAATAACACTCTTTCTGAAAGTTCTAAATGTCAAGTTTTTATGTTTTAAAAACATTGTTCTTGGTTATGTAAATGTTAAGGGAATATTTCATTTTATCTTTTTGCAAACATTTTGGGAATGTTACTTTTGAAAAAGAGTAAAAAATGGTTGAAGAAAAATGTTCCATCAATTTATTGAATAATGTTTTTTGTGCTGTTTGAGAACATTATTAAAGACCAGATCACTTTGAACAAATGTTCTAGTGACATTACTGGAAGATTGGTTCTTCATAACTTGCCATAAGAGTGGGCGATATGGCAAACAATATCATATCACAATTCGCAATTTTGTCATGTTGGTTTTACTATTTTGCAAGTTGTCTGAGCAGTACAGCCAAACTAATTTCTCCATTTAAAAAAAACTGTACAAGGTTACAAAATAGAAAATAGAAAAGAATGGCAGATATTTAGGCCAAAGTGGGCGAAGCTAAAAATCATACTTAATCAGACTAGCTTGTACTTATTTGAACAATGCCTAAAACTTGGTATTACGAGCACTCCCTGAGGCATCCTGAAGGCATTTGCCTCTTTAAGATGAATCGCTTGATGTATTCCCCAAATTGTAAGTCGCATTGGATAAAAGCGTCTGCTAAATGAATACATGTACATGTAAAATATAAGAGCAAAGATACACATTACAAATGCACACAACATACACATAAAACAAACAGTTTTATTTTTCAGGTACAGTAGGTGTATTTAGCTGTAGCATTCAAGAAATTGAATGGGTTACATTTTATTTCGATAGTCCATTTTAGACATTCTACTAACTCTAAGTAACTTTGTAGCTACATATCAACTACATGTCAACTAATTCTCATTAATTTGCAATTACATGTCTACTAACTCTCAGTAGGGTAGGTTTAGGGTTAGTAGAATAAGTTGAAATATACTTGCAAAGTTTCTTATAGTCAGTATGTTGTATGTTGTGGACCCATCAAAATAAAGTGTTAGAAGATATTAAGCAGACAGTCTACTAATACTCTAACGACTGCTAGTTGACATGTAGTTGCAAAGTTACTTACTATTAGTAGAATGTCTAAAGTGGCTATCGAAATAAAGTGTTACCATTGAATGAAAAAAAAAAAAACACTATAGACACTTCACAGTTGCTGCTCCCCAGTGAATTCCATAGTATTTTTTTTCCTACTATCAAAGTTAATGGGGACCAGCAACTGACCAGCAACGGATATTCATCAAAATACCTGTCTTTGTGTTTAGCACAAGAAAGAAATTTATACAGGTTTGGAACAACTTGAGAATTAGAAAATTATTAAATACTTAAATTTTGGGTGAACTATTCCTTTAGTGACAAGTGGCAGCTTTTTAGTGCAATTAGCTTGCACACATCTAATATACAGGGATGCATCCGTTTTTCTCTCAACTCTTTACTTTCACTTTAGACATAACCAGCTGTGTTTGGTAACACTTTAGTATAGGGAACAGTTCTGACTATCAACCAGTTGCTTATTAGCATTTCTATTATTAACATGTTGGCTGTTTATTAGAACTTATACTACGGGGCCGTTGAATGCTTGAATCTGATTGGCTGACGAACGTTCTGAGGTGTGCAATTATTTTCAGGGAAACGCACGGCGAACGTAGTTCCAGGCAGCTTTCTTGACCGCATTACAGTTCCATATCACTTCGCATCGTTGTCAGCGCTGCCCTGACGATTTTATCAGTTAGCCTAGTGTAGCAACTTAAAGGCTACACATGACATTTCTCACTAGCGAGGTAATAACAGCGCTGCATCTTAAAGCAGACTTACAGTTTAGAGACGGTGCTTCAGAACACTGTTGAGGGACACACAGAGGTAGCCTAATTCATACAAGCTCTCTCTCTCTCTCTCTCTCTCTCTCTCTCTCTGTTTCTCTTTCTCTGTGTCTCTGTCTCTCTCGCTCTCTTTCTAATAACTTCATTATTAACTGCATTAGTCTGCTATCAACGGCTCAAGCCTCCATTGCCAGCTTTAAAATGACGTTTTGGAACTAGCAAAAGAGTCGTTGGATGAGATGCGGAAGAAATAATCCTACTCACAATAGCGATTTAAGTAGAAAAACCGGACGAATCCCTTGAAATATATAATCTGATCGATGTCTTGAGGTGTGGCAACCGTAGTATAAGCGGAATAATTGACTCCGGACCGTTGAATTATTAGAAAAATAATGCACACCCGAGGTGTAATGCATCACCACCTCGGGTGTGCATTATTTTTCTAATAATTCAACGGCCCGTCGTCAATTATTCCTTACTTATAAAGCACATATTCTGCATGACCATATTCTACATTCCTGATCTACACAATACCTAATCTGGTATTGTTTTCTAATAAACTTTAAACTGAAGACATTGTAAAACAAAACAACATCTCTGTTGTACATCAGCAACTATACAAGTCCATCAAATATCCATCAACATATATTTTGTAGCACTAAAGGAGGATACCTGAGACATCTCTGTTTGTCTTAGGATGTCCAATGACAATCGCATTTCTAATGTCTTCCAGAAAATTACACCTGGCAGCTCTACTGAAGCAAATGGAGTGTTAAGATCGCACAAATAGCTCTGTAAGTTTGGCATTTCAAGTTATGATGTTGAAGCCTCTCACAAAGTGCTTTCTGTTACCTTCAAATTTATCTTCACTTGCATGCTGTCATTAGTCACCTTTACTAGCTTGTTAGTTGTTAGAATCTGTCACTTCACAGACTAGACATCTGAGGTCACGTCCATTTTTATAGACTTTAAAATCTGTGTAGAAATTAAAAGTGAGTGTTATAAATGATATGTTGGGGTCTGACAATCATAAACTAATGGTGGACAAAGTGTGCATATATTAATTGTATTATCTGTATTCAATTTATTAATACTGTTATTCCTTTAAGAGCCCATATAGAGGGAGAGATATGTCTGTATATACCAAGGCCAAAACAAGATAAAAGTAAAAAAATATCTCAAACCTGTTCTTGCAGCCCTTAAATACCCTTTGAAGAAAGATCTGCCCTTCACATAAAATGAAGTCTTTCAACAATTCACAGACATGTTATGCTTCTCTGACACACAAAAAGTGCAGAGACGTCTGGCCTTATTTTCAGTTTGCATTTTAATTTGTTTAATTATTAGTAAATTTAGGTGCTTTTGTATTTCTGTATTCTGTATTTCTTGTTTATTTATTTTCGTACGGTTATTCTTTTGTTTGTTTCATTTCAGTTTTAGTACTTTTAATACTTCAACTCATTTGCCAATGGAACATTTCTCATTTTAATTTAGTGTAAAACACAACAGTCTTTTACTAGTATTTAATAATTGTTCAACTTTGAAGATAATTTAATTCTCCTCTCCATTCAGGGAGAATGTACACTTCACACAGGAATACAACCTATTTCACCTAGTTACACAAAGACTGTCTGGGGATCATTCTTTCTTTAGTCATGAATTAAATTAAGTATTTTTACTGTGGTGTGTCAGTTTGCATTTCCTTTAAAACAAAGCAGTTATCTCTTTGGGCTGAATATATATGATAGTGTCACTAAATGCAAATTCATTCATAATGGAAGATTAGCAAGTTACAGGCGTGTGTTTATAATGATCTAGCTATTATTATCACATAATAAACAGTAACGACCATCATCATTTCACTTGCAAGATTTTACACCTTTTAATGAAATACTCCCGTCTTTCTCTATTTTTACACTGTCCATCCCTCTCTTGCTCGGCCCGTCTCTTCTGGGGAATATAGAAAATTACTACTTTGATAAATATTCTTGAGCAAAGTTGTTGTTTTTTTATCATCGGTAATGAATGTTCTCAGCACTTATCACGGTTCTCTGTTCTCTCACCACAGTTTGTGACAAAAATACATGAGGCCTCCAGCAAACCCTCTAAAGCAAAGAACAACCCCGCTGAGCAGTGGGATGTGTCAGTCAGGGCGTGCGCTATTCAGAATTGATTTAAGAAAGCCATTTAAATTCCAGTTTAGTTCCAGAATTTGAATTAAATGTGAAATGAGGTTGCAAAAGGAAAGGAGGAGCGATTTTGATTTTAGGGACTAGGTTTAAAATGGAATAAAATCCAAAGAAATACATTTGATGCCCCAGTGTAAATGACCCATAAACATAAAGTACATACATAATATGGGCCATTTCCAGAAATATTATATTATATTATTTATTATTTAATTGTTATTGATATTATATTATACAGGTCAAAAGTTTGGACTAATAAAGGAGTGTCTAATGCTGAACAAGGCTGCATTTATTTAATGGAAAATATACAGTAAAAACAAATATTTTGGAATATTATTACATTTTAAAGGAAATATTAGGCTATCTATTTGAATATATCTTAAAATGCAATTTATTGTGACACATGATCCTTCAGAAATCATTATATTTGAATAAATGCTGTTCTTTTAAAATGGGGAGCACGCTATTATCGGAATGATATCGGAATCGGCCCGATATGAATAATTATGCCGATAAGATTGCACACTCACATGTGCTCAGGGTGCCCTGGTGATTAGATTGCGTCAGCAGCGTGGTCATTCTTGACGCAAAATTTTGCCTTAATGATTATTATTCACTGTTTTGGATCGCTGCATTGAATTTGAGAATATATGTACAAAATTGTGCGTTCGGTGTGATAGTCAAAAGTCACTAGTGTGTACAGTAGCAGCAGCGGTAGCCTCCCCTGGGGCGAGTCCTGTTGTACTCTGTATTATTATCTCTCCAAGTCTTGAAAATGATGCTCTGAAACATGGCTTTTTCCACATGCTGTAGCACCCTGACGGATGATGGAAACGTTATTAAGAAGTAGTCATGCCGTTTAGGCCAATTTATGAGCATGAAGACAGAAAGAATATCAAGAGGTTTACTAATGTAGCATGGTTTTTAACAAAACAACAATATCAATCTATGCAGAGATTGTATTGAATTGTTTTAACTTGTCCTGTGAGAAACAACTTTAAAGCAGTTTGCAACAATCTCTCTGATATAATATCACGCAGGCTTGATTTTATCGGGGATGGGGTTTATTCAACCTGAGCGAGACTTCACGTTTCTGCACCCTGCATGTGAACAAACAAACACGCTCCGCTCTGGCTGTAAAAATGTGAACAAACAACACAGCGAGAGATCTGCTTAGGCAGAGATAATGTTGTGTAAAATGCCTTGATGTTGATTATTCAGAATAATCGGGGCATAACCGCCTTTTGCACAAGGAGCACAATGAAAAAAATATCAAGCTGAGGGTGTAAACTGACTCTAAAAATGTTAGTTTGGAATGAAAAATATTTTGTGACTTTTAGCCCTGTATATATATATATATATATATATATATATATATATATATATATATATATATATATATATATTTTTTTTTTTTTTTTTTTTTTTTTTTCCTGAAAGTAAAGTAATGCCCTTGACTGTCTGGCTTTGAGAACTTTGTAGTTTATTTGTTTTTTTACTTTTATTTTATATTTCCCAACCTCCTGACTGCCATTTTATGGGCAGAAGCTGGTTGCATGAGTGACAAAAAGAGAAGAAAGTGAAGTGAAGTGACATACTGCCAAGCATGGTAACCCATGCTCGGAATTCATGCTCTGCATTTAACCCATCCAACGTGCACATACACATTTATGCTGCGGCGCCCGGGGAGCAGTTGGGGGTTCGGTGCCTTGCTCAAGGGCACCTCAGTCGTGGTATTGAGGGTGAAGAGAGCGCTGGACATTCACTTCCCCCACCTACAATCCCTGCCGGCCCGAGACTCGAACCCGCAACCTTTGGATTACGAGTCTGACTCTAACCATTAGGCCATTACAGACGAAGTATTCTAGATCATTGCAGTCGATATGGCGTCAAACTTTAATTGGCCATATAAAACTGCCTAAAATTTTAAGATACTCTAGTTCACCCTTAAATGAGAATTCTGTCATCATTACTGTTCAACATATGTGTTAATATTTCTTTAGTGGAATGAAAAAAAGAGATGTTTTACAGTATATCCATGCTGCTCTTTATTCACAACAAGGATGTCCTCAAAAAAGATTGATGAACAAAACAAAAGTGTGGTCAAAATGGTTAAAATTACTGTTTAAAAATGTCTTCTGAACCCATGCAATAGCTTCATGTCCAAAGTAATAGACCAAATTGTATATGTACTGTATGTACTTTCTGCTTAATATAAGCACTGAAATTTTTTTTTATAAAAAATTAACGATAACACTTTAGAATAGGGAACACTTATTCACTATTAACTATAACTTTTCCCTCTATAAATTCCTAATTTGCTGCTTATTAGTTAGTAAGGTAGTTGTTAAGTTTAGGTATTGGGTAGGATTAGGGATGTAGAATAATGTCATGTAGAATAAGGCATTAATATGTGCTTAGTTAGTACTAACAAATGGCTAATATTCTAGTAATATGCATGCTAATAAGCAACTAGTTAAGAGACCCTAAAATAAAGTTTTTGCACACATATTTTTTAAGTATTAAGTTTTTTTTTTTATTTGCTTCTATTGTCCTCATATGTAGGTCACTTTGGATAAAAGCGTCTGCTAAATGACTAAATGTAAAATTTAAGTATGGAATTAAGTAAAATCTACTTAATTAAGTGAAGTATAATTAGCAAAGGAAATAAGTAAATTTAACATGTCCAGTTAGAGTTGAGTAATTTCTACTTAATTATTTTAAGTTTACCCTGCAATACAGTACATTTTCAGCCATGGTTTGTAAACTTTACTCAAACAACATAGCACGTGTGTAATCAGTGCAATGGATGATGGGAACTGCAGTCCGGAGTGACATGCAACAGTCTGTGTAAGCCTATCACCCTGCAAAACCATATCACCCTGCAGCCCCAGACTGGTTGCCCACTGAAGCTAAGCAGGGTTGAGCCTGGTCAGTACCTGGATGGGAGACCTCCTGGGAAAAACTAAGTTGCTGTTGGAAGAGGTGTTATTGAGGCCAACAGGGGGTGCTCAGCCTGTAGTCCGTGTGAGTCCTAATGCCCCAGTATAGTGACGGGGACACTATACTCTCAAAAAGCACCGTCTTTCGGATGAGATGTTAAACCGAGGTCCTGACTCTCTGTGGTGACTAAAAATCCCATGGCACTTCTCATAAAGAGTGGCTCCACTGGCCCTTGTCAGTCATGGCCTCCTAATAATCCCCATCCACTTGATTGGGTCTATGACTCTCTCTCCTCTCCACCTGTAGCTGGTTTGTGGTGAGTGCACTGGCGCCGTTGTCCTGTGGCTGCCGTCGCATAATCCAAGTGGATGCTGCACACTGGTGGTGGTTGAGGAGAGACCCCCCCCCACATGAATGTAAAGCACTTTGGGTGTACAGCAATACACAATAAAGCGCTATATAAAAAATGCCTGAAATGTGCAGTGTGAGAGTCAATGAAACGGAAGAGCGACCTCTGGTGGCAAGCGGATGGAAGTCCATGGACTGGATTCGTGACAATAGCAATGGTTATTTATTTATTTATTTTAAGTTACTTTTTTGGTCTTTTATGCTTTATTGGACAGGACAGTAGAGAAATGACAGGAGCACAATTGCGCTATATGTCGGCGCACTAACCGCGAGGCTATCGGCACCGACATAGAAATTGTTATTTTTGAAAACTATAATAGTAATATGTATTGTTGTTTGAATAATAAACAACTGATCAAATGATCCACCCCTAACCTATAGTAAAGTATTAATAATATTTGATGCAATATGGTATAATTTAACAATGTTTATACCTCCAAAACAGAGAAAACATCTTTCACATACCTGTCTCTTTTAAAGTGTTTATTGTATATAGAGTTGTATTTGTAGGGGTAATTATAGCACAATTCTTAACCCCAACCCAGACCTCACTCATTTTTAAACACTGGCTATGGCCATGGCTTCAGCAAATGATTTACTTTTTTATTTTTTTATTTTTTTTAGGTTTAGGGTAGAGTTTAGTGTAGGTGTAGAATAGGTGTGTTATTTTTGAACATGTTAGAGCATTAACCCTTTAGTGCTAAACACCAGACATTTCATTTTCAAACTGCCACAATACATACGACAACCACCATAAAACGTTGCCAGATTCACGTTCATGTTCTAGATAAACTGAACCTGCTTTTTACAACACTCATTAGACAACTGATTTTGAAAGTATTGTGAAGCATGCAACAAGCAACATAATGTAATTTTGCACGAGTGTCGCACCAGGGACATTTTTCCATTGAGTGAATGTCTGAATGTTTTTGAGTTCATATTGTTAGCCATGAGGTGCTGACTTCATCTCTGTGTGTGCATTTTCTGTTTTCTCAAAGGATTTGAGTTGTTTTATCAAGTTTACAAAGAGTGGCTGATTGGCTAGTACAGTTAATTTGTTTTTGCTGAGTCCATTTTTTCTTCATTGATTTTTGATCTGGCCAGGACGTTGCATGGAGGGATAGTTGTTTAAAGCTGACAGCACTGATTGTTTGTTGCAATGGGCTTGGCCTGCCGCCTTTCTTTTCTTTTTTTCTTTCTCTCTCTCCCTCTTTCTCACATGCTTTCTCTTCTGTTTCCCTATCTCTTTCAATCATACTAGTAATAGACTACTATTAGTCCCAACAACACACACCCTGCCTCCCATTTTAACAATTGCAATATTGCTACGGTGCACAAGGACAATCAAGTGTGTTGGTATTGTATGCTTTGAAGAGTCCGCTACTATATCATAACGTTTTAATGCAGTATTACATTTATTTTGTGTTGTGCTATCGCATGCAGAAATTAAGCTTTTTTTTTAAGGACCATTACGATCAATTGTAAATTGAGATTGTTTTTTATGTGATAAGCACACTTATTCATAAAAATAAAATTACTGTAATAACAACAACAACAACAAAAACATTGTAAATGTAAAAACAAGAATTACATTCTAAATGTAAAAAAAAATGTATTTACTAATATTTACTTTTAAAATATTTACTATTATTTAATATTAATTACTTATAATACTAAATACAATATGAATTATTTTGTAACACTTTACAATAAGGACCCTTTAGTTTACACTAATTAATATAACTAGTTACACTAGTTTACTGTAGTTAATGTAACAAACAACACAGTATTTAGTAATCTTTGTAAATGTTAGATATTAATACAACTGTTCATTTTTAGTTTGTGTTAGCTCAGGTCCATTTAATGATAATAACAGATAACATTTGATTTTAATCATACACTAAACAATTAGTAAGCTAATAGTAGAGGCTTGAGAAGTTTTTTCCATTGTCAGTTCATGTTGCTATAATGTAGTAACTAAGGTTTCAAATTTAGCTTTATTGTAAAATTTGACCAATTATTTATATGATTTATTATTTTGGCCATAGTAAGTAAATAAATACATAAATAAGACCTATTTCTTTGTAATATTCAACAATAAACATTTCTATAGAGTTTTGGGACTTGGAGTGCAGTTATGAATGAACTTGGATGGGTGGATTTGGACTCGGACTCTGACACTTTGGGTGAATAAATTATTCCGATTACTGAAGAATCCACATGATGTGTAACATGACAGATACAAAAAAAATAGTAACAGCATAAAATTAAGAAATAAAAGACATTAATGAGCATCACCTACTCAAACTCAATTGGTTTGAGTTTGAAAAAGAGACTAGGACTTGACTCAGACTCGACAAGGTGGACATCCAGTCATTTCAATAGAAACCTGTGCAATCACGAGTTTCAGGCAAAAAAAAAAATAGTTTCCCCTTCAGATTTTACTCATGCTTAACTTGATCAGGAATTCACCACACTGACCAACAGAAAGCTTGGTTTGATTTCTTTGTAAGATGAGCTTCATACAGTACATACAGCTTCATACACTTCTACCCCTAAAATCAAAGGGTGTGTTTGGTTAATAGGACTGTTGTAAGTGTTTAAAGGATCTTGCAAGTCATGCTAAGCTGAATACAATCTATATATATTCAACGGTGCAGCAGAACCCACTCCAGCAAGCTTGGCTAGCCTTTTTTGAAATGTACTCAACCCGTTACCCCAGCCACTCGGCCAGACTCTGGCCACTGACTCAAATGGTGTACATCTGCACAACAGGTCTGTGTGCCTCCCCTCTCCTGCTGCAGTGTGCCCTCCAGCTCTGATAGCATCAGTCAGTAACCACCACTGTAATAAAAGGCACACTTAAGAGCCAGAAAGAGAGGTCTCCGCAGAGGAGCCAGACCTGTGTCAGCATTTTGCTGTAATAGCACAGCTGTCTACAAATGTCAAACACTCACTACCTGTTAGGACCCTCTTTGTTCCGACTATCTGCTTTATGAACTTTGACCTAGCTCATTACATACTGTGCTGATTGTACAAGGAGTCAGTGTTGCTTTAGTATCCCACTGCTGTCCCGCAGTATGATACATTACAACGTTAATGAGTCATATTTAGTACAACACATGTAGAAGTGTTCTTATATGGGCTAACAAGGACAGTTAAATATATATTATTATAAAGGTGTGTTTATACTGTTAATTAGCATAACACTTGGCCAAGACATCTCCCTATATGGCTCAAAATCCACAAAGGGGCAAATAAATGTAACAAATCATGTACAAATATATATTTTATCTAACTGTTGTCTACTGAATATTGACTACTGAAATTAATAATTTTTATTAATTTTTTTGTAATGTGCAATAAAACTATATAAGTTACATATACAAAATATTATATTATTGTACAATTATAATAGAATATATAATTATTCAGTTTACAATCACCTTCATAAATTAAATAAAAACGGAAAACAGAAAAAAACACGATGCATGCACATTCTTCATTCAATATTTTGTAGGTGTAGAGTTTAAAAAATCGTTGAATTTTATGTAGAAAAGTTAAATCGACACCTTTTTCCGACCAAAGTGACTTGAACACACCCGACGTTGTAATAATGACTTGTCAACTCGTAAGTACGAATGTCCCAGGAGGACTTGAACGCAGCATTATTATCTCTAGCATGCAGTATTTCACTCAGTTCCCTGATCATTCCCATTTAATTTCAGTGAGTAAAGAGCAAATTTATACTCATATGCATTATGTATTACATACATTATCATGTGACAGACAGCATGATTAAGCTGATCAGGCTGCTATTTTCTCCTCCTTCTTGGAAAGCGATGACGTAGTAAAAACATCTGGTAGTGTGGGTTTTCCAGGAAATATGTATACTCCCTGGAACTCTGCTCCTTGTTACAGTTTTTTTTTTACCACTTACAAACATTTTCAAAACTTTGCCTCTTTTTTTTTCAAAACTTTATACACAAATCCAAGAATTGCACACACAAAATGCTAATTGCCTCACATCTATTGCAAAACGAAGCACTGCATTCAAAATATTACAAACACATCTCAAAAGCAAACATTTGCAAACACCTTTACCATAATATTAGATTAGATTTGTGTGTGTTACATAGAGAATTGTGTGTTGTGTTTTGCAAAAAGTGTCTAAGGCCAAGAATTAGTGTATGGTTTTGCAGACTTGTGTTTGAGTGTCAGCTTTCAGAAATTGTGTGACAAGTAAAGATTGTATGTTTAAAAAAAAAAACTGCAATACTACCATATATTATGCACATTATTTTTTAACAGACATTGATGTTGTGATATTCAAATGATGTGGATTTAAAAACAGATGGATTATAAGGTAATCATTTATTTCTTAGCCGGCAAGCATTCAATGAAGCGCTTGATGCCCATGAGTGTATTATGTTTTTAGTTGTAATATTCCAAAACAGCTGTGATAATGTGCAAGAGGGGTGAATTATGGTTGATTTAATAATAGATAAAAACATGTAGGAGACATTTGAAGTGTGTGTGTGTGTGTACCTGGTATTTATCACATTATGGGGACCAAATGTCCCCACAAGTATAGTAATACCAGTAAATTTTGACATCCTTTAGGTCCCCATGAGGAAACAAGTTTATAACTCATACAGAATGGAATGTATTGAACATCTGATATAGCAGAACGTTTCCGGTAAGGGGTAGTTTTAGGTGTAGGGTGATAGAAAATACGGTTTGTACAGTATAAAAACTATTACGCCTATGGAGATTCCCCACAAAAAATGTAAACCTGTGTGTTTTTTTTTTTTTTTTTTTGCATAGTTCATTATAATTATTTTATATACTTAATATTATTTATAATAACAAATTAGATTAATCATTCCTTGTTTCTTTTGTCATAAGTTTTGCAAGAATCACAGACATCTTGGTTTGTTTTAAAACTATGTAAATGAATATTGATCTAGCTTGATGCATTAAATTGTGAGGTCAGTCAATTGTGCCATTTTTCCATCTTAAGTAAAACAAATATATAATTATTCTTATTGAAGGGGACTGCTTGCCGTTTAGTTGCATGGGAAATTACAATTCATTACTGCCTGTTACGCATAAAATAATATCCTAATACGACATTATTATATCATAATTCAAATTTCACCCTGATCTTTCCTGAGCTTAGGACATTCGAGGAGAGTATGAATGACTTGCCAGATACAACACCCACATTCATCAGTTTCTGGCACTTAACTGGGTGTGGTAATTGGAGGCTAATCTCTACACGGCTTTCCTAATGCTGAAATTAATTAGATTGTCAATCACGCATTTTGGATTAGTTTAATATGGACCCCTAAAGTCACACCAAGTCTTTTACCAGGCGCATGTAAAATGACAATTGCAATCAGTATGGAACTGGATTACCGCTGTGGTCATTTAAAGCAATTTGGTCCTGTTCTATGAACCGATGACCTTGTTTTAGTTCCCACTTTGCTATTTTTTTTTTTTTTAAGTATTTAGAAGCAGCATCCAGTCGGACGTATGGAACGTGTCATCTCACGTTTTTAGAAATGTCTAGTAAATCTGTTATCGTGTATCTGCTCTCAACTTATTATAGAGTTCAAACACAATGTTTCCAAATTAGTAATGGAGGTTTGGACCCAGCAGATCTTGAATATGTGGCATAAAATTTTTGTTCTGCATACAAACAGGCATAGATATCTATATGTACAGTAGATACTACATACTGTATGACTGCTTTGGACACGCCATCTTGGAATGGCCAACTTCTCTTCAGACACATTAAAAACCAATACATTTTTGAAAATGTCATAATTCTGCAGCCTATGATAGTAAGAACAACATATAACAACATATAACAAGACATAGATTCAAAATGAAATAGGATAACCGTTGAAATGAACATTAATAAATAAACGGATTTGTGAAATAAAAAAGTATCTACTATAGTAAACTGTAGTAATTTAAATAAGTTTGACAATTTTTTTTTTATACATGTGTACACACACACACAGAAAACACGTGATTTGAATATATAGTGCATAAACATGATTTATATATATATATATATATATATATATATATATTTGTTTGATTAATTTAATTTCATGGCTGACTGATTGGTTTATGCTTTGATTCAAATCACATGTAATCATTTCATTGCTTTCATTAGAATCTTAGAGCAATTTCGGCTATAGGGTTATCTGATGATCAGTAAAATTCATAAAAAAGCTCCAACCTTTATTAAATATTCACGGACCAGCTATAGTCATTCTAATATTGCATATCAAATTACATATACAGTAGCGGCCCATAGGAGCAGCTGTTAATGCGATATCTATGTATAGATACGCAGTAGATTCTTTGCATCTTCATTCATTTCTCATCAAAATGAGACATACTGTATCTGTCAAGCCTTCCCTGCCGAAGTCTCTTAAAGCAGGCCATTGAGACAACAAGACTGACTGTCAGGTCCTCTCCACACGTGGCTTCATCATCGTTGTGGTTTGGGATAATCGCACGGTACCCCTGGGTCCTTGTGGGTAATTTTAGAAAGGAAGCTTCGGCCAGCTGGCTTTATTAGATTACTGAATTGGTTTTGATTTCCCCGCCATCAGTCAAACATCAACAATTTCATGCTACATTATTAATATGGAAAGGTCCAAATTAAATGTCAAATCCTACTTGGAGCTGGATGCGTGTTTGCATTAGATTTTAATGAGTGTGTGTCCATAGGAAATAATTTCACACATACACACTCGACCCATTCAGCCCCTGGAGACAGAGAATCTATGAATCTGTGCTATCGTGGAGAGTTTGTCCTGCGGCATCAGATAGACATCAAGTAGGTTTTCAAGCTATTGATTTGTGCTTGAGGGCTTGATCTAAATAAAGTGTTAATACTTTAACAGTAATTATAGATTGCGCAACCATATTCTCACTTCCTGTTCACACACTTTGGTAGTTGGCCAGCTAAGGTCTATGTCCTGAAATCTGTAATGTAAGTGTGAGATTTGAATGTAAGTGTTTGGAATATTGTTAGGGAGCGGTGCTGATCCATTGCTTGTATAATTAAGCATTGCAATTTCTGGCACTTTAATGCATTACTGTTATGTGATATTATAGTTAAAATTATGCAAACTTGAGGAAACTCACTATGAGGAATGAAATAGGTCTTAAAACACTTCCTCATCTTAAAATAAATAAATGGCAAGGATGCCAAGATTTTCTCATACATATCTTGTATGGACTGCGTTTATGGACTATCACACAACATTAGACTGAATTTGCGTATTAATTTAATAATGACTAATTATGTGAACCTAGAACATGCTAGGTTCACAGCGTACATAAGTAAACTACACTGTATATGCAGCTCATCTGAAAAGAGTCAGAGCCAGAACTCTAGCAAACCACTCTAAAACGAATCAAGGGCCATCCTTCAGCTGATAGAAGCTACAAGCAAGTGTTCTTTGCACCATTCATGTCAATGCAATCCACATAAATCCGTCAATGGAGATACATAGGCTTTCATTTCTCACCTGCGCAGATGCTCTCCACTCACACACTTTCCATCAATTTAGCGCTAGAATTGCCAAAAATCAGTAAACACTGCTGAAGCTGCAGCTTTTTCCCCACATGACTAAAAGATTTCACTTAGTAGGCTACAGTAATTTGACTTGTATAGTGCTGCTACTGCTCTGGGGTGCATTTCCCATACAACTCTGTAACTTGTTTTAACATGCCCTGACATTTGTGCTTATTTCAGCTACTTATACTATTGGCCAACTTGTATTTTTTTATTTTTTTTTATTCAGCACAAACTGTGCTACAATAATATGTGAACAGGATATACAACAATTGACTTTTCAAAACAATGCGGCATCTGATCTGTTGTATTTATCTTCCCACGATTCTCTTCTGTCTGTTTTTTACAGATTTGAACTTCCAACTACTGATGAAATATCAGGTCTTATCAAACAATCCAAGTCTTCCACTTGCCAGTGAGATCCACTCCCTACTCACCTGGTCAAAGCTTGTTTATCTTCTCTATCTGATATAGTAACTGATATTATACACTTGTCTCTCACCTCTGGTGTGGTGCCTTCATCATTTAAGGTTGCTGTAATTACTCCAAGACTTAAGAAACCGGGAGCTGACCCTAATAATTTTTACAACTGTTACAAACCTCCCAGTTGGTCTAGGGGTAAATGAGGTCGCAACAAAATAAAAAAGTCTGACGGTCACATCAATCCCCTGAACCAGAAAAGTGCAAAAAACACAAAGTTAAACAAATTGCTTCTTTTATTAATAAGAAAGGGAGCATATCTTCAGGAGAGGGCCAGGCCAACATAAACAAAATTCTGTCAACGAAAGCTTTAAATAACCTTAACTAAAAGAAAAATAAATAAATGACAGTCTTACCTTACTCCAGCGGTTCTCAATTCCAGTCCTAGCGCCCCCCACCCCTGCACATTTTGTTTCTGTTATCGCTTCAGACATTTGTTCTATTCAAACAAGGACTGGAATTGAGAACCTTACTGCCTTACTCCCTGCCTACCATGAACATAAGCAAAATCTCAAGTTCAAAGAAAATGGCACCCCCCCCCCAGCGCTTCCAAAAAAGCAAACAAAAGTATTTACACAAAAATGAAAAGTAACAAAATAATCATGAACATACACGCCGTAGCGTTCACACGCTCTCTCAAAGTTTGCGATTGAGAAATTAATTCCCAAAGTTAAGAGGTAAAGACCGCACTCAGTCACACTGAACTATACAAAAGAAAACAGGTCTGGATCAGGACAAAGAGTGAGCGCGTAGCCGTCAGCACCCTGGGCATTATTTCTTTGCTGTCTTATATATCTTGGATTTCTGCGGCGTTCACTCAGTACTGATGAATAATGAGCATCAGCTGGAATCCAATTAGCGATCTATGACAGGGAGAGAGAGAGCAAGAGAAGAGAACAAACATGCAATGCATAACATGCCCAATAGGTGACATCATTCTCCCAAGAGCGCACGGTTTACAAATACGTCCACAGGACGTAACACTAACTTTCACCCAATTTACAATTTACCTTTTGTCTCCAAAATTTTGAAAAAATTTGTTGCATCTCAGGTTCACTATCATTTTAAAAAAAAAATTGCTTATTTGAAAAATTCCAATCCGGTTTCCGCTCTTTGCATAGTACAGAGGCGGCCATGATAAAAGTTGTTAATGATCTGCTGATTTCAGCCGACTCTGGATTCTTATTCTACTCGATTTAAGCACGACTTTTGATACAATCTCTCACCAAGTTCTCCTAGCTAGACTACTCTCCATAGGTATTACTGGCGTCCCTCTTAGTTGGTTCAGATCATATCTCTCTGGGCGCACTCAATTTATTCAACTTAAAAATTTCAACTCATACATTTCGCCTGTTACAACTGGTGTTCCTCAAGGCTCTGTTTTGGGCCCTGTTTTATTTATTATTTATCTACTACCCCTTGGTCACATTTTTAGGAAATATGGCATCAGTTTTCACTGCTATGCTGACGACACCTAGCTTTATAGGTCTTCTAAGGAAAATTCTCCCTTCTATCTTCCTCTCTTTTAGGTTGCTTAGATGAAGATGTTTGCATTAAAAATAATAATAAATATATATATATATATATATATATATATATATATATATATATATATATATATATATGTACATATACATGCATATGCGTGGTTAGTAAGTTTTGAGGAAAAATAGAGTAGAGACTAAAATGGGTCAGAAAAGGTGATGAGAGTTGAGAGAAAATACGATGTGTCAGATCCGCGTCACGTTCAGCAGCGGCAGATCTTAAAGAAATAGCAGCCAAAAACAACCTAATAACCAGCAGCTGTGATGTCTGTTCATCAAGAATAAAAGAAAAAATATGAAATCAATAAATTTTACACAGCTGCAAGTATTTATCTGTATTTAGTTTAGAATTTAGTGTTTGATAACTTTATTCAATTTCTGTATATTTCTCCTGAGGGACACAGGTAGCTAAATATAACATTTATTATAATGGGTTTATGTGAAGATTGTTTTAAGTTCACTTAAATTAGAAGTTATTTTTAAAGTCTAATAAATGTTAAAATTGATAGCCCTTAATTAGAATGTAATGTTTAATGGCTATAGGTTAAATAATTTTTTATAGGGAAATCAGTATTACTTGGTATTAATCAATAATTAATCGATTAATTAATAATTAATCGATTAATTAACTCGATTAATTAATAATTTTTTTAATCGATTGACAGCACTAATTTATATATATGTTATGATTTTGTAGTAATAGAACCACGCATGTGTTGTATTATCGTAAAAAGGACATTTTATATCCGAGAAACAAATTATTATTGTTTAGCACGCTACACATCTATAGAAGTATATTTATAAAATATATTTGCAAACAGAGTATTAATAATAAACATGGTCTAAACATTCTTAGACTCGTTGCATTCATCATGCACTCATATTACTTTTATATCGTATTGTTTCATATTATATAGGCTAGAGCATGAAAACATATTTGCGTCGTTTAGAAAGTGCCTGTCATATTCAAAATGTTTCGCTCGATTTCAGACATTTTAGTGAGGTTTAGTCAGTTTGGGAAAAACCCAACTAGTAAATGTGTTCAAGTTTATGCCACAATAACACGTAAACTAATGCAAAAAATAAACAATATTTACTCATTAGAATGATCTCCTCGGCTGGGTCAGGTCGCGTGTCGCATCTTGTTTTTTTTGTTTTTTTTCGAGGTAAATTCTGTGTTATTCCTCTCAACACGTCTTTTCTTTCTGAGGTAAACCCTGGGTTATTCATCTCAGTGCGTCGTCTTCCAGAAACGAACAGTAGCCGAGATGAACTAGATGAATCCTCACGCTTTGTGCACAGAGCTGATGTGGGCGTTTACGTGTCGCGGGTCTCACATGAACGATTGCTATAACAAAAGCAAAAGTAGCTTGTGGGCGTGGTCACATTAAAAATAATAAGATCAGACAGAGAAACTGGACATTGCGTTGGTTTCATACGGATTACTTTATCACAGCATATTTGTTTTCAACATGATTTACTTAAAAGTAGACACTTCAAGTTTTCTATAGATATATTTCTCATATCAGTGTGTCATGTATTCGCTGAGTTTCAGTTCAATTTAGTGACGTGATTCTAAAAGCAGTTCACGGAGACAGAGAACTGTTTATTTTCTTTATTTCACAAAAGCACAAAGTTTTGTTATTCTTGTGAGTTGTACACAAATAAAAGTAGACAACTAACAGTTTCGAATGATGTATAACACTTATTTGTGTGACAAAAATCGACAGAGTATTTTTAGTGTCTTTCTCACTGATCTTAAAAACAGTAAGCTGGTCACGCTGGCGGTACGTCGACCCCAGGGAATTAACTACTGAACCATGGTATGACACATTATTGGCGAAACTAATCAACTAGTCATGACTGTTTCCCGAAACTACATAAACATAGTCGTACCGTTGTCATTAGAAACACTTTGGATTAGCCATATCCACCTTTTTCCTAATGAGCCTACTGCTTTAATAGCTTACTGCTATTATTGCATTCATAGAGCAAACCTTTTGCTGATTGTTTACTGTGTAAACGGAATTTACTCCTTTAATTTGCGCAAAGCATCATGGGGCATAGAAAAAAGGTGGATAAGATATTGTTAATGACATTACGCGCAGGAGTAATAATCTCTGCTAATTAATTTATTTGAAATATCTGAGATGCTGCTGTAATGAACATGGCGTCTAATGATTACTTCACAGTTTTTTTGTTCTTCATCAGTTAGTTTATTTGATGTTTGATTCAAACTTGTTCAAAGTTTTGTAATGATATGTATGAATGTTTAAATGTATGAACCATTTAAACAATGGTTTCGGATAACACTGAATTGCTGAACTACTGTATGCTGGTAAAGATGGAATTTACCACAGTTCGCTACTAATGCTTTTAGAAAACGCACTCCTGGTTGTTTAAAAATTGTGTAATGTTAAAAGAGCTTAGAGTCTTGATCTTGTGGTCTTGAGACAAGCATGGTTTTGATCTGAATCTGAGTACCATTTCTTAGGGGTTGACACCATTTTCAACTAATAACGTAAAATTGTCTATCCATATTGGCCATTCATTTACACAACAACAATATTTTGGGGGGCCTGAAAACACAAACTTTTGGAAACGAGTTTCAAAGTAAGTAGTGTGGTCAAAAGTACCGACCGCAATACCATTCGGTACAGAAATTTTAAAGCCGTCCATTTCCTGCGAATATTTGAACACCGTTGAGCAGATTCTTAAACAGCGCTGATTGGTCATTGTGTTCACACGCTCAATGGATATGTCTGTGATTGGCTACAATGATCATCGCTTCACCCTCTTCACTGAGCGCTGACATAGAAGCACACAGGAGCGTTTGAAAGCCACGTCTCCCGAATGGTATCGTAATTGCTACTTTTGACAACACTAAAAGTAAGTTTTTGGAAACAATACCGTAATTGTCTCTATAATATTTGTGAAAACGGTGACGTCATGGGCATGTGTATTATGTATGGAATATAGGAATGTGCAAGTTTCTTTACAAAATGACAACATCTGGCCTGGCAAACATAACACAACATTTTTGGTAGTTTTCTTGAAACCATATGAGCAAAGATTCTTGTGACAATGTTGTCATCCATATTCTAAACTTTTCAAAAACACAAAAGAAAACATTTCTGTTTTGTAGATTGTTGTCAGGTAAACATACTCTTTGTGCCTCTGTCTGGGTCTCTAAAATGTAGTTTTGTTCTAGAGTTGGGTCTTGGGCATAATGGGCAGTGAAAGTCTGTTTTTTGGTTAAGAACTCAGCCTAAAGAGTCTTAAACGGTCTGGTAATGCTCTGGGTCTTATAAAGGTCTAGTACTGGTCTAGTTCTTTGGGGTTTTAGTATAGGTCTGTTGGTAACTCCAACTCTGATTACTTGTATCAACTGCTGATTGCTGATGTAATCAGTATCATATGTAATATGTATTTCACACTATGTCAGTGTAAAAGAAAATAATGATACTTGATGTAAAACAGTGCATACTACCTTTTCAGTATGCTGGGCTAGACTCAACAATATGAATTGAAATGCAAATGCAATCAAGGATAGATGGTGAAGGTGTCTCTGGGCCTACTTATGATACTCTGCGCCATAGGAGCTTTCATTCAGATTGTGCCATCCTCTGGGAACACTGTCGTTTATTTTGCTGTACCCTATGAAGATCTCAACATTGACAAGATGGTGTTTCATTTACTGTCATTTACGGACACCGCTGAGGAATTCCCTAGATTTGAACATATTTAATTATGGATGCACATGGAAGAATGCTGCCTTTGCACCGAGCAGAGCAATATAAACCATAAATATAATCACAAATCATAAAGAGCAACAAGAAGAGTTCCAGGTTCAATACAAGTTAAGCTCAATAGACTACTTATGGTGAAAAAAAAAGGTAAGGCACTTGTAATGGAAGCTCAAGTGAAGCTCATCATTTTATAAAAGCGCTTGCAGCCTCTTTTTTTTCTTTGAAAAGGTGTTATTTGAGGTGTAAAGCTCTTTAAAACATAATTTTAGAAGCTATTTTAGGGCTTTTGGCATCACGTTACCATGGTATATGTAAGGAATAATTGACGACAAGCCATTGAATTATTAGAAAAATAATGCACACCCGAGGTGGTGATGCGGTCACGATGCGAAGCGGATATTTATCTATCTATATCTATAGCTGATATCGCGTTTGGTCTCATTCTGTCTCACGTATCTTGTCAGTGTCTGCGCTTGCTTGGCCATTTGTTGTGAAAAAATAAGGAAAGTGTGTCCTGCTAAATTCAATTAGTATTTTCTTAGATGGGTATAAAAAAAGCTTAGTTTACACCGGCAGTTGTCGTGTGAAGTCCTCCTTGTGTGAAGACCGAAGAGTGTAAAGACCATCGACTACCGTGCGACTCCACCGGGCTGGGACACCGGCAAAGGATATAAGTATCGCTTTTCATTTCTCCTCTTTTCTACTACTTGTTTCACTTCTGTTTCAGTTTTTATAACCATTTCTTACTATGTGTAAGTAAGTTGTTGTTTTTAGCATGTGTGTTTGGTAGTGTTATTTCTTAGGATTACTAATAAACTATACTGTCGTGATTTGTATTTATCTATTTTAATTTTAGTTAAATAATGTCTGAATTTATATATAATATTATATATAATACTCCAGCTGATTTCTTAAGCCCGTGACTGTCCTCCTATCCTCACGTGCAGCTGCTTGAACAGAATCTACGCGGTCACGTGTCTGCTTCGCCGCGGTAGTTATGGTCTCAAACTCCTCTCTTAGCTCTTTAACAGACTTGTTGGTCGCTTGTATGTCTTCACGCAGTTCGCGTAATGCTGGAATCAGCACAGAGTCCATCGCCTCTCTTACTGCCAAATTCACAACCGAATTCAACGTGTTTTGTTGCTCTTTAAATGCTAGTTTGATGTGGCTAGCAATAGCCTCGTCGAGGTCTTCTCTGGAGATGGCGGAATCTCTGAATTTTTTCTTCATTGGCGATTGCTCTATCTCTCTTTTCCGATCCCCTTTGTCTGCCTTAGCACTCATGACAGATCCAATGCAGAGTGGTTCAAATTTTACTGACAGGATCATACAAAATATGGCAAAGTGAGCAGAGCAAAAGATTCAAGCCTGCATCGCCGTCGAAGGGTCACGTGATCCCCCCATGTATAGGTATTGTATTAAGTTTTAGTTTTATTTAATTTGAGTTATTTTAACACTTCAACAAACTAAATGGAAATGAGAAAAAAAATAAAAAATAATAATAATATATATATATATATATATATACACACACACACAGTGGTGTGAAAAATTGTTGGTCCCCATCCTGATTTTTTATTTTATTGAAAGTTTGTCACACTTTAATGTTTTAGATCATCAAACAAATTTAAATATTAATGAAATATAACACAAGTAAACACAACATGCAGTTTTAAATGAAGGGTTTTTTTATGAAGGGAACCCAAAATCAAAGCCCACATGGCCCTGTGTGAAAAGTGTTTGCCCCCACCCCCCTGTTAAAACATAACTGTGGTTTATCACACCTGAGTTCAGTTTCTCTAGCCACACCCAGGCCTGATTACTGCCACACCTGTTCGCAATCAAGAAATCACTTACATAGGACCTGCCTGACAAAGTGAAGTAGACCAAAAGATCCTCAAAAGCTACACATCATGTTGAGATCCAAAGTAATTGAGATCTAGCAGTCTGGAAAAGGTTATAAAGCCATTTCTAAAGCTTTGGGACTCCAGCGAACCACAGTAAGAGCCATTATCCACAAATGGCGAAAACATGGAACAGTGGTGAACCTTCCCTGGAGTGGCCGGCCAACCAAAATTACCCCAAGAGCACAGCGACGACTCATCCAAGAGGTCACAAAAGACCCCACAACAACATCTAAAGAACTACAGGCCTCACTTGCCTCAGTTAAGGTCAGTGTTCATGAGGTCAGTTCCAAGACAAAAACCGCTGCTGAGCAAAAAGAACATAAAGGCTCATCTCAGTTTTGCCAGAAAACATCTTGATGATCCCCAAGACTTTTGGGAAAATACTCTGTGGACTGACGAGACAAAAGTTGAACTTTTTGGAAGGTGTGTGTCCCATTACATCTGGCGTAAAATTAAATCAGCATTTCAGAAAAAGAACATCATACCAACAGTAAAATATGGTGGTGGTAGTGTGATGGTCTGGGGCTGTTTTGCTGCTTCAGGACCTGGAAGACTTGCTGTGATAAATGGAACCATGAATTCAGCTGTCTACCAAAAACTCCTGAAGGACAATGTCCGGCCATCTGTTCGTGACCTCAAGCTGAAGCGAACTTGGGTTCTGCAGCAGGACAATGATCCAAAACACACCAGCAAATCCACCTCTGAATGGCTGAAGAAAAACAAAATGACTTTGGAGTGGCCTAGTCAAAGTCCTGACCTGAATCCTATTGAGATGCTGTGGCATGACCTTAAAAAGGCGGTTCATGCTCAAAAACCCTCCAATGTGGCTGAATTACAACAATTCTGCCAAGATGAGTGGGCCAAAATTCCTCCACAGCGCTGTAACAGATTCATTGCAAGTTATCGCAAACACTTGATTGCTGTTGTTGCTGCTAAGGGTGGCCCAACCAGTGATTAGGTTTAGGGGGCAAGCACTTTTTCACACAGAGCCATGTGGGTTTGGATTTTGTTTTCCCTTCATAATAAAAAAAACTTCATTCAAAAACTGCATGTTGTGTTTACTTGTGTTAAATTTGATTAATATTTAAATTTGTTTGATGATCTGAAATATTAAAGTGTGATAATTTTCAGTATAGTTGTTTTTTTTTTTTTTTTTTTTTTGGCTTAGTGTTATGTTAGAATAATTATTATACTCATAACTTTTGTTCTTTTAATATTTTGAATTGTTTTTAGCTTTATTTTTTGTTTTTCATTTAAATGTTAAGTTTTGAAATTTTGTTGTATGCATTTGTCATTTTTATTTCATTTATTTTTAAAACGTGTATAGGTAGTGTATATATAAGTTTTAGCTTTTAGTTTTGGATCTGTTTTTAGTTGTTTTAATACTACAATTGATTGCTTCTGTTGTCCTCATTTGTAAGTCGCTTTGGATAAAAGCGTCTGGTAAATGACTAAATAATAATAATATAATACCTATGAATACAAATGGGTTCATCCTACAAAAGGTTGCTGATGCATTCTAGTGCATGTTCATACACATTATTCACCTGAAGAGAAGCGCGTTTGTTTGCTTTGTCTTTTTCTTGCGTGGGCGATTACGAGTGTGGAAGTTTCTAAAGATAATAATTTGTTTTTGCGATCAAAGCTTAAATTGCGATGAGAAATTGGTGTAAAAGAAGCTGCTGTGCACTCAACATCAGGGCAAAGATGAAGGTAGCCATCTATTTCTGCACATTCAAACCGATTTTTCCTTCTCATTTGCGGTTTTAGCAATTACAGTGATGTGCACTAGATAATATTAATTTCTTTGTATCCTTGCATGTGAAATTGAGGCAGCAAAACATGGTTTAAATGCACAATGTTTCCTGGTGTCCACATCTTACTGGGAGTAATACAATTAGCTTTTTTTGTTTTTGTTTTTTTCCCTCATCCAAGTAAAAAAGTAATCATAATTTCAAACCCATGCACAGTAAATATCGGATCGCCACTATATTGTGGTTTAAATATTAAATGCGGGCTAGATGGAATATAGATGTGTGGAATGGTTTAAGTGATGTATGAAATCATTTCCACCAAGGGCAAAAGAGTCAAGGGCCCAGAAACAGAGTTTATTGTGCATTCATTTTTTAGTTAAGACGAGAACAAAATATTAGCATGCTAAGCACATCAGGCCTGGATGTGAATGAGCGGCGTACAGAAAGCTATAGATTCGAGATGACATTTGGCCACCACATAGAGCTGCATAAACCTTCTAAAACTGTTTTGTCAAAACACGGAGTGCCAGCATGGATCTTTCGTATAGGGACTGATTTAGTTATGTTGATAAAGAGTGAAACAAGAATTTACTGGAATCATTCTGAGCACTTTCATTTTTCACTTTCAAAACACTGAAATGTGTATATATTTTGATCAATCAATACAGCAACATGTATGTGTACAATTCATATTTTTTTTTTATGGTGTCTTTTGGGAGCTTGTCAGCTGTGGTCATTATGAATATGAATACTGCATGTATTTTATGTAAGGTGTTGTTTGCACACATACGTTTGCTTGAATGTAACATAACAGCATCTTAAGACTGCTATGTGGTTTCAGTAACTGCAGTAGTGTTGATAAAGCTGTGTCAGGGAGAAGCTGTGTGTTTCTAGGCGAAAGCAAAAGCACTTTATTTGGCCTTCCGAAAATAGATGCAACAGAACAGCAATGCATTTTATGGATGACTGTTTCGTGAACCTAGGAGAGGAGGTAATTTTGACTTTGCTATGACAATCTGGCGCTTCTGAATCAGCGACTGTAAGTATGTTTTGTTATTAGTTTAAATATTTGCTATTGACTGTTCAAATGCGGAGTTTTGAACGTCGTGTGTTTGTGTGTGAGAGAGGTAGACACAGTCACACAACCTTGGCTTGTGTGTGTGTGAGAGAGAGAGACACACACATACAGAGTCACATCACAGCGGAGTGTATAGCCCATCAGAAATCTTCTTAATCGCGGCTTGTGTACTGCAAACATATACAAGTATCATCACTGTGTCAGTCACGCGACTCTGTTCCCCTCTCGGGCTTGAACTGATGGTAAAACTAAGGACACTGTCTTTACATTTATTTTGAAAGCTAAAGCTCACGATTATGGAAAGGAGTGCTACATTTCTGACGCGGCTTGTGGTGTTTGGCCAATCACAATGCACTGTGCCAGTTGGCCAATCAGAGCAGACTGCACTTGTTGGAAGGAAGGCCTTTGTAGAAAACAAAGTGTTTGAGAGAGGCGGGGCATACAATGATGTACAATGTTTGATCATTAAAGCATGTCAACATATTCTGTTACACCAAATACACAAAATAATGATCTTTAAAAAAGCATCATATGACATTTAAGGATAGAGGACTCCAATTTTAGCCGAAAGCTTGAAGTTAAAAAGGTGTTTTGTTTGTTTTTTGTTAGAAACGCACAGCTGTTTGTTTCAAAAGACATTACGTGATGAACTGAAGTCATGTGGATTGCTTGTGGATTATTGTGGTGTTTTTATCAGCTATTTGTACTCTCATTCTGACAGCACCCATTCACTTTAATGCTAAAATGCTCCACATCTGCTTAGATGAAGAAACTCTACATCTTGGAAGGCATGAGGGTGATTACATTTTCATCTAATAAATTTGTTTTGGTGTACTATTACTTGAATGAAAATTGTATTCTGTTCTATGTGACTTATGGTGTCAACTTGTTTCAAGGATTACAGAATGTTGAACACAAGTGCACTCAAACCCTTGAAATGAATAAGCTTTCTGGGTAGTTTAGCTACCAATTATCACTATTAACTATCTATTAATGACAAATTTTGCCTCAAACTCTTAATTTGCTGTTTATTAATGTTAGTTACGTAGTAGTTAAATGTAGGTATGGAGTAGGATTAAGGAATCTAGACTATGGTCATGCAGAATAAGGCATTCATTTGTGTTTTATAAGTGTTAATAACCAGCCAACATGCTAGTAATATGCATGCTAATAAGCAACTAGTTAATAGTGAGAATTGGTCCCATACTAAAGTGTTGCTCATTTCTGTAATTGTTTAAACATTACTTATCATGTTACATGGGACAAAAATACCTGAATTCTCCTTTGGACAGACCACATATGATACATTTTCATTCAAATTTTCAAGTCTTATGAATTCATCTGCATGCTTTGAGGCTCAAGACAAAGGCTGGGTTTAGTGAGATATCAGCCCTGTGAGGAGGGTTTGCATATGATCTATGGATTCCTCTATTCATAATGATACACCACTGAATAAACGGTCTCCAGTATAATCAGGCTCAGTCAATATAATCTCTCTCAGAAGGTCTTCATTAATCTCGCCTACTATGGCTAATCATGTCCCTGTACTTGAGCCCCCACCAATCTCTCACCTGCGTATGTTATTTTAATTAATTTGGCACACTGTGGTCTACAGGCGGCTGGCTGAGCTGAAACAGGATGAAGTCCATCAGCCCTCTGTAAGCATGAGTACAGGACATGAAATGAAATGTTTGATTGTTTGAATTTTAGTTCAGTTATTCTCATTATTTTAAAGCAGTATTTTTACTGTATCAGTTAAAACTACTATAATAGCATTATTTATTTTAAATGAAATCATTATAAAGATAGTACAACAAATAACATTTTGTATAAATTGAAAAAAAAATTATACCATAATGCATTGAGACCAACCGAGCCAGGGACGGCTAAACGAACCGGGCTTTGGGGGTCAAACACACTCAGGCACGGTTAAGATTGCCTAGTGTGAGTACACCTTTAAATCTCCCGCATCCCACACTCACCCATCAAGTGTTGTCCCGCGCCACACTCTTGGGTCCCCCGATCGTGCAGGTCTCTACTCGGAAGGTGCCTGTTATAATGTTATGATCGAGGCTCTGGACTCTGAGCATAACTTGTTTTTCTATAAGAAACTGTAAAATATTTTCAATAAAAACGTTAATGCCCTGGCAGTGGCAAATAGCTTTGGTTTTATATTTAATTTCATTACTGTTTTAAGTTGAGATTTACAAGAAATATTGGTCACACTTTATTTTAAGGTCCAATTCTTGCCATTAACAAATCATTAACTACAACTTTTGCCTCAAACTACTAATTTGCTGCCTATTAATAGTTAGTAAGGTAGTTGTTAAGTTTAGGTATTGGGTAGGATTAGGGATGTAGAACATGGTCTTGCAGAATATGTGCTTTATAATTACTAATAAACAGCCAATATGTTAATAATACTCATGTTAATAAGCAACTAGTTAATAGTGAGAATTGGTCCCTATACTAAAGTGTTACCGAAATATTTTAACTACTACTATGTAAAAGTAATACTAGTGTAAAAAAAACCCAAAAAACACCTTGTTTAAGGTGTTTGCAAATCAAATGTTATTGCACTTTTGTTCATATAGCTTTACTTTTAAATGAAAAAAGTGCACAATACACTATTTTTGAATTAATTCTTGAATTTTGGGCTAATCGCGATTAATCACAGAAAATCATACGATTAATCGCAATTTAAAAATTGTAATCGTTGTCCATCACTAATATACAGTGTATATGTATATATGTATATATATATATATTATATGAATGACACACACACAATATTTTCTTTCTTTTTGTTTCTTTTTTTTGGGGAGGGGGGGTGATCAAGATGGAAATAGAATACAGTAGCTAGAAGCGAGGACGAGTTGCCAATTGTCGTTTGAGTCCAAGGTCAGTCACTATGAATCATTATTATATTCCTGCTCTAACACACCATCTCTGAATTTGTTTTGATCAGAACACAGTTAACATGACTCATTTGAGCCGGTTGATTTAATTAACTGCCAAATCGTATGTTCCCAATCATGGGCACAGGTTACAAAAATAATTGTAAAAGAGAAATGTAGCGGTTATTAATTTTAATTGGCTGGTTCTTTTTTTTCATGACACTTTATTCACCCCATTAATTTCCTTTTGTAGAATAGGTGTGCAAAAGTAAATAATCATACAGTTTTAATGGCATGCAAATATAGCTGCAGCCAGTTTGTAACCCAACAGCTGTGCGGCCTCAATTTCTGTTTGTTTTAGCCCTAACATGTCAGGTGCTGGTTGGGATTGTCAGGGGTTATTGGCTATCGGATAAAGCCGAGTCTTGACAAGTGTTTGCACTTGTCAGCTGCAGCAGCAGAATCTTCAAAAATGGTCTTCCTCACAGCCTACTGTGTTCATCATGAAAAAGGCCCACTGTAAACCCTCAGTTACCCCTTCAACAGCTGAGCCTCCTTCTCTTTTGTAAATAAGCCAGAAAAGTCATAATTAAATCGTAGAGTATCTTTTTCACCATTGTGACATTGACTAATGCGTCTTTTCCGTTCAACCACTATAAAACCACATTTGCATTATTAAATTCAACGTGACACGCATACATTAAAGTCACTGCATTTTGTGTCTGAAATTTATATCTCTGAGGACATGATATGAAATGAGGAAGCCATAGAGAGCAGTCAGGCTTTACTGAAGAGCACTTTATAGCCTCTGAAAAGAACAGTGGCGGAACATTTGAGAGCATAGAGGAAAACCTTATGGAAATTGGAAGTTAATGGCTTAAATGGAAAACATTAATAACACAACTATTATCACTTAGTGGCCATCATTTCATTCTTAAATAAGCCAATAGCTTTTCTACATCAGTTGTATGAGTGATGCTGAAACCACTTTAAGCTTTTGGACCACTTTTATGAAGTTTTATGACTGTTTTTCTGATTGTAAAGCTTAAAAGCTCCAGTCCCCATTCTTCTTAATTGAACATAAAAAAATAAATAAAAAAAAGGTTTGGCTCTCTAATAGTCAAACCAAATATTTTTTCAAGTATTAGCTAAGCAAGCAACATGACCTTATGTAAACTGTTCACTTTTGGCTGAATGCACACACTAGGAACATTGTTTTAAATGTAATTTAGCAAGAATTAGTGAAGTGAAGTGAAGTGAAGTGAAGTGAAGTGAAGTGAAGTGAAGTGAAGTGAAGTGACATACTGCCAAGTATGGTGACCCATACTCGGAATTCGTGCTCTGCATTTAACCCATCCAACGTGCACACACACAGCAGTGAACACACACACACCGTGAACACACACCCGGAGCAGTGGGCAGCCATTTTATGCTGCAGCACCCGGGGGGTTGGCAGTTGGGGGTTTGGTGCCTTGCTCAAGGGCACCTCAGTTGTGGTATTGAGGGTGGAGAGAGCACTGGACATTCACTCCCCCCACCTACAATCCCTGCCGGCCCGAGACTCGAACCCGCATCCTTTGGATTACAAGTCCGACTCTCTAACCATTAGGCCACGACTTCCCCACGACTTCAATTAGAGGTGTGAAGGTACACAAAAATGACTGTTTGGTACGAAGGAAGGAAGGAAGGAAGGCAGGAAGGAAGGAAGGAAGGAAGGAAGGAAGGAAGAACTAAATGATGAAATATATACTTTATTTAAAAATTCAACAATTCTGTGTTCATATCTCACAATTCTGTCTTTTTTCCTTCAGAATTAAAAAAACGCTGCATTTGTTCGGTACACAAGCATACTGAAATACTCACAAAAAAACATTTTCACCATGATTATGTGCACCAGTACACCCCTTGCTAGGAGCTTTTTGCATTTTTTTATATTTTTTTATTCATACTTTTGTAGCCTCCCCCAACCCTGTATGAATCCCCAAGCACCAACACCTTTGAAGGCTTGACAGTCTGTGTGATTGCATCATACTCATTCTCATTTTTTTTTTTTTTATGTGGTCTGATACTGTCACCAGCAACAGGTGGACATTGTGTATGCTGACAGATAGAAGACCCAGCCATCTCTGCCTCTCTCTCTCTGCATGTCATAAAGTTTTGCATTTTACATGCATCTTAATCAAGTTGGCAGTCACTTTTTACTGGTGTAAACATGCATAGAATTTTAAACTGTTATATGATAAAACAAATAAATAAAAATATATATAATTGACTGTGAGTTTGCATTAACAGCTAATTAAGCATGAATCAGTGCAGTCAATAATGTTGTATCTTACAAGTGGCATTTGATTTAAGTAAAGCGTCATCGCAAATCATTCACAATTAATGCAATTAAAAGTGAGTTTGAATTTTTCCAAAGGCAAATAATTATTTACAGTTGCATTATGCATTTTTTTTACACTTGTTGTTAACACAGCTTGTTGTTAGAAGCTGATTTGAGTGTTGTTGTTTTCCGTTAAGTGTACTTAGACCTGTAGAAACACGTCATTGTGAACCCACCTGATGCTTCTGCTTTAATATTGTTCTAGTGTGGTTGTATTTTTTGCTGTAATATCTTTGTTTTGCAGATGGCATTGATTAATGTCTGGAAATATGAAAAAAATACAAATACAGATATAGGCTAAAAATAAAATTAAATAAATAAATAAATAAATATATATATATATATTCATTTTATTTTATTTTTTATATTTTATATATATATCCCAAATCCTCAAATTGAACTTAATCATACACAGAATATCATTGATAAGACCATTTAATCTTTAATGCAGCTGCGAGTACGTGATCCATAGGAAAATTACCAAAAGAAACAAAAGTATTTTGAGAAAAAGCGAGACAGGGAGTAAGAGAGGGAGAGAGATAATTTACAAGTCTGTAAAAGCATATAATTGTACTTATATAAGCAAACAAATGATTCTAGTGAGACTAGACTAAAGACTGAAATTAAGCTCTTTATCAGAATTACAAAGAGCAATCAATGGGAATTCAAACATAAAGAGAATGATCCTCTTCTAACTAGTTAATCAAATTCAATTTGTTCAAAAATAATGCTCACACAGGCTCAAAGCTGCATTTGAATGAAAGAATCCTTATATTTCTTCATCTACAAATGTATCAAAAATGTGTTCAAATGCATGACGTATAAAGTATATTATATCAATTATTATACATTTATCTAAATATACAGTGTTACAAATATAAATTGCAACTAAAGCTTTTTTTGAGAGTTTCTTTTGAGCATTTATCTTTGTCAATGCACTTTGAATTCTTAAGTTAACAAAACTGTATTTGTTCCTTACCAGTAGGCATTCAGTTAAGATATAGAGGCAACATCATTAACTCATTTAAAAAAAAAAAAAAGCTTAAAACTTAAACTGTTGATTGGGCTGTTTTGTTTTTCTATGTGGATGAGCCTGTGTTTATGCAATTTATCAATTTGTTGCCTGAAATAATGTCAAACTGACAATGTCAAAATATCAAGTTTACTGTAAACTGTAAACATTGTTACTGTTTACTGTAAACATTGATAATGCAGTGTGGGGTCTGAGTTGACTGTCAGTCGGATGTAATCTTTGAGAAGAGTTTTGAGTTGAGTGACTGACTGTTGTACTCTTAGCAGGAACAGCTTCCACCCATCTAGAGTGCTGTCAACAATCATCAGGACTGTCATGTACCTTTGGCACCATGGAAATGAAATGTAATTCACCAGTAGTTGATGAAAAAGAGATGCAAGTGTCTGAGGAGGTGGCAGTCATTCTAGATTTCCCACATTCACCCTTCAAAAGGCCAAATGTTTTACAGTTTGTAAGGCAGCACTGTATTACTGTTACTGATATACTCTGGTTATAAAATGACCTAAACATCTAACCCAAATAGTTTGCATGTGTGTTTTGAGTATCATATTTGATGCAACAGGCTTTTATGGATGATATAGGATAATCTGTAGTTAATATTCAAGAAGGAGAAAGGCCCAAAAGTGAGCAAATATATGCAATTCGGTACAGTTGCTTATATGGCCAAAAAGCAAGATGGAATTCTGATAGCTTGCAATGTAAATCAGTTTAAAACAGTATACGACTACTTACTGTAAATAAAACGCATATAAATATAAGTTGTCACTCTGTATCTCCCAATAATATGTCTTCGTAAGACAATATTCAAATAATATGTCATAGTAACACAAAATGCATAGAAAGCAGTGCAATTCAATGATGATTGAGATATGTACAAATAAACATTCCTCAAAAGCCTGGTATATGATAATTAATGCTTACATTTAAACATGACAGATTGATAATCAAGTAAACCTAAGTGAAGTTGCTAACAATACAAAAGTTATTCTTATATTTACTTTAATAAAATCATTAAGTCAGTAAATGAATAGTATTAAAAGTATATAAAATAGTATAAAAAGAATATAAACATCAATCAGAAGGCAAGAATTGTATTAATGAATTCACCCCAAACCTTTATATTTACTTATTTATAATTTAATGATCAACTACTTAAGTCAACTTATTAAATAAAACTAAAAAATTATACGCAGGTAAATAAATACTGCTATTTTCTCTTTTTTTTTTTGGTCTTTTTAGTTTCATAATTAGTTAGGGTTTATTGGAGTGGCCTGGATATGTGTAACACATCTGACCCTATTTGGTAAGGAAATTGACTTTGTGCCATGATATTATGATTATTTCCAGGTTTGCTTGAAATATCATCATGTAATGTCACACCATATTCAATCCAGGGCGCCTATTCCTCAGGTGAACACTTGATGTACGTCTCTTTGATGTATGTGCCAATGAACATCTGTCTGTGTCAACACAGTTATGTCAGTTACAACTTGACTGGTTTTCATCCTTGCAGCTTTTTGCATTGATTTGTCAGCCAGTGTGTTTCCGCAGCTTTTGGTAGTGTTAACTCAGGGGTAAGTTTTGAATTAAACCAACTGTGTTGTAGATGTCAAAATTAGGGTTGTCAGTTTAATGTGTTAATTCGGTTAATTAAGCATATTCAAAATAACGTGTTTTAAAAAAGCACAATTAATCATACCCCTGACCAGTAAACAAGAAGTTTATTTTCTAGACACTGTGGCTACATTCAAAATGTCAGTGTTTTTGCTTGTGATGTTCTTCTTTTGAAGGTTACTTTGGACTATTAAATGTTATATGTGACCGGTGCTGGCAAATGAGTCAGAATGTGCACAATCTAATTTTGAGCAGGTAAATGTCAGTTTTGGTCGCATTTTAGGTTATGAGTTCATTAAGCCCTCTTCTAGCGATCTCAATGCTCCAAATAGTAATTAAACATTTAAAATGATCTTTATTTGTTAGTTTTCTGAGAAGAGTACCTTTTTCTCTGCTCACTTCTGGACGACTGTTGCTGCTTCTCACCACAAGTTGTAGGTCTAAAGCACAGCATTCCAGCTTTGTGAATACTCATATCGGAAGACATGAGTCAAACCATATGATTTTCAAACCCATGCTGATGAAAACAAAACAATCATGCCCATTCAAAGTGAGGGGACATGTGCCCCCTCAGATTTTTGAGCCAATTGGATGTTGAATGCAGCTTCAAAAGACAAAAAAATAGCCGATTAATATTTTCTATATTTAATACAATGACACAGGCGTGAATAGAATGTTCAGTGCAGTACAGCATCAGCTGCTAAATTCATATCTGCGTTCCCTGGCTGGCACTGAGCCAGAGACAGACGCGTTTTTACAGCACTGCGCATTATAACCAATCACAAAACAGTGCTACACAATGAGAATGAGAAGAATCTGAATAATTAGCAAAGGGAAAGTTCTTATGAATGTGTGTTACCATTGTGTGCTTGAGTTGGTTGTAGTTGTAATAGTGTCTTCTGCAATGGCGTTTTTGAGGTAAATGTCTGACTCCACAGCTTAAAGGCAGTTCCCCCCTTTTCGTTGTCTCTAAAAAAAATAAAAAAAAAGGTTAAATATATTTTTAATATTAAAATATTAATATATCAAATACATTATACGCACACACACACACACATACATACTGTACACACACACAAACACACACACACATATACATAAGGTTAAAAGATTACATACACCTTGCAGAATCGGCAAAATGTTAATTATTTTACCAAAATAAGAGGGATAAAGACGTTTACATATTGTCCACGAGATAAAATAATAGTAGTATTTATAAAAATGACCCCGTTGTTTACATCCACTTGATTCTTAATACTGTGTTGTTCCCTGAATAATCCACAGCTGTGTTTTTTTGTTTAGTGATAGTTGTTCATGAGTCCCTTGTTTGTCCTGAACAGTTAATCTGCCTGCTGTTCTTCAGAAAAATCCTTCAGGTCCCACAAATTCTGTGCTTTTTCAACATTTTTGTGTATTTGAACCCTTTCCAACAATGACTGTATAATTTTGAGATCCATATTGTCACACTGAGGACAACTGAGGGACTCATATGCAACTATCACAGAAGATTCAAACACTCACTGATTCTCTAGAAGGAAAAACCATGCATTAAGGGGGTGAAAACTTTTTTAATTTGAAGATCAGGGTAAATTGAACTTATTTTGTCTTGTGGGAAACATGTAAGTATCTCCTGTAGCTTCTGAACGGCAGTACTAAATAAAAACAAAAATATTTAGGTAAAATAAGCAAAATGTACACATCTTCATTCTGTTTAAAAGTTTTCATCCCCTTAATGTATTGTGTTTCCTTCTGGAGCATCAGTAAGCATTTTTCAACTCCACTTCTTATTGATTATATAATTATAATTGTTAATTGCTATTATAAATTATAACACAATTAATAGTAGTTATTATGATTGATGTGGTTTGGAATTGGTAAAAGTGCTTAAATATGATCAGAATATTGACTCGCCTAATAATTATGCATGCACTGTATAAATGTTATCCATGGTTAGCATTTTTTTATTTCTCCTGTAATCGAGTAATTTTGTCCTGCTTTGTGTGTAACAAAGATAATGTTCATTCTGCTTACTGCCCATAGATGTGAAGTATAATAACTGATATAACAGAGAAGAAAAGCAGGGGGAAAGGTGTCACCTGTTTTATAAGCTGCAATCCACAATTGGCCCTAACAAACAGTATGTTATGAACAGCACTCGTTGTAACATTATCAGGCACTCAATATTATCAATACTCAATTATAAATCGTGGCATTCAAATAGCTTGAATAACTCAAACTCCACTGAAAGAAAAAATAAAATGCCTTACTATTTGACAATCCCGGCTCTCAGGTGGAAGCTGAAATTGAAATTGTTATATAGTGTTGCTGGACAATTTCTCAATTTACCCAATTAACATGGAGCATATTTTGGCAAAGATTTTATAAATAAAAACATACCAAACAGTATAATGTAATACATGTCTGTCTCCTCAGTACCCCTCTGTTTCTATCATTCAGGATGTGCCTGAAAGCGTTCTGCCTGCTTATTCAAGGGGACTGGGCTGTCAAAAGTTTGGACACATTACTATTTTTAATGTTTTTAAAATAAGTCTCTTATGCTCATCAAGCCAGAATTTATATGATCAAAAATGCAGAAAAAAAAAAAACTAATATTGTGAACTATTAAAAACTAAATAAATAATGGTTTTCTATTTTAATATACTTCAAAATATAATTAATTTCTTTGATCAAAGCTGAATTTTCAGCATCATTACTCGTCTTCAGTGTCACATGATCCTTCAGAAATCATTCTAATATACTAATTTGATACTCAGTTGTTATCGATGTTGGAAACAGTTGTGCTTTTTGGGAACCTGTGATACTTTTTTCATCAATAAAAAGTTCAAAAGAAAAGCATTTATTTATTCAGCTTTGCCATCACAGAAATAAATTATATTTTAATTACAATTTTAAAAGTAATTATAAGTTAAAATATTTTTTTATATATGAATATATTGTAAAACGTAATTTATTCCTTTGATCAAAGCTCAGTTAAATTGATTAAATTAAAAACATTTAATGAAGCAAAAAATATATTTCAAATAAATTGTTCTTTTGAACTGTCTATTCATCAAAGAATCATAAAAATGTTTCCAGGAAATGTTAAGCAGCAAAAACATTTTTTTTTACAACTAATAATAATCAGAACCATTATTGATAACTGAGCACCAATAAAAATCCAGCACTAAATCAGCATGTTAGAAGGATTTCTGAACGATCATGCACTGAAGACTGCAGTAATGATGCTGAAAATTCACAGGAATAAAATATATTCAAATAGAAAATAGTTGTTTAACATTTGAATGGTATTTCACAACATTACTTTTTAACTTCATTTTTGATCAAATAAATGCATGCAGCCTCGAGGGTTAGCACTTAAAACATTAACATTGCTAGCCCATGACTAATTATCAGGCAGGAATCTTAAACATTCAAATTTAATAGAAGCAGTCATAATTACTAAAGTTGAAATTAAGTAATTAAGTTAAAATTTGTTTTACGTATAATTAGAGACCTCTGGGCCGTTTCTCCTCTGATAACATAGGCCTAAGTGTTCGCCAGTCCAACACCGATCTAAGGAGCAATAAAAACACCAAACCTTTAAGTTATCGAGTACACAACATAAGAAATTAATTTGTTAGTAGAGCAGTGTGATCACACGGTGTGCCATACCTAGTTTTTGAGGATAACAGCGTACCGTCCGTCTGCCTCGATGGTCTTGACGTCTTCTTCTTCTACTAAGGTTTATTGGCGTTTGGCAAATAACTTTTTGGTGCATTACCGCCACTATCTGGTATGGAGTGTGGACCAGAAAGTCATGTAAAAGCACTATTTAAAAAAAAAAAAAAAAAAACTATATCCTTCCACTTAAATTGGTTTCTCTAGTCCAAGATATCGAAACAGTATATTATAACACATTTTCTTTTTACTCTTTCCGCAAAATGCTGAAAACTTACGCTCGTTTCGGACGCGGCCACTATCCGCTCTGCGACAAATCATTTACTACAACTTTTGCCTAAATAAACTCTCAATTTGCTGCTCATGAATAGTTAGTAAGGTAGTTGCTAAAGTGCCCCTAATATGGGTAATATTTTGGTTTTGGGAGTCCCCAAACCAGGTTGACATGTATGCAAGGTCAAAAAACCCTTAACATTCATTGTCTTATAATATGTATTTATTTTTACCTTACTTGCTCAACGATTCATGTTTCCTCCTTTTCTGTGACGCCAATCTGCGATGATGGTCCGATTGGTCTCATTTTAATTTCCTCATGCCTGTAATACCTGATAAAGCAGCATTTGTGAGCGCAGTGATGTTTTGTGTACAGCGTTACCGGGGAAACAGCTATTTTTTTCCGCTCCAAAAGTGGCACCTAGTGGCAAAAAATGAATTTGCATTTTCATTCAGACCAACTCAAAAAGACCAACAAGTGGGCAGGCAATATGCTAATATTTCATGTTGATGTTGTCTTGGGATTTCGTTTATGACTCCTTTTAATGATTCAGAGTCAACTCTTTCTTTTGAGAGACAATAACTTTATACAAAGTGCACTTTAAGATTTAAAACTTTGCAGGATGTTTTCATTCACTTAGAGCTGCGTTACACACTGCATGAAAGGTCATTTTCAAAAATCCATAATAGGGGCACTTTAAGTTTAGGTATTGGGTTGGATTAGGGATGTAGAATCTAGTCATGCAGAATATGTGCTCTGTAAGAAAAAAAAAACAGCCAATATGTCAATAATATTCATGCTAATAAGCAACTACATAGTAGTGAGAATTTATCCCTATGGTAAAGTGCTACCAAATTCTACATTTTATGATTTAATACTTGACATCATTCTTGTGACAGTAGAGAATAACTGTATAGTGACAATAACTAAAGTAAATATAAAATACTTTCATAACACCAGAAGGTTGTATGGCAATTTATACAACATTATTTAGTAAAATAGTTCAATTGATGTGCAAACTGATCTGTTATCTTGAATAAATGATAGTGACTTTGGAATAAATGAAAAGAAGTGTATCTGGAATCAGTTAAGATATTTGTTGCTTTAATCAACCAGCATATCTGCTTCAGTGAGACCTCTCAGCTCAGTTTGTTGTGTTATTTTATTTTCTGTGGAGGTGTAAAGGGCAGTTTCAATGGCGGGAAAGGTTTCAGTTGCTCATCATTTAGGTGGGCTGTCTAATTTTAATTCTTAACCTTTTACCAAGTCATTGAGTGATTTAGATGTCTTTCTGTCTCCTGAACTCCTACTATTTGTAAAATGATATTTTATGTAATGCAAATCTATTCTGAAACTGCTATTCAGCTGCTTGGTTTTAAAGGGGTCATGTCATGAATATAAATAAATTAATACATGTCTTTGATCTTGTTAAATAAAGAATATATACTATAACATACAGACGGGTAATAGGAAAGTTACCATCTGGAAGTCCGGTGGCTCTGCTATGCTCTGACGGGCATTTTGCTGGCATGGTTTGGGTCCATTTGTCCCAGGGTCACTGCAGATCAATGCAAAGCTGTTCTGAGTGATCATCTTTATCCTATGATGATACATTTCTGTCCTGATGGGAGTGAACAAAGACCTCATCCATAGGCCATGAGGGGGTCACTGAACAGTTTGATGAGTATGGAAATGAAGTGAATCATAGGCTATGGCATTTACAGTAGTCACCAGTTAAACACCTATGAGAGATTTTGGACCAACATGTTAAACTGCATCCTCAGCCACCATCAAAACGCCAATGTTCTGCAGAGTTCAGATCAAACACACCTGAAAAATCTAACCAAAGGCTGTGTCCAAATTCAGGGTCTGCATCCTCCTTAGGATCCTTCCTACCCGGTTGAAGGAGGAGGGATCCTCCGACGTCCGCAAAACCCGGAAGTCGGTGTTTGTGAATTTGGACAGCCTACCCTTCTTTCAGTTCCCTCCCTTACCCGTTGCTCATATCCTGTCGCCTAGCAACCGCAACAGCGCCAAGCAAGAAGCGGGAAAATGGACAAACAAAGAGTTATTCTCCTCATTTTAATTATTTTGGAAGAAATAAAGCAATTAAATAAATTAAATACTTTCTTTGCTCGTTGTCGGAGAGTTTTTTATATCAGACTACAAGACAGTCACATCCAGGTAAGCCATTATAGCCTATTTTTATTTGTTTTTAAGTATTCTACTAATTTCTCCTACAAATTCATTGAGCCGAAGCATAAACTTTAGCTTGTTTTGTCAGAGAAACTCCTCTCCCACTCCGCTACCGCTCGCTTCGTCCGCCATTACGCTCTGCCGAAAAGAATTATGGGATAGGTAGGACGGGAAAGGATCCACCACACCCATCCTTCCAATTCGGGGAAAAGGAGGATGTATTTGTGGGCCGCATTTGAAGGATCCTACGAATTTGGACAGCCTTCGTCGCGGCGCTGTGACGTAACATCCTTCAAATGAGTACTCCGAAGGATGCAGACCCTGAATTTGGACACAGTGAAAGTCTTCATGAACCCTTGAAAATTACAGGCAGGTGTGTTTAATTAAGTACAGAGTTAAACTCTGTAGGACCGTGTCTCTCCAGTACTGATGTTTCAACCTCTCTCCAACGCACCTATCTGCAGTTATCTAGTGTTTCGGAAAATCTTGTTTTGGGTTGGAACTGAGCTTACCAGGAAGGTAGACCTTAAGGAACAGGATTGGGCACCTCCATCTTAAACACTATTTGGTCAGGACAAGGTTTGTAAAAGATGTTTTAGTTACACTACTTATCACCCGATGTCTGTGTTTTCAAGTACTGATTTGGACAGGACTAACATCTCTGTATTTACTACAGAGGCACAGTAGGAGAGTTTTTTTGTGTGGGTATTACAGAAGGTCACGAGACGTGCTTCCATGCATAATATACGATGTTTTAAAAGATTTAAAACATAAATATTTTCCTCCAGCTCATTTAATTTAGCATTACCATGTCCCCCCAGAGCCTCAGTAATATTGAACGGTAGAGTATGTTGCAGTTTAGTGCGCAAACTGTAGCTCAGGTAGATCAAAATACACAAGCAGAAGTGTTGAGGTAATACAATATCAGCCATCACAGACATTCACACTCGGATAGGATTAATTTTCTCAGAGAACCATTGAGTTAATTTGAGTTCTGAAAAACAATAGGTAACTTGCTCTGCTTTACTCACACAAAGTCTGTGAAATGTCATAGATTTGAGAAATTGAGATGCAGTTGAAATACCAAAAGCAGGAAAACTAGTCCTATCCAAATCCCTTGTTTTAGCAGTTCAGATTCTTCCACATTTCCCCTCTCACAACAGGAGTGACTATGCCACAGTTTACTGCTGTTCAAATCCCTAAGCCATTTTCTTGCCTTTTTTTAGTCATCCCAAGATGGTTTATTTTGCTCAGAACCCAAAAAAGCAAAGTCCCTCCATAATTAAAAATGTCTCCGACTTCAAAGCTTAATTCCCCAAAAATCAAGCAGGTCTTAAAAAGTTCAAAATCCGCAACAAATCACCTTAGAAACAGTCAAATGGAATGTCGAACACAATCCTACATGCTTCTGTTGAAGTTTTTAAAGGTATTCCATGATTGTTTAATCAAGTACATTTAATATGCTAAGATTTATAGCTCCCAACATAGTAACAAGCCCATGAGATATTTCTCATGGATTTAAAGCGCTGGATCTGTCTGTCTGGATTTCTCTACTCCTCCCTATCCTGCCCGTCTCTTTCACACAATTCTCACCGCTTGCCTGTCCATCAAGCATTCAGCCAGCCATCCATCTATTCATCTTTCTATCCATCAAATTCTGTAACTGCCTACATTTATTTCTATATGGATGATGCTCTGTTTATTTCTGTATAGGCAGCTGTCTAGACACCTGTCTGCCATTTTTGGATCAGTTTCCTCTCTTCTTTAAGCATCTGAAAGCTTGGAGTTACATTTCTTTGTAGGATTTTTTTTTCTTTTTCTGCCTGAATAGGGATGCATGCGCATTTTTTTCTTCTATGTGAGAAAAGGAGCCCTCAGTGTAGTTCTCAGTCTCCAGTTTTGAAGCTATATTCTAAAGGTTCAGGACAGCAAAGGTCATATTTTGCAAGTATTAAAAGGCCTGTCTTTAATTAGGACCTCATAAATGTCAGCTCACTTTTTTCCTCAAGTGGCTCTCTGCACAAACACAGATCCATGATTTGGGCGGCTTTAATTTCTAGAGGTTACTTCCCCTCTCTCCGGGCGAGACAGTCTATAAACGATTCCGTGCCATGCAAAGAATGAAACATTTAAGTTATCATTTGTGGGGTTGTCCTCATAACTGAGCATCGCATCTGTGAGTTTAGTCAGATGGCTTGGTGCGTTGGAGCTTAGTCACTTTGCTAAAGTTCTAATTGGCAAACAGCAGAATGAGGAGATTTCAGCAGGTGTATAATGACTCTTTAATTAAGATATTCAATACGTCCTTCCTCTTTTGGCACCGTTTTTAACTCAAATGGGCAATTTAGAATCATTTGTAGCAATTGTAAATCCACAGCATTGATTGACATGATATAATAGAGATATAATTAGCTCTGTCATTTTCTCTATGTAAACACTAAGTGTTTGCTAACTAAATTAAATTCACTCTGCGTGAGTGGCATTTGCAATAGAACATGGCAATGTTCATGACATGTATAACTTTTTGCAACTCTAATTTTCTCTTGATGAGAAAAAAAAGCAACAACATAAGAACAAGGTGTCAAACTGTCAACCTTTCTTTTCCTTTGTTTCTCAATTGAGCATTTGTGTTTCAGATGAAAAAAAAAATAGACTTGCTTACTGCATAAAATAACCCTATCTGGCATATCAGTTGTTCCAGTGAATAAATAAATTAATAAAATTGGTAATTAATTCATATATAAATATAAACATATAAAAGCCTACACTACAGAAGTTTCACTACAGAAAAAAAAGGTAGCACTTTATTTTTTACAGTGTCTTTGTTACACGTTACATGTACTTACTATTATGATAACAATAAATTACATTTGTAATTACAATGAATAATTGCATGTAAGTAACCCTAAGCCAAACCCTAACCATGTAGTAAGTACATGCAGTTAATTAATATTACTCAGTACTTAAATGTATAATTACACTGTAACAAGGACACCTTAAAATATAGTGTAACCAAAAAACATATTCAGCAAGGATGCATTAAACTGATCACTTGGAAAAGCAATGAAACAATGTCAATATTCTACAATGACTGAGTTTGTTACTGCAGTAATTGGATATTTACAATTTCAGAAGAAATTATTTGCTAAGATGTTCTGAGATGTTTCTAGATCAATGCCAGATGTGATGATGAGTCAATGCTCAAATCTCTTGATATTCTGATATTCTATTCCCTCCTTCAGTGTCTGACATGTATGTCTTGTCCACAAAATAACAATTGCAAGTCTGACTGCTTTCACACACTCCTTGGCACACCGCATGGTTAGAGGAAGCATTCATGTATGTAACACGTGTGGGATGAGTTAAGCCAATGTGCAGTTTTCATCCACTTTTGAGCTGATTTCTGAGTTGCACGACTCTTATTTTTAGTTGGGCCGTATTTCAACTTTGTTGCGTGTCATTTATTGTGTTGTCGTAACGAGAGACAACTAACGTCCCAAGACTACCAATCAGATGAAGTTCTGGCATGTAAGTCATTTTGGTCGCCCCTCATGAGCGTATAACACAGTTGAAGCAGAGCAACAAACCGATTGCTCTAAACTACGCAAAAGCAGAGATTAAAGCATGGTGACACAATGTGTGGTATATGGGAGCGATGGAGGCTCCACAGTTCTGGGTTTCCACATGTTTATTTCACACGTATAATTTGAGCAGTCAAGTTGCAGTTTGATCGGACTGTATAGTGTGGGCACCTAAATCATGAGCTTTGGCTTTAAATCACATGCGATTTACTTGTACAGTGAGAGTTATTTAACAAAAACATTGCTGAAATCAGTAAAGTGCCGAAGTTTAATACGTACCATAGGTCTAGGGGTTTGTTCAAATCCTTAACCCTAAACATGAGCAATAACGATCCATGCAAATATATCTTAGAGCCTGGCATTAGAGTCTGAATTGTTAGTTATAACAGCCCTCTCTGTCCTATTTTCAGATTTAGCTAGAGCCGTTGCCGGGAGACCTGTATCATACGCTGCAGTGCTGCGGATGAAGGCAGACAGTTCCTCATCCTCTTTGCTCAACTCCAGGATGAGGTTAAGGAACAACCATGGAGTGGGATCATCTAGCCAGGATTGGTCTCCGTTTTCCAGACACAGATACTCAGCCCTCAGCTCACAGGAGGACTACAGGAGCGAAGGTGAGAATGAGGCTGAATCACACAATCCCATGCCAATTCACAGATGCATGGTGAGCACTTACAAACTCTCTCTCACAGATCTGTATTCTCATCATACAAGAGCGAATGAGTTCTTGTTTTACTTCTAGCTAACTTAGTTTGACCTCACAGTGAGTGGCTCAAATAATGAGTTAACTTAAATATGCGTTTTTTGTTCTGTGCTTTGGACCACGGTTCAATCATGAAGCCAGACTTAACTTGATTATCTGTTTGCTCACACTCAACAGTCACCTTTCTTATCTTGTTGCAAAGATCATTGGTAGTCAACAGAATAAAGTGTGTTTTGGACTCTGCAAGGTCAATACTTTCAAGACTACCTTGGTCCAACAGCTTTTCCAGTTGGGTTTTGATGGTCCACAAGCTAGACCTGCCCCAGACCAGCACTAACCAGCATTTAGGACCTGATTTGAGTTTCTGGGGCCTAACAAGCAATGACTGTGTGTTGGAGTCTTGTGTAACATTGAAAGCGACCTAGACATCTCACCAATGAATCATATCTCTATTCAGTTAGAGTTGACGGGGACCCCAGCCAAACAGAAATTGAACAGGGATCATTGAATCATCGCTGCACTTCCCAAATTCCCAGCCTTCCGTCAGCCTGACAACTGATGGATGCTGTTGTCACTGGGAGAAATATATATTTCACAAGAGAACAAGAAAGCTGCATTATAAAAGAGACCTTTAGAAATAAAATCAGTTCTGTCCGGTTCCTGTTGGCTCATCGTGTATGAATCTTTTTGTTGTAACTTCAGAAACAAATTATTCTGCAGCTGTAGACTGTTTAGGTTATTTGAAGGACATTTATCTGCGCTGTGGATCAAGTGTTTTTGACACAGGATCCGCTAACTAAACAGTTCAGGTAAAGCCAGATTAAGGTGGTTGCTTGGCTAGTTTTACATGGTTTGTATTTGGTTAAAGACGATTAATAGCTTCTCACAATGACAAAGTTCTGACTTGCAAGTCCATGTTGCCCCTTGTTCTGCCCACTCAGAGAGAAAGAGGCATTTGACATACATATAAAACAACCATGTCTGTTTTTATATGTTGTTTGGAAGTGGGTAAATCTGAAATGGGCAAAAGATTGGAAGAGAAAATGATGCATTCAAAATATAGAGCAGCATTATCTGTGAATAGTTGTATAGAAAACATCAAAAATGAATTGAAATGTGGGTAGACTAAACAAGCCTGGACTCCAAAAGCATGTGAAAGTCAAACTAGTTGGAGCTGGTAGATCACCCTGGTTTAGCTAGCGGAGACCAAATCTGAGCTGAGTAACCTTGAATTTATGTAAGCATGTATGTAATTATTTTTATTTTTATTATTTATTGCTATTATTTTATTTAATAGATTTGCTTTTAGCCAATAGATTCACCAAAGTCACCAAACAATTGAAGAGGTTATCAAGATTATGTAGTACTTGGTTATCAGGAAGTGTTTAACAATGCGTTCGTGGTTCAGTGGGAACAGATGAATAAGTATGATAGGATCAGAATGGGGTCACAGGAACTGTCGTATTCGAGATGATGCAGTCATTACCGCCAACTTCTCCGGATCACCACACTCCACCGGTTTAGGGGTCATCTAGGAGAAGACAGGGGAGCCAGAACAGAGCCGTCACATAAATGAGGTGTGTGCCACTTCCTACGCCACACCATGAGGACAGAGTAATTGTCAGTGAGATGTGTCCTCTCCGTGTAACCTGCGCTCTTCAGGTTGTCGTGGAATTGTAATGCAGAAGAGCTCATGGGGGTTACGCAGCGCTGCTGTTCTCCCGGTGAGGCTGACGGATCACAGAGCGCCTTGGAGATGACTGATTTCTGTGACATTATCAAGCTGCTAAATCATAAAACACTCAATGTCGCCCCATACTGAGACTACAAGCTGCCTCCGACAAGCTGCACAGCACCGCAGACAGATAGATTCAACATCCTCTTCACATACACTACAGTAATTCTCAGCTGGCACTATTTAAAACTCACAACTTTTGTTCACTGTGTAAATTTGCAGTTGCTAATAAACAGTTAAAGGATTAGTTCACTTTTAAAAAAACTTTTGCTGATAATTTACTCACCCCCATGTCATCCAAGATGTCCATGTCTTTCTTTCTTCAGTCAAAAAGAAATTAAGGTTTTTGATGAAAACATTTCTTCATATAATGGACTTCATTGGGACCCAAACGGTTCAAGGTCCAAATGACAGTTTCAGTGCAGCTTCAAAGGGCTTTAAACGATACCAGACGATGAATAAGTGTCTTATCTAGCGAAACGATCGGTCATTTCAAAAATAAATAAAAAAGTTTTATAGGCACAAATGCTTGCCTTGCTCTGTTCTGTGATGCGTGTTCGTGACGTCACGTAATACGCAATTACGTGGAAAAGGTCACGGTTGAGGTAGGCGGAAGTACCGAGTCAGTAGGCTTTTTAATATTAAAACACCCAGGATACGCACACGAAATGGTTATTTTAAACGATAAACTGACACAAAGACATTTGAATATGTGTATATGGTCCTCCTTCCGCACATTTGTAAACACTGACTCGGTACTTCCGCCTAAGTCAACCGTGACCTTTTCAACGTCATTGCGTATTACGTGACGTCACGAACGCGCATCACAGAACAGAGCAAGGCGAGCATTTGTGCTTATAAAACTTAAACTTTTTTATTTATTTTTGAAATGACCGATCGTTTCGCTAGATAAGACCCTTATTCATCGTCTGGTATCGTTTAAAGCCCTTTGAAGCTGCACTGAAACTGTCATTTGGACCTTGATCCGTTTGGGTCCCAATGAAGTCCATTATATCGAGAAATGTTTTCATCAAAAACCTTAATTTCTTTTTGACTGAAGAAAGAAAGACATGGACATCTTGGATGACATGGGGGTGAGTAAATTATCAGCAAAAGTTTTTTTAAAAGTGAACTAATCCTTTAAGTGTGATCTCTCAGCTGATACAAAAGTGGCCTCACAAAAGTTTTAGAGATGAATATTACGGAAGCATATAAAAGTCATAAAAGCGTGTGGGCAGCAGTAATTATTCCCTCCCTACATCTAGCACACTGTTCTTTCTCACATATTGAGTGCATAATAAAAAAACAGCCTACTGTAGGGTACTGTATGTACCTGCATTTTTTTTTCTTGTGTAGTAAGTAGATGTACTTTTGTGCTGTTAGATAGCTATTAGATCCCTGTACTACATTTGTGATTGCAGACAGCTGAAAATAAGTCTGTTGTAAATGCATAAATGGCTTCTGATAATGATCAATTGTGATTAATCGTGATTTAAAGAGTTTTTTAATCAACTCACTCGTTGAATCAGTCAAGTCTTTCTTGAGTTAACATCTCTCTCTCTGAATGAATTGTTTGTAATAGTTAGCGAGTGAAAACAATACTACCTTATTGAATTGGTTGAAGTTAGAGAACTACTTTTACCGAATCAGTCAAAGCAATTCTCAAGTAAATAACCCACACACTAAACTGACTGAAGCAGCTATTTAGTCTTATGGAACCACCTGCTTTTAATACTTAGAAGCTCATCTTTGCAGTGAATGTTTAGAATGTCTAACTTCAAAAAGGGTTTTTAAATTTGCTGCCATTTTCACAGTGTGAAAAAAAAAAACCCTCCTTTATTTGAAAATGTGAACTGTCATATGTCGCTGAAAATATCTAAACCAAGTGTGCTGCACATGATCTACAAAATGAAGCCAAAATATTTTGATCGCCATCTGGTGGTTGGATGCAAATACCCCGCCCTCTCCATGTAAGCAAATGAGACGTGAGCTAAACTAAATAATCAAACTTCACTTCAAATATTTTTTTTCCCAAAGTTTCTTTTTTCATTATTTAGATACATTCATACATTATTTGTGTCATGCTAATGTATGTTCAGGTGTTCATTTTCCAAATACATTTGCTTTTAGTTAGTTATTTAATGCTATGAAAACAGGATGTGGTGTCATGAATGTGAGCTTGTGATTGGGTCTTTGGGAGTTTCGGTGGGACTTTGAGACCATAGCTCCACCTTAAGATCAGTACTGTGCAAACTCTGGTTCCAAATGACGTAATTTTCACAAGATGACGGTGGCCATATGGAAATGTTTTAGCTTCTCTTTTCTAAGGTGGAAGTGGAGACACGTTGTCCATTTATTTTTATAAAATAGGGATGATGTGTAGACCAATCAGCCACAGTTTTACAGGTGGGCCAACCTTGCTGCTCACTCAGATTCACCATAGAAGACTGAGACAGCACTTTTTTCTGGTTTATTGTGCCGTTTACACATACAAAGAAAGAAACAAAAGAACAGTAGTTCTTATATTCAGTAAATCACTTGATGTTTTTTGGACACTGATGGCTACCACAATTCCAAAGGCCATAACTGTTGATTGAGCAATGAACACGATTTTGACACAGATACATTTGACATGATTGTATACATGACTAATCACTTTTTGTCAGAAGTGAGAGTCTGCAAACATGATCCAAATTTATCTTCTTCAAATTTTAAAAGCTATTCTATCAAATAATACCATGTAGCCTAATTGATCTTGTCTTGTTTTTTGTTTGTTTTTTTGTAGAGTTAAAAGCACATACTTGTAAATATAACACTTCGGCATGAAGTCAATATCTTTAACTGTATCTGACTTTAAACTGAGGACTTGCGGAAACCCTTAGGCACTCTGGTACATCATTGCTCATCAGCATATTTAGCCCAGTGTGAAGAGAATGGCCTTCACCGTAGAGCACTCTTTTGCCAAACCCCTGTCACTGTCCCCACACAAACTGCCAAGAGCTGGTTTCCATCCAGTTCTCAGATACCACACCACAGTACATTCATTATAAATATAACGTGGGCCAGTGGAGAGACCTTGTTTAAGATGATACCTGAACAGGCTGTACCTGCTCAAACCGAGCTGAACAATAGAAAAGAGTGAACCGCGGCACTCTACTATAATTGCTTTTCAACTTTTAGACATATACAAAGGCTCCATAATGTGCACTCAAACATGTCACAGCCTATCTGTGAAATTGTGTACTGCCATGAGCACTCCCTGTTTAATAGTGAGGGAACGAATGGTTGATTAAACTCTCAAAGGCATTCACTAGGCAGGAAATCTGACGCCTCGGGCGAGGTTTTTCTCGCTTGAAGAAATGGCCCTTGTTATTTGAGGCTTTTGTTTAATTTGAAAGAAGGATGCTTTTGATCTCTGTGTCACACGGCCAACAAACCATAAGAGAGAGAATTAGAAAGTTAAACTGGAACAGTTTCCTGAATCCTACTGGCATCTACCTTCCCAGACACAAAAGTGTGAAGTCTTCCATGCCTGTTTGTTTTAAAGAAATAGTTAATTCCGAAATGTAGTAATCAAATTGGAACCAGGGGATTTTAGAGAAAAAAATACACAGTATTTTTTTTTTTTTTTGGGGTAAGTTAAAAAATCTGTTAACTTTGAGGAGTAAAAGTACATTCGGAAGTGTTGGATACTTTTGCCCAACAACAAATTACTTCATACTTTTTCCAAAACATTTAAGGAGAGGGATCACCAGTCCTGTCCTCCAGCTATGCTGTATTTCTAATTAATGTATAAATCCAAATAGTGATGTGATTCCCACTGGAGACTCAGTCTGCAGACAGGAGACTGCACAAATTACTGTTTCCTCTCTTCCTGAGGAAGAAAGGCCACTTTTTCCAGTTGCTTGATCATTTCTAAATGGTAAGAAATATCATGCTGTCTCAGCTACCAAAACAAGGTTAAAGGCCTATATATCTGTTAGATGGTGGAGTTGTGTTAGTAACAAACATGTTTTCTTTGAAGCACATTCGACTATGAATTAATTTCTGTATAATTGTATCAGTGTACCACAATTGTATTATAATCTGATGCACTGTAAAAAATGATATGATCAGGAAAAATAAAAAATATTTAATTTTTCACCATTACTTTAACTAATCAAAATTATTTAACCAATTTCAGCTTAACGTTTTAAGTTATACAAGATTCAACTAGACAAGAAAAACAACAAAAAAAAAAGACATGAATGACAGCAAATTGAATTATATATTTAAAAAATAAAATGAATCACTGTACAATGTAAAAGTGATTTTAGGGAGGTTGTAATGCTGATATTGTTAAGTCTGCAGTACCTGTAAATGCTATATGTTTATAATAATTATTCAATACCACTGGAATGCGTAACATTGGCTAATAAAAGATTTAAGCAGAGTTGCACTGCACTGCACAGATGCCTCATCTGAGTTGTAAACAGTGTTGGGGAAGCTACTCTGAAACTGTAGTTTGACAAGCTACAAGCTACTCGTAAGTTAAAGTAGTTAAACTACAGTCAAGCTACCCTTTTGGAAAAGTAGTTAGCTACACTACAAGTTACTATCAAAAAGTAGCTAGCTACATTGAAACTACTTTTTATTTTTGTGAACAACGTATATTATAAATAACTGAATAAGTGTCTGAGGAATGTTTTAAGTAAAATATTTAGTGTTTAAAACAATGCAATACAATTCTGTTTAATTATGGTTTTATTACACACAACACTCAAATATCTCAGACTGTTACAAGTGTAACCTTTACTTGTCGTTTCTTTGAGAGACATGAACTTGGACAAATAAGGCCATGGGTAATTAACGTTAGTTGTTTCTCCATCCTCCAAATCTGCCGCCACGTCTTGCTCCATCATGGATAATATGGGTGTGTCAACCCACTTCTGTACGTCAGTGAACCGTTAGCCGCAAGATGCGTGATTAAACAACAGGTGGCGGTAATGGCAAAAAATTAGTTTGTAATCTAACAAGAAGAATATCCTTGCATCGCACTGATTCGCGCAGGCTCGACAAAACGCAATGTAGCTTTTGCTCGCGCTACACCGCTACTTGCTGCAAAAAGTAGTTAGCTACTGGAAAAGCTACACTGTTTAAAAAGCAACTGAGCTACTGCCAAGCTACTGAAAAATGTAGTTAAGTTAGTAGCGTCGCTACTTGTAGTTAACTACTCCCCAACACTGGTTGTAAATATGCTAGTGTGGTGAATGCCAGTTCGCGGGAAAGTTGCAACTTGGGAGGTTAATTGAGTGATACCGCTGGGTATATAAGGGGCATCCCCCTGAATTGAGGTATGCCACGTTATTGTCACTGCGTCACTGTTTGCTTCCGGAATCCCGCCGCTCTGAGTCTGAGGTAGGTGTGCGCTTGGTGTTTAGTTCATGGTCTGTATGTGTATCGTGGATCTAACTAGGTTTTGTGCAGCCGGTGTTGCTCCGTGGAGGTTATCTGACCGCCTAAGAGGGTTGGTTTCCCCAGCGATCCTGTTATATTGCCTGTTTGGAAAGAAAACCACGGCAGATATATGTTGAGTGACGACTGCTCCTCCCCTTGGTGCGTAACGTAATTGTATTAGGGTGGGTACTTGATATGAATGAGTTGCTGGCGCTTTTGTATGACGTGCTCTTTTTCCGTTCAGTGATCAGTATAAGGGATTGGTTTGCGGGATATTTGATGAAGTCCAGTTGAGGGTATGTAAAATTATTTATATCCATACGGGCATTCAAAAAGGTATGTATTTTTAATTTGCCTTTTTGGTGTATTTTAGCCTCGCAAGGGTGACCTGCTCTGTGACATGGCCTAGCTCCGACATTGCTGTTTTGCTTTGGTTTTTCTTATTGTTTATTTTCACCGTTTTGTGGAAACATATTCCATTGGTGTTTTTGTCTGTTTGATGTTTCTGATTGGAGGTTAATTTGTTTTGATTGTGTGTGTGTGTGTGAATTTATCTTTTGTAATAACAATTGCCATTTATTAGTGATAGTTTGTTAATTTGGATATTTATTTTGTATTTCTTGTCTTGATGTGTTGATTTTGTTATTTGATGTTATTGAAGTCCATTTAATTTAGTGTTTTGTAGTCATATCGACTCTGGCTGTAATTATTATTTTTTTCCCTCTTTTTGTTTAGGAGCGGGGTGAGCCAGAGTGGGCGGGCTAGTCGGTGCGGGCATAGAAGCTCTCCCTTTTGTCCAAAGTGTGGGGTGTTGGTTTTTTGCTTGCAGTGCAATTCCACCAGAGTGCGTGGGTGTTTGTGAGATTTTAATTCACCGAGGGCTGGTTCACTGTGGGCTAATGTAACGCCCAGTGCTTCGCCTGCCCACTCTTCGGGGCCCCCGCTCAGTTAGTAGATCTTTTGATTTGATTTAATTGATTGTGATTTTTCTTTCTGTATTGTTGCGGTTCTGGGTCACTTGTCGTCATTTTATTGTGTTCTTCGCCCTGGTTTAAATTTTAATTTCTGATTTAATAAAATTTCATTGCTCTGTATCCACGCCTCTTCGTATTTGGTCATTTGTGGGAGTGAACAAGCTTGCGTGCTTTTCATTGCTTAGTATTTCCCCAGGTGTTTCGCCAGGGGTGGCGTAGTCGCTATTAGTGATAACTCTGTAATCTGAACACTTACACCCTTCGTATGCCACATTTGGCGTAGTCGGCAGGGTTTACTCCCTCATAATACCTTAACTTGAGACGTGGATGCCGGTAGTTATATTTTTTTGCTGGATTTTTTTTTTTTCTCTTTTTCTTTGTTTTTTTCTAGTTGAAGCAAAACAGCAGTGTCCATTTGGTTGGGAGTGTTTCTTTGGGCGGAGTTTCATCTTACCTGTGATTTACCCCTTTATTGAACATTTTGGTAAGCGGTATTCCTTGTCATCTTATCATGGAAGCAGAATTAATGGAACTGCGAGAGTTGGTAGCTCAATTAAAAGCTGACAATGTTAAACTACGACAAGAGCAGGCCCAGGCCAGTTTATCTGGCCCTAGTGGTGATCCTGTTAGTATACCAGAGTCCACTGCAGCAGCTATGCAACCTGCTTCGGCAGGGGCTGCATTGGCAGAGCGGTTTGTTTTTGTGCCTAGGGACAGGAAATGCCCAAAATTTAATGGCAGGTCTGGCATGGGGATTAATGAGTGGCTTGAAGAAGTGCAGGCTTGTATTCGGGCTCGGCACTTATCCAAGGCAGACCAGTCTTTCTTTTTATTTGATCACTTGGAGGGGGAGGCACGTGAGGAAATTAAGTATAGGTCAGTAAGCGAACGGGAGGATCCAGATAAGATCATTGCCGCCTTAAAAGAATTATATGGGTGTACTCAGTCCTATGTTGCTTTGCAAGAAGCTTTCTTCTCCAGAAGGCAACAGGAGGGAGAAACTCTTTTAGAGTTTTCTCTTGTTCTGATGGGCCTTCTGGAAAAGGTTAAGCAGCGGTCACCAGTTATGTTGTCAAACGCTGATACCTTGTTGCGTGATCAATTTGTGGAAAGCGTTCTTGATAGTATGCTCGGTCGGGAGTTAAAGCAGTTGGTTCGTCGTCAACCCGAAGCAACATTGCTGGACGTTCGTAGTGAAGCTATCCGATGGGAACGTGAGGGTATGCCTGGGGGTGCAAGAAGCCGTAGCCATTCGGTCCCCTTAGCCCATGGCTTTCAATATGGGGTTCAAAGCAGGGCACCTTCGCGGGTAGACCAACCCTCTCAACTCACGGAGATGAGTGAGTTTAGAGAAATGTTAAGACAGCAGAAAGAACAGTTAACTGAGCTTGCCCAAAGTGTTGCTCAGTTACGCAACCCATCGCGTGGTGTTCGAGCAGTAGGTGGTGGCTTAGTGATATGCAGAAGGTGCCAAAAACCTGGTCATTTTGCAAGAGAATGTGATGGGGAACGGGTCCCCCCTCGCTCTCCCTCGGGTATTCGAACTAACACTAGGGCATTAGGCGATACATCGTCTCGTTCAGGTGCGGAGTCGGGAAACTAGTTCCCGCCGAGTTGTCGAGCCACAGCTTGGTAGGGGAACAGTCTGGCTCTGATGTTCCAGGTAGAGTTGATTCACTGTCACAGTTAATGTCGTCTTGCCCTCATTTGATGGTAGCTATGGGTGGTGTGTCGGTCCCTTGTTTAGTCGATACAGGGTCAATGGTTTCCACTATCACCGAAAGCTGCTTTCGAGAGCATTTTGAGCCTTGGGGTCAAGATCGTCTTAAGACTTGTCAGTGGTTACAGCTTAGGGCGGCTAATGGGTTGTCCATCCCTTATATGGGGTATATGGAGTTGGACGTTGAATTATGTGGGAAGTTTTTTCCAAAATGTGGTGTTTTGGTAGTCCGGGACCCTCCCGGTGGTATTTCTGCACAAGCACCAGGTGTATTGGGCATGAATGTATTGGGCCGTTGCTACCAGGAACTTTTTGGGCAGCACGGCCCTTCACTTTTTGAGTCCCCACCAGCGTCGTCTGTACCTAAGGTAGTCTTTCAGGCATTGCAACATTGCCATCGGGAGAGTATCCAGCCCCCTTTTGAAAAGACTGGTACAGTGAAGGTACGTGGCCCTCGCGCGGGTCGTATCCCTGGCGGCACTATCAAACTGGTAGCAGCCACTTGTTCGGAACAGTACTCTGGTGGCGTAGTACTTCTGGAGCCTCCCGAAGGTGGGCTCCCAATGGGGCTTTTAATTTCCCCTGCTTTAGTCCGAGTGATTAGGGGTACAGTTTACGTACCTGTTGTTAATGTGGGGACGACTGATGTGCTGTTGTTTCCTCGTTGTGTCGTAGGCTCCTTGACTAGCGTATCGGTTGTTAGTTTACCTCCCGGTGTCTCCGAGGTTAAACCTGTGACTGTTTGTTCGGTCTCTTCCCAGACAGGCGTGTCGTCTGTACAGGGCCAGCTGGAGGCAGTGGATTTATCCCTTCTGTCTGTAGGAGATCAGAGTAAGGTTAAGGACCTCCTCCAGAAGTATCAGTCGGTGTTTTCTACTTTTGAGGGAGATTTGGGATGCACGAATTTGATCTCTCATGACATTCCTTTACTTGATGACGCTCCTGTTCGGCAACGGTATCGTCGTGTACCCCCATCTGATTATGAAGCAGTCCGGGCACACATAAACCAGTTATTGGAGACCCAAGTGATCCGAGAAAGTTGTAGTCCCTATGCTTCTCCAATTGTGCTCGTGAAGAAAAAAGATGGGAGTCTACGCATGTGTGTAGATTACCGCCAATTGAACACCAAAACGAGGAAGGATGCTTTTCCTTTACCTCGAATCGAGGAGTCTCTAGACGTGTTAACAGGTGCCCGCTGGTTTTCGACTTTGGACTTAACTAGTGGGTATAACCAGGTTCCCGTTATGGAGGGGGACAAATATAAGACCGCGTTTTGCACCCCGTTTGGCCTATTCGAATGGAATAGAATGCCGTTTGGGCTCTGCAACGCCCCCAGCACGTTCCAGAGGCTCATGCAACGTCTATTTGGTGATCAACAGTGTCAGTCATTATTGTTGTATTTGGATGACATTGTGGTGTTTTCTTCTTCTGTCGAGCAGCATTTGGAGAGGTTGGAGGTTGTTTTGGGACGGCTGGAGCAGGAGGGCCTAAAGGCCAAGCTGGAGAAGTGTGTGTTTCTTCAGTCTGAGGTGAGATATCTGGGCCATGTGATTTCCTCCAAGGGTGTGGCCACAGACCCTAGTAAGGTCCAGGCGGTGGTTCAATGGCGGCGTCCGGCTAATGTTACCGAGCTGCGTTCCTTTCTTGGCTTTGCTAGCTATTACCGCCGGTTTGTGGAGGGGTTTGCCAGGATTGCAGCCCCTCTGCATAGGTTAGTGGCAGAATTCTCTAGTATGAGATCTAGGCCTCGGAAGCAAGCTGGGTTGGGATTTGTGGCAGCCTGGAGCGAATCATGTCAGCAGAGCTTTGAGGAGTTAAAGGTTAAGCTCACTACGGCTCCGGTGCTCGCATATGCGGACTGCTCCCAACCGTTCATCCTGGAGGTGGACGCTAGCCATGGTGGCTTGGGAGCAGTCCTTTCCCAAGAACAGGAAGGTAAAGTACGTCCTATTGCATATGCTAGTCGCAGTCTAAGGCCCACTGAGCGCAACATGACTAACTACAGTTCGATGAAGCTGGAGTTTTTGGCGCTCAAGTGGGCCATGACTGAAAAATTTAGGGAGTATTTGTTGGGTAGTCAGTGTGTGGTGTTCACCGATAACAACCCCCTGAGCCACCTGTCTACGGCGAAATTAGGGGCCACCGAACAGCGTTGGGCCGCCCAGTTGGCCGCTTTCAATTTCCAGATACGGTATAGGTCCGGAAAAAGTAATAAGAACGCTGATGCCCTCTCCCGCCAGAATTTCCCCGAAGAGGGACCCCTGGGTGGATTAGCCCTGGGAACAGCAGTGCCTGCATTGTTGCAGCAGGCGGAAGGGGCCAGGTCAGTGGTAGAGGCACAACAATCAGTGATCACTACTTTGCCTGGTTTTTCTGGTATTGAGTTTGGGTTATTGCAGACTGGGGATCCAGTCATCGCTGAGATTCTGCCATTTTGGAAGCGGAAGGCCCGTCCCAGCATGGAGGAACGGCAGCGGATGTCTATGGAGGCACTGAAGTTGCTCCGCCAGTGGGACCGTTTTGTGGAACGAGATGGGATACTTTACCGTAGGGTCCAGTGTCCTGAGGGTGGCGAGGAGGTCTTGCAGCTATTATTACCGGCTGCATTGAAGACTGATGTGCTTACACAGTTGCATCAGTGTCATGGACACCAGGGCATTGAGCGAACGGCTGAACTGGTCCGGCGACGGTGTTACTGGCCAGGATTAGTTTCAGATGTTGCCCGCTGGTGCCAGGAATGCGAAAGATGTCAGTCTGCCAAAGATACAAGGCCAGTGGCGCAGAGTTTCATGGGCCATCTTTTGGCATCACAGCCAAATGAAATTCTGGCTATCGATTTCACAGTGCTAGAGCCGTCTAGCTCAGGTGTGGAAAACGTGCTTGTGATGACTGACGTCTTTAGTAAATATACTCTTGCTGTTCCTACTCGGGACCAGCGGGCTGAAACGGTTGCTCAGGCCTTGGTCAACGAATGGTTTTACAAGTTTGGTATTCCAGGTCGTTTACATTCGGATCAGGGACGTAACTTCGAGTCATCACTCATTCGCCAACTGTGTAGTTTGTATGGAGTGGTGAAATCTCGTACAACCCCTTATCATCCGGCAGGAAACGGTCAATGCGAACGCTTTAACCGGACTCTGCATAACCTTTTACGCACCTTACCGGTATCCAGAAAGAGGGACTGGGTGTCATGTTTGCCCCAGGTTCTCTTTTATTACAATACTACTCCCCATCAAGCCACCGGTGAGTCGCCCCATTTTTTGATGTTGGGACAGGAGCCGCGGTTGCCGGTGGACTTTTTGCTGGGTAGGGTACAGGAACCAGTGGTTGGTAGTGTACATGAATGGATCCGGGAGCACCAAGCCAGGTTACAAGTGGCATTTGAAGGGGCACAGGAGCGATTGCAAGTGGCGGCCAAGCGGCGCAAGATGAAACATGATCAGCAGGTGCGGGATGCACCTTTGGTAGAAGGCCAGTTGGTGTACCTTCGAGAACATGCTCATAAGGGTCGACATAAGATTCAGGACATGTGGAGCCCGATCGAGTATCAGGTGGTGCGGGCCCCTCAGGAAGGGGGTGGGGTTTATTCCATTGCTCCTAAGCATGATTTGAGTAAGGTAAGGAATGTACATCGTTCCCTGCTTAAGGGGCGAGTGCAGGGAGGTGCTCCTTTGGGGGTACACCTAGAGCAGTGGGTAGAGCGCCCAGAAGTGCCTACGCAGGAAGAGGAAGAGGAGGTGGATTTGGTACAGGTGATAGCTGGAGGTCCCCCTGCATTGAGCAGGGAGTGTGGGATCTCTAACTTGCCCACATGCAATACAGCTCAGTCACCAGGAGGAGTGTTAGAGCTGGCAGCTTCAGGGCCCGTAGGTGCCTCTGCTGAATCAGAGGTGGGAGATATTGGGCCGGCTCCAGTGTCGGTTTTGCGGATGGATAGGCAGCTGGAAGTGGGAGGAACAGTAAGACGGACAGGGCGAGTAACAGCAGGCCACCACTCTAATCCTTATCACCTTCCTTGTACGTCAAGCGTTGTGGGGACCATGGATTTAGCATCCAATCACGTAGTGGCTATTTTTAGACCGTGGAATTGAGATGACAAGGTTATTATTTGCTTGGGCATCGTCGGGTCGGCGATGCAAAAGTAGAGGGGGTAGATTGTGGTGAATGCCAGTTCGCGGGAAAGTTGCAACTTGGGAGGTTAATTGAGTGATACCGCTGGGTATATAAGGGGCATCCCCCTGAATTGAGGTATGCCACGTTATTGTCACTGCGTCACTGTTTGCTTCCGGAATCCCGCCGCTCTGAGTCTGAGGTAGGTGTGCGCTTGGTGTTTAGTTCATGGTCTGTATGTGTATCGTGGATCTAACTAGGTTTTGTGCAGCCGGTGTTGCTCCGTGGAGGTTATCTGACCGCCTAAGAGGGTTGGTTTCCCCAGCGATCCTGTTATATTGCCTGTTTGGAAAGAAAACCACGGCAGATATATGTTGAGTGACGACTGCTCCTCCCCTTGGTGCGTAACGTAATTGTATTAGGGTGGGTACTTGATATGAATGAGTTGCTGGCGCTTTTGTATGACGTGCTCTTTTTCCGTTCAGTGATCAGTATAAGGGATTGGTTTGCGGGATATTTGATGAAGTCCAGTTGAGGGTATGTAAAATTATTTATATCCATACGGGCATTCAAAAAGGTATGTATTTTTAATTTGCCTTTTTGGTGTATTTTAGCCTCGCAAGGGTGACCTGCTCTGTGACATGGCCTAGCTCCGACATTGCTGTTTTGCTTTGGTTTTTCTTATTGTTTATTTTCACCGTTTTGTGGAAACATATTCCATTGGTGTTTTTGTCTGTTTGATGTTTCTGATTGGAGGTTAATTTGTTTTGATTGTGTGTGTGTGTGTGAATTTATCTTTTGTAATAACAATTGCCATTTATTAGTGATAGTTTGTTAATTTGGATATTTATTTTGTATTTCTTGTCTTGATGTGTTGATTTTGTTATTTGATGTTATTGAAGTCCATTTAATTTAGTGTTTTGTAGTCATATCGACTCTGGCTGTAATTATTATTTTTTTCCCTCTTTTTGTTTAGGAGCGGGGTGAGCCAGAGTGGGCGGGCTAGTCGGTGCGGGCATAGAAGCTCTCCCTTTTGTCCAAAGTGTGGGGTGTTGGTTTTTTGCTTGCAGTGCAATTCCACCAGAGTGCGTGGGTGTTTGTGAGATTTTAATTCACCGAGGGCTGGTTCACTGTGGGCTAATGTAACGCCCAGTGCTTCGCCTGCCCACTCTTCGGGGCCCCCGCTCAGTTAGTAGATCTTTTGATTTGATTTAATTGATTGTGATTTTTCTTTCTGTATTGTTGCGGTTCTGGGTCACTTGTCGTCATTTTATTGTGTTCTTCGCCCTGGTTTAAATTTTAATTTCTGATTTAATAAAATTTCATTGCTCTGTATCCACGCCTCTTCGTATTTGGTCATTTGTGGGAGTGAACAAGCTTGCGTGCTTTTCATTGCTTAGTATTTCCCCAGGTGTTTCGCCAGGGGTGGCGTAGTCGCTATTAGTGATAACTCTGTAATCTGAACACTTACACCCTTCGTATGCCACACTAGTATTTACAGTACACAGAAGTATGTTTACACAGACACACAGATGAGGCATAAATGTATCGACATGGATTCACAACAGCAAGAATCCGTGGATCAGACTGTCTGATATACTGCATGCGAGTATATGCGATTCAACATTCATGTCTGATTCAGACATGAATGTTGAATCGCATATACTCACATGCCGACTGTCATGACAGAGCCGCTGTAGCCTGACAAAGTAGACTTTACCAGGTCAGCTGCTTTCTGTGATCTGAAGGAAAGATTTATTTTCATCCTTTGACATCACTGCATGTGGGTGGGGCCCTGTCTTATAGTTCATGCAAAAGGGTTATAATGTTGTTACAGTATGTGAGTGATCTAATCTCATAAATGTATCACAAGTGTCTTCTTTCAAATTTTCTGTGATTGTTAAGCCCTGAAAAATTGCTGAAGTAGTTATGAAATGTGGTTACACTGTGGTTTGCCACCATGATAACACACTTTTGAATGTAATCAGAAATTGTGTAGCAGAAAGAAAGCATTGTGCCTGAGGGCTGGCATGCACATGGAGAAACTGCATTCATTGTGCTTGGCTATGGCTTGTATCGTCAGAGAAAGGGCAAGATATATATATTTAAATAAACACAGACTGTGAGAAGGAAATGCAGCAGTGCGGTATCTGTTTAGCAGAATAGCAAATACTGCTAACAAGGGTGTATTTAACCACATCACATCCTAAAACATGAGGCATTTATGTGTCACTATGTGTATGTTAACTACCAATTATTCGGTTATTCTATCATCATAATGTCTTCATTTACTTATTTTGAAAGATATAATAGGGTACAATGGGTCTAAAGGCAAACCTTAAGAAAAAATGTGTGATTCACTGGTATTGATACAAATACTTCAGCTAAAATAATATAAAAAAAAACAAAATAATGTCTAAGTTAATACTGGTTCACTTAATCACTTTAGCAAAGTTTGTAATATTTTCAGCTTATTTTGAAAAAATTAAATAATTAATTTTTGTTCAATACATATACTGTCATTAAAATGTTAATATACAAAATATATTTTAAAATACAGAAACAAAATCATATTAATAAGTAAATATTCTGAAAGCATCGAAGGAGATAATATAATAATTGAATATGTATTTACAGTAGTAACAACAAATTATATTTCGTTGTACTCTATTTATATATATATATATATATATATATATATATATATATATATATATACAGTGTATATATATATATATATATATATATATATATATATATACAGTATATATATATATATATATATATATATATACACTATGTGATATCTTCATCTAGTTACGAAAAAATATCACACTGTTCACATGTAAAATGATTGTATTATTATTGTATTGTCATCCAATACAATTTGTGTTCTTCTCTCCAATGATCCCCAATTACACAAAGCTTGTCCAAGCTGTCCAAGCTACACAGATCTGTAAATAATTCACAGAGACAGAGGATGATTGGTGAGTAGAGCTGTTGAGGAGATGGAAACGAGCGAGGGAGCATATGGGCCGAGTGGGAGTGTTTGTGCGGGGAAGAGCTCTTTAATCTCAAAGGCCCACAGTCAGCCGAGAGGCAGCCGGAGGACAGAGTGTTAGAGTGAATCAAGGGCTGCTTTACAAAAAGACTCTTCTCTGTTGTCAGTACAGATGCTCTCTACCAAATTGATCAAATTAATTTTTGCACTTAGATGAATGAACTGAATGAGGGTCTCTTCTCTCACAATGTTGGAGGCTGATTGAAGGTAGATGCAAAGCCATATTCTTTTGTTTAAAGTCACTCACATGTTGGGTGTTACTTTTCAACTTAACACAAAATCAAGAAAAACAATGTACAGTGTATTTTTTATCCTAAAGAGAAAATAGGTTGAAAGTCCCAGAGGCTTAAACTAAAAGACAAGAGTCATATCTACAGTATTAAAGATAAAGGTATTGCATTGATGTCAAAGTGGTGTCACTGTATATGTGACTATTTCCACCATGCGCACGTGTGTGTGTGTGTAAGTGTTTGTGTAATAGAAAGGCTCCATGAATGTTAAAGGTACTTCATGGAATCATATATGCCAATGAAGAACCTTTACGTTTAAGAGTGTAGAGACAAGAGGATGAATTCTTTTGACCTGGGTCAGTTCATAACCACCTAGTAACCACTCAGAATACCCTAGTAACCATACAGCAATGCCATGGCAAACATGCACCCATAGTCTTTTAGTGGAATGTTTTATTTACAAATTATATCATTGCATGTCACTTTCTTTTACCTCTATTGTATGTTGGTAACACTGAATTCAATGCTATCCCTTTTGGATCTGCTATTGTCTCTTCTAGTCAGGATGTGACATTTCTTTCTGGGAAATATTTCAACAGACTGGGATGTATAAGAAATGTACTTTTTGTCCTGGCAGTTATGCAGGTTGTAGCGGAGACCCTGGTCACCAGGTTCTTTAAAGCGTCTGGCTACTCAGACCGTAGATTTGAGGCCGGTGTGCTGACACCTGGGCAGAGAGCAGCTCGAGACAGTGACGATGCTGCAGCCTGTACACGCTGGGATTTATTATGCATGCAGCACAGAGCATAAATAATAGAGCCAGAGCTTAGATAGCTGATTCCCAAGCCACTGCAAATGACTAGGTTATGCTTGAACTCTGCGCCCATAGGTCCTTCATCTCTTCTTTCCCTCTGTTGTCTAATTTTGTTTCTGCACAAAAATATATGCCAGATTTAGCCATCACATAGTGGATGTCGAACAGAGGGCGGAGAGCCATTCATGCAGCCCTGATGATTTCATGAACAGCATTATCCTTAAAAAAAAGTACTGTGATATGATACCTTCGTACACTTATGGCATAGCCATTAACGTTTTGATATATACCAAGATGCTAATGATATTCTCATGCATGTACTATAGGGTATTACCTTGGTACGTGTCCAAAAACCATTAACCATTATTTTGATTATCAGTGTATGAAAACAAATATGGTGAAGGTTTTTTTTTTCTGAGGTAAATGTTACATTTCACATTGTTTACAAGCTGTTTCATTGACAAACGTTATTGTTCAAACAGCGATTGAATGATTACATGAGGCATGCTGACACATTTTTGGTAAGTTGTGCTGTATCTTACAACATACCTTCTGATGTTCATTCATATTTATTTTGTGCTATAGCTAGTAGTAAAGAGAAAGAGAAGTATGTTTCACATGCGTTCTGTACTATCATGTCACTTGAACTGAACCAGGTTTCTGCTAGGCACCTAATCACACCATATTAAAGAGAGCCAAGAACATGGCTATGTATGCATAGATGACTTATTAGTGGCTGTTTCTGTGGTCCGCTATATGTAAACCATCTACCAGATTGGAGCAGTCAAAGCCAGTTCATGAATACTCAAGAGCGTGTGTATGTAACCATAACTATCTGCGTGTATGAATAGCTATAGCTAAATATGTAATATTGGCTTAACAAATCATAATCCATCACATTCTCATCTGTGAAAGGTTATCCCATTTCTTTGGGAATTAAAATCTTGGTGGTTTTTATGATCTGGGTCTGTGTGAAGTTGTGGCATCTTGTAAAACTCATTGATTTTTGTTGTGAGTGATGACACACTGACCATTCCAAGATAGATGATGCATCTATGTTTCTGGAGCTGTGGAACCTATAGGCCTACATATCTATGACCACAACAGTATGCAGGGTTGTCCTCCACTTAGGATTTACATAGTCGAATCAGACTTTTTTAATCTTGCCGACTAGTCGACTGATAGTCAAATCTTATGTTTGGGGGCGGGAGCAAAATACATTACCAAGAGTCAGCGAGACATTAGACAGTCATAAATACTGAGGTTTTTAATCAATGGGATTTAACTCATCATTTCTCATATAGATACGATTCATTATTTATACAACATAACGTTAATATTATGACATATAGGCTATCTGCACAAAATGCCTCGAATGCACAAGTGAACGTGTCTGCGCGGCTCTGAATGTCTAACTCCTGTTGACGCATTCTTCACGCAACAACGTGCAGAAACACAGAAACTAAACTCTAAAAATCCACAGCCTTTTATTATATTAGTGTTCTCATTATAATGTTACATATATGACAGTCTCAGTCATAGTTGCTAATATTCTGCATTGTTGTTTGTACTGCTCGCACTGTGCGCTGACGAGATAATCACTGAAGTACTACAATGAAACATTTTACTGCAGCGCAACTCAACCAAATGCATCTTATACAAGATAAATAATATGGACACAATATATATAAACCGGCTGAAATGTTTTGAAATCACTTGTATCATACCTTATCAAAAAAAATCCAGTCTTTCACTGTGTCAGTTTGAGTTTTGTTAAAGATTTAAATCCTGCTGCCAAGATGATCCTCTGTCGGTCACGGATTATGTAGAGTGAAACTTAAATCTATAGAGGTGGTTGGCGTTATTCACGCACGTTAAAATGTTCACTTAAAGCTTCCTTCTTTTCAGATTCTTATTTACAGCATTATCTTAATAGGCTGTATATTAATTTATTGGGAGAAAACCATCTATGTGAAATCAGATATTTGTGCACCCCCATATAGCCAAAATGGCATTATCATAACACCTCTGCGAATATTCGACTGTGAGATTGGTAGTCAAATCAGGCTCCTCCTATCAAAGCATCGGCTCTTCGAATATTCAGGGTCACCTCTAGTATTTAGTGGTTGAATTTAGTAAGAAAATTGACAGATTTTGAAAGCTCAGACTCTGTATAGCTGAGACATGGTATTACTGAGATTTGTGTCCAGAAAATGGTGTTAGCGTAGTACATACAAAAAAATAAAAAATAAATAAAATGTGGCATTAGCATGGTACATTTCCATAAAATGTTATCAACATGGTATTACATGTCTGAAAACATACTAGGTCTGTTACTCTGGGTATTGTCCAAAAAGCATGATGTTAACATGGTAAATGTCCAGAAAAATAGCAAAAATAGTATTAGTATTAATATGGTACATGTCCCAAAAATTGTATTAGCATGACATATATCTAAAAACGTCTTAGGTTACGTATGTAACCCCAGTTCCTCGAAGGAACGAGACGCTGCGTCAGGAGACGATTTGGGGAACGCCTACAGCGTAACCGGCTCTGAATACCAATGAAATCTGTCCAACGGATGGGAGGGACGTCACGGGCGAGGTGACGTAATGACCAGCTGGTATAAAAGCATGTGCGGTGAAACCGGCGTCAGCTTCTAGAATATAGCAAGCGCTGGCAGGGATGCCGGAAGTGTGGGCTCATGACGCAGCGTCTCGTTCCTTCAAGGAACTGGGGTTACATACGTAACCTAAGACGTTCCTCTTCAGGAACTCGAGCTGCGTCAGGAGACGCTTTGGGGAACGATATACCCAGGGCACCAGCCTTCCAAATCCCTGCCATGTGTGTATCCATACGGAGCACAGCTAGGGCAAGAGAACGGAAGAACCTGGAGTGGCTCGCATGTCCAGGCCATAAAATCTGACAAAGGTCAGAGGCGTGGACCAACCCGCAGCGTTGCAGTTGTCGCTAGCGTTACGCGGCGACAAGGAGCTCCCAACACCAGACCCTGGGACAAGAACCAAGGTTGTCTCCACATGTCCAAGGCACGTAGGCACCGCCGCATGACCTTGATCATGCGAAGCGGGTTTCCCCTCGGGGAGAACCCCTTGGTCTTGAGCCACCACTGTAGGGGTCTCATGTACAGCAGGCCAATAGGTAACACGTTGGACGCAGCCGCCATCAGACCCAGCAGTCTCTGAAACTGCTTGACAGTGAGTTACTGGCCTTCTCTCACTCTCCTGACTTCCGTGAGGATTGACTCGATCCGAGCATGAGACATACGTGCCTGCATCGTGGTCGAATCCCACACTACACCAAGATAAGTGGTTCTCTGTACTGGAGAAAGAACACTCTTCTTGGCGTTTCGTCTTAACCCCAACACTTTCATGTGGGCGAGAACAACATCTCGATGTTGAGCCGCCCTCCACTCTGAATGAGCGAGAATCAACCAATCGTCTATATAATTTAGTATGCAGACGCCCCGTAGCCGCAGCGGGGCTAACGCGGCGTCCATACACTTCGTGAAAGTGCGGGGTGAGAATGCTAGGCCGAGTGGAAGTACCCGGTATTGGTAAGCTTTGTCCCCAAAAGCAAACCTCAGGAACTTCCTGTGAGAGGGAAGGATGGAGACGTGGAAGTATGCGTCTTTTAGATCGATCGCGACAAACCAGTCCTCGGACCTGATTTGGGACGCAACCTGCCTGAGCGTGAGCATCTTGAACTTTAGTCTGCTAAAGTGGACTGAGTGGTTCAGATGCCGCAGATGCAAAATGGGACACAACCCTCCTTTCTTTGGAACTATGAAGTACTGGCTGTAGAACCCGGACTCTCTCTCGTGAGAAGGAACCACCTCGATGGCCTCCTTCCTTAAGAGAGTATGTACCTTCTGTTCCATTACCAGAGTCTGCTCAGGGCCCACTAACGTCGAAATCACGGACGAGAACCGAACTGGATTCTGTAGCCTCTTTCTACAATGTGCAGGACCCACCGAGACACATTTGGCAGTAGTTTCCACGCTGCTAAATAGTCTACTAAGGGAACCAGTCTCTCGAGACTGTCCTCTGGTGTAATCAGAGCGGCTAGTTTGGTGCCCTGAAGCGGCGCACCGGCAGGGAACGACCGAACCAGCTGCTCTAGAGACCCCCGAAGGGGTGGCGAGCATTTAAGCTCCGCTACGATATCGGACGGAAGAGACTGAGATGTGTGCTCGCTGGAGACCGCTGCGCCCTGAAGCACCGTAGTTGGCAGGGTTGGCAGAACGTTCTCCTGAGGGCGCTGGGAGGCGACGACCGCTGTGTGAAGCAGCAATCGTCGCTCTACCCCAGCAGGGGATACCCTCATAAGCCCTGGTCCACCACCATCAGGGCTTCTTGGCCGAAGACCTCCTCGCCAAAAGCATGGTCCGCAGATCCTGCTTAGGCTGAGAGGTCCCCGGCCGCGCACCCTTCATTCCACCCCTCTTACAAGGAGGCGTACAGGTGGCCACGCTCTCCTTTTGCGCCTCCCTGTGCGAGGAGCCAGCACACGACAGGGGCTGCTCTCGCCCAGCAGCCCCGAGAGCCGGAGAGCGGCGAGGGAGAAACCGCTGGAACGCTGCCACCTGCCTCCCGGCCTCCTGGTGCCTGCTGACAACCGAGTCAACAGCGTCACCAAACAGGCCGGAAGGCGACAGCGGGGCGTTCAGAAGGAAGACCCTGTCGCGTTCTTTAATATCCGACAGGGTCAACCACAGGTGCCTCTCCGCCGCCACCAGGGCTGCCATAGACTGCCCAATGGCACGGGCGGTCTCCTTGGTGGCGCGGAGAGACAAAACAGCGGTTCTGCGGAGCTCACAAATGCCCTCCGCAGAAATTCCCTCGCCCTCATCCAACTCCTTGAGCAGGTCCGCTTGGTATGCCTGCAACACCGCCATGGTGTGCAGACATGACCCAGCGTGACCTGCTGACCTCCAACCTTGCCCACCAAGCCGCTGCACACATCATCAGCGCTGGTGGGCAAGGTCGGAGCCTTCAGGGACGACGCCACGTCAGGAGACAGATAGCCCGCAAGCGTCTGCTCCACACGCGGCATCGCCCCATAACTGCGCTCCCTCGCCCCTGTCACATTGCTATAAAAGCCAGACGAGGGGGCGAAGAGGCGGTCCGAAAAGGTTCTCCCCACGACCTCGACACCTCAGTGTGGAGGTTGGGGAAAAACGGCAGGCTCCGATGTGGAGGTGAGGTCTGAAACCACCAAGGTTCCACCGAACACTCGGCCGGCCAGTCGAGTCTCAACTTGGCAACAGCACGAGTGATCACCTCCACAAGCTCCTCATACTGGGGTGAAAGAGGGGGTGTGGTGAGGATGGAGATAGAGACTTGCTCGTCTCCGATCCCTCTGCCAGATCCCGTTGCGAACCCCACGAGGGTTGGGACCCGCGCCGCGGGGAACGCCAATGAAAGAACCCTCTCCTGAAAAGAGGGCCTTTCGGGAGCGAAGCACACACAGAGGAAAACCCTCGCAGTGCGGACAGTCAGCCCCCTCGAGGGCTGCCTCCGCGTGCCTCGCTCCCAAGCAAAGCACACACAAGCTGTGTGTATCCTCCGCACACAAATAACGTTTGCACAGAGGCACACACAGCCTGTATTGCACCTCACTCCTCCCAAACTTTGTTTACAAAGCCTCTTGGACATTTGCAAAATGGACAGACAACAGTAAATAGGACTTACAAGACACAGAGCACTTAGCTGAGTGACAGAAAGCTGACGCCGGTTTCACCGCACGTGCTTTTATACCAGCTGGTCATTACGTCACCTCGCCCGTGACGTCCCTCCCATCCGTTGGACAGATTTCATTGGTATTCAGAGCCGGTTACGCTGTAGGCGTTCCCCAAAGCGTCTCCTGACGCAGCTCGAGTTCCTGAAGAAGAACCACACTATTACCATATTATGTGTCCCGCAAAAAAAATTGCATATGTTTTCATACCTGAAATTTAGGATTGGTCCCCTTGTTCAGCATAAACTCACTGAGTACTGAAGGAGCAGATCTCCTGAGTGTTTCTAATTGGAAGGACTCTCAGTTATTCTTCTGAGATATGTTATTGAGTTCACCCTGGGGGCTGAATATATGAGACAGTTAATAGGATTCATAATGTGGACCGTCTGCCGTGTAGATCCAGCTGGACTGATGGAATGAGTTTAAACTGCTTAGAATTGTAAAAACACCATTTTGTGTCTGATATGCATAGCCTATATTTGGACCACACATCCAAATTTATTTCCTTACATGGGTAAGTAGTACAAAATGACATTTATGGCATTTCCAGTGGGAGGCAAGGATTTTCTTTGAGCCCAGATTTTCAGAGTTGGGCGTATATCAATTAAACATTTGTGATGGAAGCAAATTGATCTGTTGCTGTAGTTGTCATTGTTGACGTCACAGTTTAGTTTGTGTGCGTTTTCTGTTTGTTTAATTTAGGAATAACAAGGTTTGCAGAATATAAAACTCATTTGGCTTTCTTTATGAGGCAGCGGGCTTATGTGAAAAGACTACTTTCCCATCATTTTTTGCAGCACAACAATGATAAAATACACAGATTAAAGCATCAGTTACACCCTTAATTACTCACTTTTTCCCTTCTTCGTGTTGTTGTACGAGTGCTAAAAAAAGCCCTTTGTCTTTGTCGGGAAAAAAAGAGAGAAATAAATATGAAGTTGCTCAGCAAGTTGTTATGATTATACGGCTGCAATTTTATATTGAGTTAATAAGATTTCTGAACTCATAAGTTGGAACTTCTCAGGAGGACTTGAAGGCAGCGTAAGTGTCTTTCTCAATGGTACAGTATTGATAGCTCATGCATCACCCCTTGGGGTGTTTGAACCCGCGACCTTCAGTTACTAACCTAGACTGCACACATATCTTGTCCTTGCATTACTTACAATGTCAAATCAAATGTTTTTTTTTTGTATGAATAAGTAATGTTTTAATAAAGATTGCATTTATTTATTTATTTACTCACTCCCCAGCAATTAGATAAATATACAGTGCTACCACAATACAGAATATTATCACAAAAAAATATGTTTCAAAAATCAAATAATCTCGAACAGAACATATGCCCCCTAGGGTATAAAAATGACCCATAGACTTTAGGGTTATATCATAACAAGTTTCAACTTTGTAAACCCTGTTTTTGCCTTTCTTTTTCCATCTGACCCCAGAGAGCGAGGAGTTCGGTCCAGTGTTCATTCAAGAGCCAGATGATGCAATCTTCTCCCTGGATTCGGATGATAAGAAAGTGATAATGAATTGTGAAGCCAGAGGAAACCCTGTTCCGACCTACAGGTATGGTTTACTCATTTCATTAACATGGATAAGATTTAATTAAATGGATAATAAACTGACATTTAATTTCTCTGGAGCTTTACTGTGAATCCTTATTATCCTGCCTGAGTGGCATTTCTGTTAGACTAATGCTAATGACGCAGATGTTGGTCTTCTCTCTGTGGATTTCTAATCAGTATTGATATGATGTTCTAGAATCATCATGTTACTCACTAAATTGTACTGTCCTGTGATTCAGCGAATGAGCTACAGTCTCATAGAAGTTGTATCTGTTGTATCCAGTGTATCTGTTTCCAATGAACATCTATAAGCATCAATAAGTATGAGTGTTAGCGAGGTTGAATGATCACCGATGGGGTTTTGAGTTCTGGGTCGTAATTTAGATTGATGCTACTGTATAAGATATAAAGATGCATAAGCTCATCAGCTATATTCTATCAAAACCTAAAAAATACACATCTGAGACCAATCTGGGGACACACCAAAACTAAGACATTCTGAAATTAATTTTATTCTTTCAGTTTAACCTAATAACCAATGCTTACAATATAATTTGTAAAGGTAAATGTTACCTACATTAGGAAAGAAGTAGAAGCATTTTCACTAGTGGTATTCAATTAGTTCCCTCAGTATATTCAAATGTATTTAATAGTTTATACATCAGAATTGAACAATGGCAGCTGATTTATTTTATTTTATTGTATTTTTTTCTATATTTTCTAATTGATTCATTGATTTTACAGTTGGCTGATCAACGGAACCGTTGTGGATGCAGAAGCAGATTTCCGCTACAGTTTGATTGATGGGAGCTTAATAATACACAATGCAAGCGAGGCCATTGATTATGGGAGATACCAGTGTAGAACTGAAAACAGCATTGGCACCGTCTTGAGTCGAGACGCCCTCCTGCAGTTTGCCTGTGAGTAATTTGACAAATTGTGGATGCTGAAATTCAGATTGTAGTACTACTGAGGAACTCTTTTTTTTCAGTTTCGTTTTACTAATTTTGTTGTGTGTTTTTGTCATGTTTATTAGTTTTAGTCATTAAAAAAATATATTTCAGTTTTACTTATTTCAGTACATCAAGTTACCTTGGCATGTCTTTTATTTTGTTTTCCTGATACAGTTTTTGGGTTCATATATTTTATTAACTTTTCAGCATTGGCCAGGTTTAGAGTGAAATGTTTATTTTAATTTTATTTATTTTATTTCACACTGAGATTATTCCCACACGGCATACCCAAATGCTCACCCTAAAACTGCCTCCTTCTAATGCTACTAATTAAAAGTAAATGCAATTAAAGTTATTCCCATGATCCTTTGATCCTCTTCTTAAAATCTAGCCCCAAAGTTTTCTTCATCAGATGGAAAAGTGCCCTTAATGCTTTGCTTCACGAAACAAGAGCAAAAAGGGCATTTCTTTCCCTAGTAATCCCTTGGCTTCCCTCCAAAATATCATCACAAGCCACGGAAGCATGCAGCGTGGAGCTAGAGGCGCAATTGCTTGCTGGAAAACACATTGTTAGTTTTGCTTACAGTTTCCCCAGGAGCGATGGCCATAATAGCCTTATTGGCGTACCCAATGGGGTTGCGTACTTTACTATTCACTGCCCATGGTGTTTTCTGTAGAAAAACGAACATTTAGTGTACGTGTGATGTAACATTCTTACGAGCAGCAAATGTATTATAGCTATGGTTAGGAAGCCTGTTTTTCGCTTCCCAGACTGTAATATTGAAGAGGTGTTCGCTTGTGTTCTCTCGCCTACATGAAGAATGGTATCTACCTTGCATTTTCTGTTCTCTCTCTACAAAAAAAAAAAAACGCGAACGAGATCGTAAAGTCATCCGGTCTTTTCTTTGTGTCTCCATATGAGCTGCCAGCCCTCATGAACACACTGTCCTTGAGGTTTTTTTCTGCCGTCCTTGTCCGTCGCCTGGCTATAACCTTGCTCCGATCATTGTTGCCCATTCTGAAGGCCTATCGGAGAGACAAAGGAAAGCTTCTGGCAGCAGGCATTGGGATGCAGAGCTTTTCCCAGGCCTCGACATAACAAATGGCCACCATTCATCACCCTGTTGGACACCCAAGGATCTTTCACTCTTATTGGCTGGGGACAATCCCATGAGCCTGACATGCGCAACCAGGTTGCGATAAAATTAATTATCCATTATTTCAACACCTTGGCACCAAAGCCAACATGAAACACTATTTGCAACCTGTTTTATGTCCACATTGTATTTGTGAGTCAAACAGGACAATCAGTGAGGAAAATAAAAGGTTTGACTTGATTTTCCACAGTTGATTGGATCAGAGTTGACATTTGTTGAGGCTCGATGACATCACCTGAAAAAGTGAAACAATCGCATATTTGAATAACTGACAACCGTGCAAATTAACACTAATAACACTTTTATTTGTGATGAACAACATTGAGACTCCTACTCTGTGAAACGGTTGAACAACTTGACTGTTTTGTAATCAGATTGCATCACCTCCCAATAGTAATACTGAACTGATCAGGATTCACTCTGAACCTTCAGACTTTCACAAATCTAGCTGGTCATTCAAGAATGGAGCAATCTAAAGTGTTCTTAAAAGCTGCAAGAGCTGATTTCTGCTGGCAGCTACTGCTGTGCAATTTCAAAATGATTAAAGGCAGTGATTCCCTGTGTGTAGTGCATTGGTCGAGGTCTCGGTTCATGAAATGCAAACAGCTCTTCTGGCCGTCCAGTGGTAGGAGAACATTTAGCTTAGATCTCTTTGTTTGCTGTCTTTGATTGAGGAAACCGGGCATGAGTTTCCCAGAGATGGTCAATTCGGCCGTTTGGAGAGGAGCCTAGTCTTTCAGCCCGGCCACGGATATGTCACAGCCCTCCCCGGCTAAGAGACCTCTCACAACTCTTGCCAGGGAAACCGGTTGGTTTGCACAGAGTATCCACAGCTCCCCAGGAGATTCAGAAATGTATTTTTATATGAAAAAGTGTGAGAGAAAGAAAACCGCTAGTCTGTATTCCTTTCACGCTCCTTTGTGTTGTGCCCCCAAAGCATTCCCTGTTGGGCTTTTTTGAATACATCTCTAAAGACTGATACATTTCTTTTGTTTTGAGAAGCTGAACTCCCTGGTTCAAGCTAGTTGCCAGGCCATGCTTTGAAGACTGCAGGCAGAGGGAGTGTCTCTGATCTCACTCCCTTCTGAGATCCAGTCCTCTCTCAGCAGTCCCCTCCAAAGTGGGAGGATGTGACTCCGGTATCATGGCTTGAAAGAACAAGCCTGTGGATGATGGTTCTGTTCAGAACTCTACTCTGTTTGACCACAGAAAAAAGGGCCATCAGGAACTGGATTCTCTGAACTAGAAAGTGGCTAAAAGTGGCTTCCAATTTAAAGGCCCTGATACATTAAGGGTGCATAGCGGCTGGGTGCATGTGAGTAACCTTCTAAAACCTAGTGTAAAATCACAATTGGAGCACACTGTGGATGTGATGTTATGGTGCCATCACAGGCCCACGAGATTGCCATCCATTTGGAACATAGGCATAGTTGATATGGTACAACTACATATATGAAATGTATGTATGTATGTATTTATTTATCCTAAGAGGGGACATACGCTATTAGTAACTGGAATGTGCAGGCTATTTTTCCATTACAAAAACAGTCAGTTATGCTGCTTGATATTGCAAACTGGCATTTGTTATGGTATTATTTTTTTTATTATTTAATATTATTTTAATTTTTTAACAGGAAAATTATCTCATTGTGGATTGTAAATTGAACAATTTATATTAGGAAAATAAATTAAAATGACTGACTGATTGATTGATTGATTGATTGATTGATTGATTAACATGACAAATTATGGATTGGTGGATCTCATTGTGGATTGGTAAATTGGATAAAGGGGGAAAATTTATATTAGGACAATACATTTTTTTATTTTTTATTTTTTATTTTTTATTTCATGTGTAAATTGTAAATTGTATGAGAGCATCCAATCAGACATCAGTTTGCTTAATCACAATGTATGAAGTTAAATACCTCTTAAAAAAATGTCATGTATTGTCTTGACTGACACACAATTATTGAAATGAGAGCATTGGTCCTTGCAGATTCTTATCTCCCATCCTCCCTTATAGTTGAGAACAGATGAATATCGATTTACCTTACAAAGGTCTCATTTTACCATCCAAGATGAGGGGTCAGGAAAATACGAGATGAGCTCTTGGAAAAGAAGAAAGAAACCCAGTCAACAGATTTTTATATTTTCTATCCTAACCTGAATCCATTATTTTTACATGGGTCTTTTTATGATGCTCATCATGAGAATCCATTGCTTAGTGTTTGACAGTCCTCTGAATGATGCCAATTTTAGCAGGACTGGCTGCCCTCATAATTTACCGCTGCTGTTACATTAGCAAGAGAAGAAAGAAATAAAACGAGAAAGGAAACTCGTTACATGTCGCCCCGCTCTCAGGTTTCATGACCCCAGCTGTCTAAAGATATGTCATTTATCACATCTTTTTCTTTGACCATGTAGGAACTACAAAAGAAAATCTATTTTCCCATTTAGACTACAGCGGAGAGCATTGATTAGTTATAATTCATATGTCTAGAGTGAATTGACGAGGGCCTGGGATAACTCACTGATATGGAGAACAAGAAGGCAGCAGTGACAGCGCCTGATAAATCAATAATCTGCGCTGTTACAATGGGATTCCCAGCCTCTCCATCCTGGGTCTCTTGTGACAGTTTGTTGGAGGAGATCACCTTTCCAAGGCCATACATTACACAGCTCATACCAATCCTTCTTTCCTGCCTGGAACTGGGCAGAAGCAACAGACGTTTGCTGCATTCCAACGGCCTGGCCTGCCAGACGCCCGCTTCACATAAATAAGATATAAACTATTGAATTGCTCTCTCTTAAACCTTATTTCTTCCTTTTCTGCAGTCCCAGAGAGATGTCTTGTCTTTTCTCAGCAGATGTCTTCGTTTTTCATGGAAAAAAAGAAACTTTGATCTCATTCTCTTTCATTGTGAGCAGGCCCCTGTAGGTTTGAGCGTTAAACACAGGTGTTGTGCCTGTTGACGGCTCTTTGTGCTTTTGCTGCTGTGGAGCAGTGCAAGAAATTCTTGCTGATCACAAATGGACTGAAATGGCAGTTGAAATGACGATACTAAGGTAGAGAACAGACAATAACTGATTCATTAGCTGAAAGTTTCTAAAAACACTAATAGGAATGAAAACATTCAATTCAATGAAAATTTGTGCTGAACTTAAAGGATAGTTTACCCAAAAATGGAAATACTGTCATCATTTAAAAATACTGTGGAGATCAATGGGTTTGGTTACCCACATTCTTCAAAACATTATTTTGTTTTCAACAGAAAAAAACGACCTTTAACGACTTATAAAGTAAAGAGATACTTATTTAACTAAATTAAATCAAATAAAATGTATGGTTTTGTTTATGCATTTATTTATTTATTTTTAATTCAGTATATGAAATGTAAAAATGGTATACAAGTAAGGGAGAGGAGAAACAAAAGTACTGTTTCAGTTTTCCTAATTCAAAATTCCTGTTTCTTTGTAATTATTTGCTAGCAGTTAATTACTAGCAATTTGGAGTGAAAATTGTTAGGAAATCATACAGTATCATACATCATCAGTTCAGGAAAAAAAAAGGAAAAAAAATAATAAAATAAAATAAATAATATATAAGTAATATATATATTACTTTCCCCAGCTGATTAATCACAGTAAATAAAGATTACAGCAATATTAAAAAACATTAAATATAAATAATTTGTATGCTAATAAGGGAGTAACATTTAGATTAAGCCAGGTTCTGTATATACACACACACACATTTGAATGTAATTCCATGCTCATATTTTAGATGTGTTTATATTTTGCCTTGTTCTTATATTTATTTTGCACGTAACTGAGTGTATTTTCTAAGAACAGAGAAAAGTTAATTTAGTTAGTTCAGATATTTTTGTGCTTGAACACATTTTATCAGTGGATCATGCTGCAATGAGACTTTGAAGGCAAGAAAAAAGTAATCACAGCAGTCAAGCTCTTCACAAATGAAGGACATTTCAATGAACAAAAACTAGCAGTCTCTGCACAGAAGTGAATAAGAAGAATTCATTCTTTTAAAAGATTAATTCGAAAACACAGAAACACCACTATCACACAGCCCACGTCCTTTTCAGAGCTCTCTCCAACCCATGCAGCACATGAAATGCGACAGATTAACAGCTTCTCTGTAGTGGGGAGTGTTAACCAGTACGATTGAAAGGTTGGCAAGCTTATCTTCTGCAGGATGACTGTATTCATGCAGGAGCATCTGACTGTGCACAAATGAAGAGAGAAAGCTAAAGTGCTTTGGGGAATCAAAAGAATGGCAGATTGCGAGTTAATGTCCAAAAATGCTGTGTTACCAAGTGATGGAACATAGTGGCCAAACACAAACTGTTTGACTTGAATGGCAAAATCACAATGAAAGGGAAATCCATACTGCGTTCAACAAAGTATGCTGCGCTTCCTAGCGATGCTGGCAGCAGTGTTGAATGTCTGGGATTATGCATGTCTGTGCATGTCTATTGATGTCAATTTTCATGGTTACACATTGTAATGATGGATAAAAATGCATGTAAAAGCTTCACAATAATTTCAGAGCCAACATATGTGTTAGCAGCCTTGTTAAATCATTTACATTAATGAGACAAGACAGTTCAGTCTGGAAATGAATAAATTACATGAAATAACAAGCACTGATGAATCACACAGTAAAACCAGAATCTAGGGCAAAGTAAAAAGTTGCAAAGTTACCCATAATCAGTAGAATGTCTAAAGTGGACTATCAAAATGAATGTAATCACATGCTTTTTATATACAGTGTATATGTATATATATATATATATATATATATATATATTTACATTTACATTTGCATTTAGTCATTTGGCAGAGGCTTTTATCCAAAGCCACTTACAATTGGGGAATGCAAGAAGCGATGCATCTTGAAGAGGCAATCAGACAGGAGGAAGTGCTCGTAAACATCAAGTCTCAGTCATTGTTCAAATAAGTACAAGCTAGCAAGGGAAGGCGAGAAAGATGGAGGGAAATATTAAGGTTTAGGATGAAGTCAAGTAGTGCCGAAAGAGATGAGTTTTCAGTTGTTGCTTGAAGATTGACAGGGATCCAGCATTCCGTATAGGGGTGGGAAGATTATTCCACCAGCCTGGAATGGTGAAAGAGAATGTTCTGTAGAGTGATTCTGAGCCTTTCTGTGATGGTACCACAAGGTGTCGCTCACTAGCAGATCTCAGACTTCTGGAGGGGATGTAGATTCGTAATAGTGAGGGAAGTAGGAGGGTGCTGAGCCTGTGGTCGTTCTGTATGCAAGCATCAGTGTCTTGAACTTGATGCGAGCTTCCACTGGTAGCCAGTGCAAGGAGATGAAGAGAGGTGTGACATGGGCTCTTTTGGGCTCGTTGAAGACCAGGTGTGCCGCTGCATTCTGAATCATTTGTAGAGGTTTGATTGTGTTTGATGGCACTCCAGCCAGAAGAGCATTGCAGTAGTCCAGCCTGGAAACGACAAGGGCCTGGACAAGAAGTTGTGCAGCATGCTCTGTCAGAAAGGGTCTGATCTTTCTGATGTTGTGTAGTGCAAACCTGCAGGATCTAGCAGTCTTTGCAATGTGCTCTTTGAAGGTCAGCTGGTCATCAAAGATTACACCAAGATTTCTGACCGAAGTTGATGGGGTAATCATTGATGAGCCTAACTGAATCGTGAAGTCATGCTGTAGAGTCAGAGTGGCAGGGAAGACAAGAAGCTCCATCTTTGCCAGGTTGAGCTGTAGGTGATGTTCTTTCATCCATGCCGAGATGTCCGCCAGGCAGCCTGAGATCTGTGCAGCTACCGTTGGGTCATCTGGTTGAAAAGAGAGACAGAGCTGTGTGTCATCGGCGTAGCAGTGATAGGAGAAACCATGTGCATGTATGATGGGACCCAGTGATGTTGTGTATGTGGAGAAGAGGAGGGGTCCAAGAACCGATCCCTGAGGAACTCCAGTGATCAGTTGATGTGGTTTGGATACCTCCCCTCCCCAGGCCACCCTGAAAGACCTACCGGTGAGATAGGATTCAAACCAACAAAGTGGAATCCCAGTGATGCCCAGTGATGAGAGGGTAGACAGGAGGATCTGATGATTGACAGTGTCAAAAGCAGCAGAAAGATCCAGCAGAATGAGAACTGATGATTTGGAATCGGCCTTTGCAATTCGCAGGGCTTCAGTGACTGAGAGTAGCACAGTCTCTGTTGAATGGCCACTCCTGAAACCTGACTGTTTAGCATCCAGTTTGTTGTACTGTGAAAGAAACAGTGAGAGCTGGTTGAAGACAACTTGTTTGAGTGTTTTCGCTACGAATGGAAGGAGAGAGACAGGTCTGTAGTTTTCTAAAAGAGAAATGTTTAATGTAGGTTTTTTGAGCAGTGGGGTTACCCGAGCCTGCTTGAATGTTGTGGGGAAGATGCCTGTGAGGAGAGATGTGTTGATAATGTGTGTGAGTGTTGGTAAAAGTGTGGGAGAGATAGTTTGGAGAAGGTGTGAGGGGATTGGGTTGAGAGGGCATGTTGTAGGATGGCTGGAGAGGAGAAGTTTGGATACTTCTGCCTCAGTGAGGGGACAGAAGGAGAAGATGGGAGTTAGAGCAGTGGATGTGGTTGATTGGAGGTCCTGTGTGTGTGCAGTTGAGAACTGGTTACTGATTGCCAATTTCTTCACAGACAAAACTAGAACAAAGTCGTCAACTGTTATCAAAGTGGTGGGAGGTGGAGGAGGGGAACAGAGGAGAGAATTAAATGTTCTGAAGAGATTACGCATGTCTGGAGCGCTGTTGATCTTGTTGTGAAAATGTGAGGATTTGGCAGTGTGGACTTCATTAGAGAAAGATGAAAGCAAAGACTGATACCTACTCAGGTATGTACAATGCAAAAACATGTATGTACAAAATATGTACATTATATTAAATTATTAATTAAATGTTGAAATACACAATATAAAATGGGTCATTTTTGTCTTTGTTTTTATTTAAACAATTAGGAATTGTTGCCGTTTTACCATAATATTAAATTATCAATATGTGACACGTACTGGAAAAATTAGTTGGAATGCGCACAGGCTAATTTTGAGCTACAGGCAAAAGATAAAAAGAAAAATGTCGATTTTGGTCAAATTTGAGGTTTTCACAAAAATGAGTTCATTAAGGCCTCATCTAGTGATCCCAATGCTCCAAATAGCAATTAAACATCTAAAATGAACTTTATTTGTACATTTTCTGAGAGGAGTATCTTTTCTCCGCTCGCTTCTCACGCTGACTCTATTCCAAAGCGCCTGCATAAAGACAACACTGACGGCGTGTGTTCCCGATAAATATATACACACACACAAACACACAAACAGAATTACAGTTTTTAAGTATTCACACAATCATAATCTGTTATGTCTAAAGTAAACAATTAGGGAATTTTGGGGGAAAAACATTGGATGTGTAACATTATATTAGATCCGTGTATTACAGTAAGTCATAATATAGGCCATCTGTCGCACTAATGCAGTCGTGGCCTAATGGTTCTGCGCACTACGGGAAGTCGTGGCCTAATGGTTAGAGAGCTGGACTCGTAATCCTAAAGTTGCGGGTTCGAGTCTTGGGCCGGCAGGGATTGTAGGTGGGGGAAGTTAATGTCCAGTGCTCTCTCTCCACCCTCCATACCATGACTGAGGTGCCCTTGAGCAAGGCACCGAACCCCAACTGCTCCCCGGGCTCCGCAGCATAAATGGCTGCCCACTGCTCCGGGTGTGTGTTCACGGTGTGTGTGTGTTCACTGCTGTGGTGTGCACGTTAGATGGGTTAAATGCAGAGCACGAATTCCGAGTATGGGTCACCATACTTGGCAGTATGTCACTTCACTTCTAATGTTAATCAAACAATGAAAGAGGGAATCACTCGCTGCTCTTGATTGAACTGCTTTTGTATTTTTAATATTCAATTTATTTGTAATGAGCACACTAAAGTGATTTTCGCAGTTGATTATTAGTTTTTCTTAGTGCTTTTGTTTAGATATAAAATAAAAAAAATATTTCTTATTTTTGTTCTTTTTTGCATCTGTTCTTATATATAACAATAATGATTAAATAAAAATAGCTACAGTATATTCCGATACATTGTGATTATATATATATATATATATATATATGTAACGGGACTGTAAGTCTCGCCTCGTAGGGGGAAAATTAGAACAGTACCCTGGAAGACTTAAAAGCAAAAGGATCTTAGTCCCTGCTTTAGTGCTTTGAGCCTCAGTATGCAATATGTTATGTATATGTTTTACCTTACACTATTTTATACTACAGGATAGGTAGTGTAGGCTTCAGGTAAGTATGTCGACACGGTGGCTTCCTGAAGTGTATGTGGTGAAAAATACATTTAAATTCACATCCCCACCCACCTGATCCTAACAGTGCAAGTGAGACGCCCCTACCCCAAGGTAAATTCAAAAATAACTGTCAAATGTCTTACGTTTTAACAATTAGTAATTTATTTTCCTTCTTTTTGTGAATTATATTTCTGCTGGAAGGATCTGTTTCAATATCATACAATACCAAAAAGTAACAAAAAATAAAATAAAATAAAATAAACAGTTTAGAGATTTTCTTGTTTTCTTGAAAGACCTTCAAATAGTTAAGACTTTCAGAACAAACCTCTTTTAACACCTCAAAAGTGTTTCCCCAAAATTAATGTCAGTATTGGACAAACTTATTTACAGGCAACACTGGATGTATACGACTCTTATAGTTCAATCCAAATGATTCACTTCATAAACTCACTCCACCCAAATGACTCACTTCAAATAACTCATTTCAATATGTAGATAACCTTGAGATCACTTAAACGATTCCCATGAATCAATTTTATGATTCAGTTTCCAAACAACTCAGTTATCACAAACACAGTTCAAATCGGTGACAAATCAAATCAAAAAGACAGTTGAAACCCTCAGTTCGTTCAAACACTCAGTTCGGTTCACACTATATCAGTTAAGTGTCCGTGTGTGTGTGTGTGTGTGTGTGTGCGTGTGTATCGAACTGTTGTACCAGTCTGTGGCAACGACAACTTTGATGTGATGACTTGCGGTGACTTGAGATGGCTTAGTGAACAGCTGAGACAAGACAGTGAGATGTCGAAAGGATGGCAGGGCAATAAACAAAAAAAAAAAACCACAGAAAAGTTTCAGCGCGGCCCAGGAAAACTCAGGAACTTTCAACAAAATGGCGCAGCTCAGCCCAGCTCGCACGCGGCACGCATAAATTAAATGATCTGGATCACAAAAAACGTCTTTCAAAAACAAATCTTCACCATTGACGATCGTCAGTCTCCCAAAAACGAATCACTCCTTCAAGGTCGATCGATCAGCTCACATACGCATCCTCGCGCACTGAAAAGTGCACTCAAATGATTCTCAGAAAAAAATGTCTCTCGTTCCAACACGGTCTGTAGATCACCCAGAAAAACAGCAGGACGCTCAAAAATTCTTAGTCAGATTAACGGAAAAACAAGTGTTCTGAATGAAACTCACGGCTCTAGCAACTCTCTCTCGTGCTCTCAGCCAGTCTCCAACACCATTCTCCGTCCGATGACGCAATCGACCGAACCTCAGTTTCAACTGCGTCTACAGTTTCACATGACAACGTTGATGTACACTAAACTCACGAAAGTTAATCCAAACGTGCACCACTGTTTTACATTACAGCTTCGACGGAAAAATATCGACCTCTTGTACAGCAATCGTGGCGTGTCTGCCTCGTAAAAACTATTGCGCTCTCTTCTGCTTCCCAGACGTCTTTGCATCTCCCGCGAGCACGCCGGAGAGAGAAAAACCCGTCAAAATAAAAGTCCCCATAGAGAAAAATACCTCCGTTACATTTATATATATATATATATATATATATATATATATATATATATATATATATATATATATATATATATATTAGTGCACTCAATCGATTATAAAAATTAACTAATCACACATTTTTCTGAAATTAGTCACGATTAATCTCACCTAAGTAGATCCTTGTCGAAACAAGAACACACACACACACACACACCTATTAACAGGACAGCACATTCCTGAGGAACCCCGCTCTTTTCATTTCATTTCATCTGTGGTCGTTCAACATCTCTTTAACATCTCATGAGACCCCTAAAACAAGGGTAGAATTGTGGAGTAAATCTGTAATGTATTTAGAACAGAACCTTCAATTTAGTTCCTGACCGGTTTACCATAAATAAAACTTGCATAATCAACAGTACAAAGCATGTGGCATCTGGAAAGGCTCCAGAAAAGACCCTACCCAGCTAACATAAGACCAGCGGGCCACTGGTGGCCCACCGGAGTCAAAGTCGGCGGCCCACCGGCGGACGCCGCCAGCGGTTCACCGGCGTTTTGCTCATCGTTATTCCAGCGGACCACCAGCGGCAGCCACCGCTTTTCCGACAGCGGTCCTCTGACGAGCCGCTGGTTTATAATTACTGTATGCTGGCGGTCCACGGTCGGTCCGTGGTTCATAATCAGTTCAATTACGCTAACCAAAATATCCTTGCACACAATAATGGATCAAAAACAATGTAAAATCGCAATTCCAAATTTATTTTCAGTGAACAGATTAAACATGCAAATGCATTTACAGTATATTTATCAGATGGTTTTATCCAATGTGACTTTCAAATAGAAGCATTCGATTCACATATGTCCATATACAAAAGTCAACCACAAATTTAACCATGGTTTAACTATGATTGTTGTAGTAAATTCATGGTCTTATTACAGCATAGTACTAAACCTAAACTTTACCTTGGTTTCAAACACTATGGTTACCAGTTTGACTCCAGCCTTACTAAAATATTACTATAGTAGAACCATGATATCAAAACCTTTATTTGAGGAAAAATAAATAAATAAACTAGTTACTACAGTTATGGTTACTAGATTTACCCTAGTAAAAACATGGGTACAATGCTTTTCACAATCAAAGCTGCTTTAGAAAATGCATATTTCAAGGTTACAATAATAATAAAAAATTCCTTTAAACAACCAGAGATGACTGTGACTCAAAGGGGAGCATCTTCTGGAAACAAATTAACGTCCATATGTCAATAACTCTAAGATAATACAAGTTATTTGTTCAAAGTCATGTTCAGTTAAACAGACAAACATTAAAAGGGTAAGTTTGGTGAATTTAAATCCACTTCATACTGTCACAAAGTCTGTAATATGTAAATAAACAATATTCAGATAATGCAAAACATTATTGGGCATAGAGAAAGATTAAACATTGTTCGTTCACATATATTACCATCATAGTAACAATACAAAGTGGGTTGAAAATCACTCAACGTATGCTTTAAGGCAATGATTACAATACATAATATGTGTCAGGTTGGTATGTTCATCTTTAGTTGCCATCATCTGGAGTCTTCATGAGTGTTGGCATCATCTGAAGTCACCACAAGTGAGGCTGGATCCAAGATGTAGTAACATTGGGATGGGCAACCTGAGAGATAGACAGGAAAACAAAAGGAAAAGGATTAGCATAGATGCTGTTCATATTATTTCATTTATTTAGAGTACAAGGTTATGAGATGTGTTATGTAAATGCTTGACTAAAAAAGATGTATTTTTAATCTAGATTTAAACAGAGAGAGTGTGTCTGAGCTCCAAACATAATCAGAAGGCTATTCGAGAGTTTAAGAGTAAAGATCACTGCACACTGAGTCCGAAATTTTCATCTGAAATTTTCACACGTTAAAAAATAAATACGATCTCACATTGTGTCAATCACGTTTGCGCACTGCCTCCGAAATTTTCGTCCGTCAAAAAAAAATTCGGATCAGGTTCGATATTCGCATCCGTAGCATGCATTTTGATAGGAAAGGATGGGGAATGTGAAAAAAAAGAAAAACGCATCCGAAATTTTCGTCCGTCATAAAAAAAAAAAATTGGATCGGGTTTGATTTTTTTCCGTTTCTCGCATCCGTAGGAAGCATTTTGAGAGGTGTTTTGACAGTTCAGAGCCACCGTACAAGCGAACGCCAAAATCCAGAATGGCGATTGTCAAGTTCATCCACTTCATCTTGCAGCACAAAGCACTGTATATAGTAGGCATGGGCTAAAATGGGTCTAAAATGTGTTATTTTTAAATGTCTGGGTAGAAAACAACAACTTTTTTCCCCACTGAACACAATATTTTTTTTTAAGAAACATATAGAACATTTTGGAAAGGTAAACATGTCAAGCTAAATAATTAAAATAAATAATTGAATTCTTCTTAATTAAATTAAGTACAGTCACTTAAGTGAGCCTAAACCTGCAGCTCATATAATCAATAAATAATAAATCAATAATCAAAAAATAAATTACTTTCTGTAAAAAAGAAAAAGAAATCCTTATAAATGAAAAAATAAAATAAAAATGCAGTCACTTAAAGTGAGCCTAAACCTGCAGCTCAATAATCAAAACCATAATCAAAACAATTTCTGTAAATTTAAAAAATAATAATAATAATCAAAATAATTTAAAAAGCAGTCATTAAACCTGTAGCTTAACAAGGTTTTTGGAGACATGCTCACTTTCTACACATTCATTTTTCAGTCCAAGTTATGATGCAGGAATGTTCCCCTTTCCCAGATTGAATTTGGATCGGTGAGGTACGGGGCTGTGTGACTCATTATGCTTTTCGCTGCACACAACTGAGGGAGTCCTGAACTTTCTGTCTTTGACAACATGTAAAAAAAAAACTGTGCATACCGCAGAAATGTTATAATGAAATATTTTAGTGGTTTTGAAACCGTGACTTTTCCAAACCGCGGTATACCTTGAAACCGATTATCGTCCCATGCCTAGTATATAGATCCTTGCACACTGAGTTCACAGAAATTGGTGGTTTTCTTTTTAATATGTGGCTCTAGTATCACTAGCAAAGCATCAAACTGAGACACTGACATCCTGGAGTAAACTTTGAATCGCCCGTGATAATCCCGCTGCTCCTTAATAAGGAGGGGGAACTCTCCATCCTCTCTATATCTCAGGATTGGATGGACCCAATATTTCCTTTCTGTTTTTTAAGAAGCGAGAGGACAACAAAATCATCCTCAATGCTTGAAGACTCCATTTAGTAGTGTGGAGAAATCTAGAATATGTATATTGATAGATTCATTTTTGTATAAAAACTAGGCCCCCCAAATATATAAATTTTTCTTTGTAATGTCTGTTAAACTATTATTGTTTTATTTGTTAAAATATTCAGTACATGCATAAATTTTTTGCATACTCACAGCTAAGCCATGGTTGTCCAGTGGGTGACGGTAGCCAGATGAAAATCCCAGAGCAGACCTGAAAGAGAAAAAGAGAAGAGTTAGTAGTAGTTCACGCAAAGTTGTGTTGCACGGAGCTGTGGTGAGATCTGTAAAAGAACTGCTGGCTGAAAAAACGAAAGAACCCAAAAATCAATCAGGCTTGTTGCCTTCTTCAAGTGTGTTACAGTAGGCTACTGTTTTGCGAATTTTTTCGCAACGGATTAATTAACACGCATCGGACTCAGTGTGCAAGGTTTCTGTTCAATTTTTAGGATTACGAATACGAAAAAATGCATCCGAAATTTCGGACTCAGTGTGCAGTGACCTTAAAACACGAAAAAGCTCTGCTTCCTTTTAGGGGTGTGCGATATGACGATTTTTGATCGTGGACGATAAAAATGTCTCCACGATCTGCTTTTGAAGAAATATGGTAGTATCGTGCTACAGCGCACATTGTCAAATACAGTTCTGGCTCCTCTGTCTCTATATACTGTACAACACGACATACAGCAGTAGAGTTACTCTGACAGGACACTGCACTTATTCGCGATCGCAAAAGTACATTATTTGCACACAAGCCTTGCTGGTTAAATGTTTCATTCACGCGCTGGTCTGATGTGCGCTTTTTCTGAGCACATACACCTGAAGCACGCGCACTAAAACGCCTGTCTAACAGCGCCTGATTACTCAACTAACTTATATTTTGCGCTAATACTGTCAAAACACACAAGGTTTACATACAGACTCAGTTGGTTATCTCTAAAATGAAAGTAAATATAGTTAAGAGAGAAAAAGATGCGTGCCTGTATATTAGATGCGTGTAGGTCTTAAAGGGACAGGACACTAAACGTGCTGTCACTGTCATTAAAGGGATAGTTCACCCTAAAATTTTATTTCTGTCATTATTTACTCACTCACATGTTCTCCCAAACCTCTATTAATTTCTTGTGCTGAACCCAAAATAAGATATTTTGAAGAATGAGGGTAACCAAACAGTTGCTGTCTACATTGACTTTGATAGCAGGAAAGAACAATCCTATGGAAGTCACTGAGGACCAGCAAATGATTGGTTTCCCACCTTCTTCAAAATAGCATTTATGTTCAGCAGAAGAAAGAAACTCATTCAGGTTTAAAACAACTTTTGAGTAAATGATGGTATAAAAATAAAACATTATGACAGAATTGACAGACAGATGACAGAATATTTATTTTTGGGGGAACTATTCATTTAACATTAACAATATGGAGGACCAAACCTGCATAAATTAAATATGAATAAATAAATATATTAATGAATAAATAGATAAATAAATGTGACAATAGGAAAATTAATAAACGACTTGATAAAATAAATATGATTAATTTGTAATAAAGTACCCCCCCCCCCCTTAATTTATTTTCTGCTTTTATACATTTATAAACATTTTTTTAACTTTTATTTTTTCATTAATTCTTTTTAATGTATTTTTATTATTTATACATTTATTTTGAGATTTATTTATATATTTATGCATTCATTTTTTTTCGAATGATTTATTCCCACATGTATTTATTTATTCATTTATTTTTACTTTTCCGTGTGTAACATGTAAATGAGGAAGGTGGTCCTTGTGTAGCTTCAGTGCATCATTGGTTGAGAGTTCACGCGTCGCATCGTCAGCCCAGCTAAGCGATAGAGATGAGTTTTCAAAGAAAATAGCGGCAAGTAGTAATTCATTGTCCAGTTTGCTACGGGATGTGGCAGATCAGCTGGAGAGTTGTAAGTTATTTTCACCGAACGTTATTCGCATTAGTGCCGAAATATTTAAAATATTTTCCAGAAATAAAAACAGGAAGCTGAAGCCTGGAACCATCGACATCAGACCCTAGGGTGATGACACCCAGTTATTAGACTAGAAACCAACCATCCTCTGGGTGTCTGACTCCGACTATATATAAATAAGTCTCAAAATAAATGTATAAATAATAAAAATACATTAAAAAAGAATTAGTGAAAAAATAAAAGTAAATTTTTTTTATAAATGTATAAAAGCAGAAAATAAATTAAGGGGGGAAAATCGTATTTTATTAGAAATTAATCATATTTATTTTATCAAGTCGTTTATTCATTTTCCTATTATCACATTTATTTATTTATTAATATATTATATATCATAATATAATATATATCATATTTAATTTATGCAGGTTTGGTCCTCCATATAACAAAACCCAAAGAGAAAAATCACTCACTATTCTTGACTGAAAAACTTTAATCCAGTTGCTTTAGGAATCAGTCTATCTAGTGTTTTATTTTTATATTTGTTCATTTAATTTCATTGAATGCTCTGCTAAATACACCTATTGTACCTGGAAATAAAGCACTGTTTGTTTTATTTGTATATTATGCATATTTGTAATGTGCATCTTTGTTCTTATTTTTTAATAAGAAATATAAAATAATGACAAAGATTTTTATCTTCGCCCACTTTGGCCTAAATATCTGCCATGTCTTTTTTTTTTTGTTACCTTGAAAGGCTTTGTCTTTCTAGTTTGGCTGTAATGCTCAGACAACTTGTAAAACCAACATGACAAAGAATCGTGATTAAAATCGTTAATCGTGATATTTCTAAAAAAAATCGTGATATGATATTTTTTCCATATTGCCCACCCCTACTTCCTTTACTGGAGTCTGATATTCTGGGTACTGTCAATAGTCCAGAGTTTTGTGACATTATTTAACTTACTTTGCTATAATTTTGTTAAATCGCAATCCGATTTTATTCTATATCCCTTAGTAAGCATATCATTTGTCCTCAGTATTCAGAGAACAGACATACTCTACATATGCCACAGTATTATTGAAGTGAGAGGAACATCATAACTGTAATTTACACAACTGTTCAAAAGTCAGTAGGATATTTTGCATCTTTGAAAGAAGTCTCTTTTACTCACCACAGCTATATTTATTGTAAAAGAGAAATTAAAAAACGCATTAAAACTATAACATTGTGAAATATTACAATTCAAGAGAACTGTTTTTAATTGGATATGTTAAAATTGTAATTTATTGCTGTGATCAAATCTGAATTTTCAGCATCATTACTCCAGTTTTCAGTGTCACATGATCCTTCAAAAATAAATTTGATATGTTGATTTGCTGCTCAAGAAACATTTCTGATTATTATCAAAACAGATGTGCTGATAAACATTTTAGTGTAAACTGATTTTTGTTCCATGATTCATTGGTAAATAGATTCCAGACCTTTAAATGGTAGTGTACAATACTGTTCAAAAATTTGCAGTCAGTGAGGTTTAAGAAATTCATATTTTTATACAGCAAGGATGCATTAAATTGATGAGAAGTGAGAGTAAATATTTTTGTTTCAAATAGACACTGTTACTTTTCAACTTTGTTCATCAATGAATCCTAAAAAATAAAAAAATAACACACAAACAAAATACAAATCAGAAATATTTTCCTGAGCAGCAAATCAGCATATTAGAATGATTTCTGAATGATCATGTAAAACTGAAGAGTAATGAGGCCGAAAATCCAGCTCTGATCACAGAAATAAAATACATTTTAACATCACTCACTCATGTTTGGATGTCAAAACCTTCTTAAAATAACTTTAATAAAGAAGTGTAACAGATGGATCATGATACATGCAAATATGTAATGAAAAAATGCATATGAAGTGATTTAATGATCTTTCTCAGCTTAATGTTACCTGTTTCCCACATCTCTGTCAGCAACTTCCTTCAGAAATATAGTTATCTTGGAGCTTCTAATCTGTTGCAGAAGTGTTATTCCTGAAACCACAGAACAATTTTTATCAATAATAGCTTGCCATAAAATATCAAATCACATTTTAATTAGATTCAGTTAATTCACGCTCACTGATTAACAGGAAAGATACAGCCCATATTTTAGGCTAAATAAATTAATCTAATTCCAGTAAGCGATTGAAAAAACCTTTACAAAGCTATTACAACTTCCCATCTAACGTTACACATAAACATGTGATGAAAAGTGAAAACTTTGATAAATCAGAGCTCAATATACAGAGTTAGCATACCAGTTAGCATACCTTGTCTGAAAACAGTTGAGATGCTAACGGACTTTTTCGAAGACACTAAACTGTCTTTATGACCTAAATATTCAACAGAAACGTGTCAATTAATAGTAAGAAAAGTGTCAGGAACAGTTGTATGTAATATTTGTGTGACTTTAGGTACTAAACTCACCCGAAAACGGTGAAAACAGCAGCGAGAGACGGAGTGTTGCAGCTGTCAGTTGGAGAGTTGTGGCCGTTTCCATGGTAACTCCCGCTCTGCAGCGTTTGATTGAGACTCAGCGCGCGTCCATCAAATCACGTCACAGCCACGCAGCATTTAAATAAACATAAACAACTAAAAATAATAATTTGATAAAATTTTGGATTTTAATCGTTTTGTAGCTCTATAACATAGGTGTAAACTGGAAACCGCACGTGACAGTGGGGCAAATTAGCACTTTTATTTTTATTTTATCATATATTTTTGTTATTTTTATGAGATGTATGATTTTGTACTGTTGTTTTTATGATCATTCAAACAATGTATTTAATTTAAAAACGTGCTTGCAGTATTTTTATACTGAACAATAATAATTAGTTAATTCTCTCACTATTTTTATTCAGTACTTCAGATTCATTTTAACTGTAATACTGTAAAAATGTAATGTAAAACATAAATTTTAAATATATTATAAAACAAAGATGTCATATAAGAGCTCATTAGAACACAGGACAGACCCTCTTCTTGCCACTGGTGTACCGACGGAGGCCCAGCTGCGGCAAACCGCTGGTGGCGTGCCACCCAAAAAACGCCAGCTGACCGACGGCATTTTTAGATTGGCCGGCTCGCCGATGGTGTGCCGACGGTGGTCCGACCATGTTAAGCCGCTGAATTTGTGCCGCCCAAAAAACGCTGGTGGACCGCCAGGTCATTGTTTGCTGGGTACCTTATATCTCCTGATCGTTTAACGCAGTAATTCAATGATGGTATCAACAAAGATGATGGTTTTACAACAGACGTCCGAGCTTAGAAATTTACCAGATCTCCACAAAAGTGACATTCCCATGACCTCCCGTTTCTCTCCAGCAGAGAAACACGCCTTTTCTTATTATTGGAAAATCAGACCTTTATAAATGTTCCAAAAGGACATAGCAATTGTTGCTGCTACCAAAAGCAACATATAAAGCAACATATATATATATATATATATATTTATATATATACAATATATAGATAATATATATTAAGGTTGTATGTTATTTTATGTCTTTCATATGCTTGGTGTGATTATTTAGAAGGTAGGATGTTAATCGATGCATTAACCTCCATTTTATCAGCAAGAGCTGATAAAATGTAAAAGCTGCAACTTGAATGCAATGTAAGTCGCTTTGGATAAAAGCGTCTGCTAAATGCATAAATGTAAATGTAAACCCAGGTAGTATATAAAATTAAGGTATGTACTTTGTGTATGCCAAATACCTGTTGGTTGATTTTGAACGAAAGCTAGTTGCGTCAATGATAATTTGGGGTGGATGAAAGTTGACTTTTCTCATCATAATGTATAATTAAAACACTTATAGGAATCTGCTGGGATATGTTCTTCATTTGATGAAATAACTCAGCAAAGGATTTACGCACGGAAAACTGAGCCGTGCGGGGCGGAGCTCCGCCCTACAGAAACACTTATGATTGGATCAAACAGCAAAAGGGGCGGATTGAAATCAGCCTGATAAAGACAGACACCCAGCTTTGGCTAGAGCTGCTTGCTCGCGCGCTGACCTGCTTGAAACGTAGTCTCCTCATCTGATCGCTCTGTTAAGCGCTCTCAGCCATATACCATCTGGCGAGCAACTACTTCATCAAAGTTCGAATAAAGAAACTTTAACTTCTGAAGCCGTAAGAACTGAAACAAACTTGCTAAGCGCATCATTACATCACAGAGAAGGCAATTGCCAATTGCAAGAGGGCATCCCCAGCGACATCACGCAACGACGACTTCAGTAACCAATCTGCATTCTGGGGTTACCTCAACCAGGAAAGGAACGAAACAACTCAAAGCAAGTAATCAACCAGTTTCCAGCAGAATTATGGAGAATTGTTTGAAGTAATTTTAAGAGTAAAGATAGACAAGTTCTCTGCTTGAAAGGGAAAGTTTCAGCACCTAGCAAGAGAGTGCTAGTTTTAAGCTTTCTTTAAGTTCAGTGCCTGCAATGTGTGTGTTTGTGTATGTACGTATTCTGTTTTGTGTTATTTAGCTTAGTAGTATTGTAGAGTAGCAAATAAACTTTGATTTATAAAGAAATGTTTCGTCTGGTGCTATTTGATTTTCAAGTCTGAAAATATTTGCCAAAGATCGCGTTACCTATGCTCAAAATTACCTAATCAATTCTGTATTACCCTGGCCATGGGAATAAACTGAATTGTTAAGAGATACTGGTTTTAATGTGTTAAGGAGGTATCGTTAATAAGATATAAGTTGGACGTTTTGATTGATATCAATTAATCATACCAATATTGAATCCATATGACTCGATTTCCAAAAAATAAATTAAAATAATAGTTCTAAAATTATTACACCTAACATTAAAGTTCTTAAATATACTTTTATATTGCAATAATTTCACATTCAATCTTCAAATTAATGTACAAACAACATAAAGACAGTATATTTTTAATATTTGTTTAATGGCATCTTCATTTTTTATGACTGAAGGCCAGTATCACTGATACCAATTAATACTGATTTCCCTATAAAAATGTTTCCCCCTAATATTTAACCATTGATTATAGCCATTCAACTTTACATAATAATTAAGAGCTATCAATTTGAACATTTATTAGACTTTAAAAATAACTTCTAATTTAAGTGAACTTGAAACAATCTTCACATAAACCCATTAGAATAAATGTAATATTTATCTACATGTGCCCCTCAGCAGAAATAAACAGAAATTGAACAAAGTTTTCAAACACTAAATACATAAAAGTTATTGATTTCTTTTTTTTATTTTGTTCTTTGATGAACATACATCACAACAGCTGGTTATTAGGTTATTTTGGCTGCTATTTCTTTAAGAGATGTCGCTGCTGAACTTGATGTGTATCTGATATGCATCGTGTTTTCTCTCAAATCTCTTTACCTTTTCTGACCCACTTCAGGTGGTCGGACATATTTCAGTCTATTCTAATGTGCTGACGAGTTGAATCGAGTGTGTTAGATGAGGGAGACAATGCTAGGATGCTCCAGGACAGTTTTATAAACCATTTCAGAGACATGTTCTTAATGTAACTCATATATAACATATTACATGCATGCACAGTTTTATGGCAGCTTTAATCGCCTTTTTCGTAACTTCTTGACCTAACTGATCACGACATTGAATGCTAGTAGTTTCTTTCACGATTTGATATGAAATGATACAGGCTATGCTCGCGCCGGCACCTTTGTGCTTGTATTGAAGAGCACGCGCTGTGAACACAGTACAGTTTCCGCGCTCTTTTGACTCACGCTGAAGTGAAGTTGAAGCACGCGTCTGAAACGTCCCCTGTTTGATGTGCTCATAAAGACGTTCTGCGAATGAATAAATGCACTTCTTGTCAAGAAAAAAGAGACATAATTAGCAGTTATGAGTGGGGTGGCCAACCCTAGGCCCCGCCCCTGCGTTAACGGCATTAAATAATTTTAACGTGTTAAACAGAAAAAATTAATCGCCTGCGTTAACGCTAATTTTGACAGCACTAATATATATATATATACACACTCACCTAAAGGATTATTAGGAACACCATACTAATACTGTGTTTGACCCCCTTTTGCCTTCAGAACTGCCTTAATTCTACGTGGCATTGATTCAACAAGGTGCTGAAAGCATTCTTTAGAAATGTTGGCCCATATTGATAGAATAGCATCTTGCAGTTGATGGAGATTTGTGGGATGCACATCCTGGGCACAAAGCTCCCGTTCCACCACATCCCAAAGATGCTCTATTGGGTTGAGATCTGGTGACTGTGGGGGCCATTTTAGTACAGTGAACTCATTGTCATGTTCAAGAAACCAATTTGAAATGATTCGAGCTTTGTGACATGGTGCATTATCCTGCTGGAAGTAGCCATCAGAGGATGGGTACATGGTGGTCATAAAGGGATGGACATGGTCAGAAACAATGCTCAGGTAGGCCGTGGCATTTAAACGATGCCCAATTGGCACTAAGGGGCCTAAAGTGTGCCAAGAAAACATCCCCCACACCATTACACCACCACCACCAGCCTGCACAGTGGTAACAAGGCATGATGGATCCATGTTCTCATTCTGTTTACGCCAAATTCTGACTCTACCATCTGAATGTCTCAATAGAAATCGAGACTCATCAGACCAGGCAACATTTTTCCAGTCTTCAACCGTCCAATTTTGGTGAGCTCGTGCAAATTGTAGCCTCTTTTTCCTATTTGTAGTGGAGATGAGTGGTACCTGGTGGGGTCTTCTGCTGTTGTAGCCCATCCGCCTCAAGGCTGTGTGTGTTGTGGCTTCACAAATGCTTTGCTGCATACCTCGGTTGTAACGAGTGGTTATTTCAGTCAAAGTTGCTCTTCTATCAGCTTGAATCAGTCGGCCCATTCTCCTCTGACCTCTAGCATCAACAAGGCATTTTCGCCCACAGGACTGCCGCATACTGGATGTTTTTCCCTTTTCACACCATTCTTTGTAAATCCTAGAAATGGTTGTGCGTGAAAATCTGAGTAACTGAGCAGATTGTGAAATACTCAGACCGGCCCGTCTGGCACCAACAACCATGCCACGCTCAAAATAGCTTAAATCACCTTTCTTTCCCATTCTGACATTCAGTTTGGAGTTCAGGAGATTGTCTTGACCAGGACCACACCCCTAAATGCATTGAAGCAACTGCCATGTGATTGGTTGATTAGATAATTGCATTAATGAGAAATTGAACAGGTGTTCCTAATAATCCTTTAGGTGAGTGTATATATATGTATTGTCGCGAATTCGGTCTATGAACTTCCGCTCACTCACCAGCAGAGGTCACTTTCTCACCACATTGACTCTTGCACTACAGTAACTGTTGCACATCACCCCCGGACTACAATTCCCATCATCCATTGCACTAGATCGCCAAATATTGTATAGTATATATCACTCTCCTAGCAATAGCTACTCTACGGAGCCCACTTAGTTGTCATAGTCTTGCCTTGCCTGTTTTCTAGTGTTTTGATTCTTGCTCGTGTTTCCTGGATTTTGTCTTCTAGTTGTAACCAATATACTTTTGGATGTTTTAAATATCCTGTGCAAGTGTGTGCATATAGCGCTTCATCGTCTATATAATGAGATTTTGGCCAAGTGTATTAAACGACAAGAAAAACTAAGTGCCCATATAGCTACAATAACCAGTAAGTTGATGAAAACATATAATGCGATGCACTTCAGATGCTGCCGTTGTAATGACAGACAGAACACAGATCTCTGTCATTCGCTGGTCAAAAACACTGCTAACTCCATTTGAGCTTGTTTTTCATAAAATGTTAAGTGCAAGTGTCTGATAAGCCACATACCAACTCTGAAGACGCAGTGTTTAATTATTAAAAGAGAAACATTTATTCCTTTTCTACATTTTCCGCCTTTATTTCAGTGCTCAGCAATGTGCCATGGTATTTTTTTATTTATCAAAACTGTAATCCCCACCCCTTTCGATTTACGGCACTGCCATATCCTGTGGTTTTGTGAAACGCCGCCACTGGCTCATAATGTATTTTAATGCAGCCAAATGCTCAATAAAACTGTTTTCCTTTATATATTTTACAGTTTATGTTGTCAGTCAACGGGATAAATATGAAATAGTGACTGAAACACAGCCCTTTAAGAATACATAACCAGCTCTCCCTTCCAAGAAGTTAGTCTGCACAAAAATCCTAATTTATAATTGAGCCGTCCTCTGATGAAATCAAATAATACACACAAGATAAGACAAGACAAAGACAATTCCTGTGCTGTGATTTCGGCTATATTTGCATGTAAAATTAGAGAAGCAACATAATATATATTTTAACTGAACTCCTCTCAGACGCTCACTGAACAGAACAGATGCAGAGAAAGAGGTGCGTGCGTGCTGATCTCGTGCCGTTGCGGCATTACCAGCGATCACAGAGACTCGCTAAGATTTGTCAAAGAAGTCGCTAGATTTGTCGCTAGTCGCTTTTTTGGAAAAAAGTTGCTAAAACATTATTATATTTTATTTATTTTTTTAACCCTGTGCTGCAAATTCTTTATCTAATTTGTGTTTTTAAAAAACTGAATCCAGTATTTGGCAAAAATATAGTTCTATCATGACAACTCTGAAGATTTTAGCATGGTAATGTATATGACAATATTAATGGATATGGTCTTGGCAGAATAGATCTGCTTTAGATCAGCTGCTTCTGGATTGTTGCTGCTGTTGGTTATTGCTGTGGTTATAAATTAGTGTTGCTGCAAGCAAGGAACTTGCTACTGCCAATGATATACAAGTTATTTAAGGTATTATTGGGTTACCTCAGTTATTTGTCCATTTTATCTGCCCACAAAGAGCAATTTCAGTTGGACTTTGCCATGTAAAGCGCATGCAGCATGTCATATGTTACTGCAATGTTACTGAAATGTTTCCTCGCTTTTTGTAATGCATTTCTTTCACTCTTTGAAGGTGAGGTTTATTCTGCCATGCTGTACACGCATAGATGTCTATATATTATGTCAGAACACATGTCAAGGTTGTGCTTTTCAAATCATACGTTCCACCAGAGAATATAGCGATATGTCAGATGTTATAATAGACAGGGGCAAAGATCAGCTATTGTTCAGCAGAAGTGATTTACCGCATTGTTGTGTCAAAACCAGTCATGTTAGCCTGGATATTTTAAAACCTTCAGTTAGGACAGACCAGGTGCCTGCTGTGTTTGGCACTTACCTGTCTGCCTTTTACTCATACGTTCATTTTAGACCCAATATGACTTTTGTTTTCAGAGCTGATGAATAGATGTATAGTGTGCAGTCACAGTATGAATGTGGATTGTGAATGTTGTTTCTTGATTGTGTGGATTGTGTTGCTTGATATGCAGAAATTTTTCCACGCTTGGTAGTTTTTCCCAGGCCCCCTGACGTCACTGCTGCTGTGTGAAATTAAAACTGCCTCACTTCAGTCTGAAAGGGGCTAATCAACACCACCCACGACCGGGGCAGATGAAACAGCTCGTCTCCTGTCCCATAAATGCTGTCTTCTGTTCTGTCTCAATCCACAATGAGGAAAGAAAGAAAGAAAAAAAGATTAATTACCCACATGTCTAAGCCTGCTGGAACTCTTTCACATAGTACATACAGTTACATGGAAAAATAAATAATTATATGAACAGCCATACTTGACGGAAAGTTGCTGAATTTGCTTACTGCTCTTTGAAAGGAATAATAAGCGAGATCTCTTTTATTATCTCAAGTGTACTTATTTGTATTGAATGTGCAACTGTAGTGTATGTCAAATCTTAAAAGTATTTTAAAAACTAAACTTGAAATAATATAATTATATATATATAATATAAATATTATTAAAGATAATATGAATAAAATTAAAGAATGTTTCTTAATACACTTGTGTCCACTTTCTAATCAAGTCAAATGAAATGTTTTACATTAAAGTACATTGTAAAGTATTTTAATACTCTTTTGTTGTGTATTAATTAAGTACACTAATTTATTTAAAGGTGCAATAGGTAATCTTGGAAAATGCTAACTTTAGCCTAATAGCACTGAAAGCGAACGTCCCACCCTCCATGCAATCGCCGTCCAAAGCCATGCCCTCTCAACACACATACGTTCACAAAGCAGAATACCAGAGACAACTAAAACTAAGTTGAGTTTTAGAGACTATGACTAAAACTAAATCAAAATTTGCTGTCAAAATTAACACTGGTCTGAAGACAATCACCTATTGCACTCTTAATGTACTGACCAACATACTAAAGTAACTTTAACTGTTTAACTGTTTCGATTTTTGTCCTGGAAATGAAACAAAAATACAAAAATAAAAGCTGTTTTCCCCCAGTGTACTACTACTTTTTCAGAAGATATAAAATATTGTTTAAAAAAAAAATACTGCTTAAAACAAACATAACTGAGAAGTTGTCTTGTTTTCTTCCTCTAGATCTGGAAGCTAGTTTTAATTAGCAAAAGCTGTTTATCACTTGCTTTTGTTGCAAGAGCCTAGAAAAAAGTTGTTATTGTTTAGTTCCTTGCACAAATGTGCCTGCTAAGCCAAATTAAGTGTCATTTCAGTCGAACTCTGGTTGTGCCATTATATTTGTTGATATGTCTGCACAGCAATGCTTAACTGGGACACTTGTTGATTTGCTGACCTCCATAAATGCTGCTAACGTTTCATTTCCATTTGCACCTTGTTACCAAGAGCTTAGAGAAGTGTAAGTTCTAAGTGCAGATTCAAACTGAGCCAAAATGACCTTTTAAAACTGTGTGATTTACAGATTAAGAGTTGAATTGGCCCAGGAGCCTCAGGGCTGAACATGTGTCTTTGAATGCTCATGTTGTATGTAAATCTGAAGAAAGTCCCCCACCCCCTTATTTTCTCATTTTAAATCGTTTCAGTGTTGCATTTGCATGTAAATGAATATTATTTATTGTTTCCATTGAAGCTTAAATATGGTAGTTGACATTCTCACTGTACCCTAAAAGGCAGACTTTATTATTATGGTCTTTGAGATCTTGAGGTCTTTCAAAATTTTTAACAAAGCAAAGAAGTCAGTAGTGAGATATCTTTAATGTCTCAATATTTTCTCCTAGAAGGCTTTGATATTAAATGGAAACTTTATCTCTCTGCCTTTGATATGTTTCTCCTGAGAAAAGACTCCAGTCATTTTTAGTTATCAGGGCCTGTATTCATGAAAAATCTTGGTGCTAAGAGTTGCTCCTTATAACAAAATTCTAAGAAAATTCTTAGAAATGTGGGTGTTTCCTCTGAAAATTAAAGAAAAGATCATAGTAAAGAAAAAAATAATTCACAAAGCATCTTAACCCTTAAAAGAGGTCTTGAGGTCCAAAATTGGATACGGACGAGGACTTTTAATGGACAAAACATGAAGAGGGGGACGCAGAGGCGGCTCCAGGATTTTTTTGTTGGGGGTGCTAAGGGGGGCTTAACAGTTCAGAGGGGGTGCTAAAAAAAACTAATTAAATTGAAAGAAAGTAATGAACGCCTAAACTTTAGCTATCAGTTTTTACATACAGCAGCTTCAAAAAATTTATGTTTTACTTTTTTCTGTCATCCTCAGCCACTGTTATTAGTAACATACTAATGCCAACTGCCAAATATGACACTTACAAAGTAATATAATTTATGAACGAATATAGAAAAGAGAGAAAGTTTGGAGTTTTTCTATTTTCAATTCAATAAAAACTTTTTTGGACAATTCATTAAACTATTTCCACACGGGCACACATTGCGGGTGATAACCTCCACGTGCTTTTTTGCATGGTATCATGTGTCGATGATTGCCAAAGATAAGCATCAAAAATTGGCAATAGGCTATTAGGATTTAGCATTTCCAGATAATGTAGGCCTGTTACATTCTTATTATTAGTAGGCCTATTATTATCATTAGATTATTTTTATTTATAAATTACATGAAAATATTGCCCCGCAATAATTTCATAGAGCATCACCGCATGCACTGTGAGGACAATAAAATAGGCAATTAGCTTACTCTTCATTGAAAATGTTTTTAAAAAGATTTTTTAAAACAGTTCTATTAATTTATACAATAAATTATAGGCCTATAATTAAAATTATTAACACTGCAGTCATCAATGAAAATTCAGAGCAGCTTTATTTCAGTGTAACGTAAAAAAAACGTAATATGTAATTTAAAGCAAATAGTTTAATTTAGCTCAAAGGGAATCATTTATGATTTTATAAGGAATTTGAACAGATTCACTGTTTTACAGTTGATCACTGAGGAGGCAGCGATTCATTGACCAAGCCATATAACATCAACTCTGCACTGGATATTAAAATCCAAAATATAGTGAAAACACTATTTAATAGCACAGTAACAAGATCGGCAGATTAAGACATTAACTTGTAAGCACAAAACACAAGATACTTCTCTTTTCAATATAAATAAGATTTTATTTGATAAACCTAAGACATGTAAACTAATCTAACACATGATCACAAGCATTCACACATTTACATGTTGCAGAAAGACAGAAAGTGAGAAAAGGATGAGTTTAAGAGAATTAAAATGTGATATCCCAAGCTTATAGCAATATATGCTATTGCATAGACCTTAAAAACAATCAATCACTTATTTAACCCTCGCTTTGAGTTTCTCAATGAGGCTAAAATTTATATTAACTGCACCGATTCAGTTAGAACCTGGAAGTACTTGCTTGCTGTGCTAAGGGAATCCCTTTTGTCGTTGCAGGAAGTGGCGGATTGGTTGAGAGATCAGTAGTCGTTGAAGTGACGTCTTGGGAAGCCGATGGAGTTGTGGCTGGTAGAAGTTTTGAGGCGGTCACAGACTCGAGTTGAACTCGGAGAAAAGGCGTGGCGGCAAAACTTAACTGAGTACACGAAACTCACAACGGAAAATAAAAGAAATTAAAGTAAAAGAATTAAGGGATGTAAAGAGACTAGGTTGGTTTTCTTCTCATTGTGGTAGCAGCTGGCACGTGGGCCAGAGCACGCTCAAAGAGCAGCGTCAAAACGCGGTGGCAAAAGAGAAGCAAAAAGGAGAGAAGATGAGAGGACCAAGAGAGAGTTTGATGGCGTCCTGAGTTTTTAAACTCAGCCTAATTTGTCAAGACGTCCAGATGGGACGGTCGGAAAGCCATTATCTTAGCTAGGGGTGTTCCTTCCATCATAAATCAGCATGTTATCAGTCACATGGTCTGAATTTTATACACTCTTGTAAAGTATACTTTTGGATGTGATTTCTATAACCAGAATATGATACATTTGACACAGAATCAATTGGAAGAAACATTATCACGTGCATGTGCCCAAGTATATTACTTTTTATCCTCATGAAAAAAACCTCCACACATCACTTAACTCATGCTTATTAATTATTTGAATGAGACGTTTTCTTGAAGGCATATGGAGTTCAAAGTTTCTATCACAATTACTCACTGTACAATTAAAATCACCTCCGAAAAATAGATAATCATTATTGAAAATATTTTGCAAAACAGAACAAGTGCATCTAAAAAACACATTCTTTCAATTGTTGAGTTGGGGACATACACACAAATAAAAGCAAAATTATAATTATTCACTTGTGCTTTCACTTTTAAAAGTCTACCCTTTACAAACTCTTCAACTTGGTACGAGATTGGATTAAAAGTTTTTGCAAATAATATTGCTACACCTCCACTTAATGTGGTATTGTGGCTAAAAAAGATAAACCTTCCCATTCCTTTATCCAATCATTTACATTATTCACATCACTATGCGTTTCTTGAATTAAAGTGACATATTTTTTTTTCTGTTTGATCATTTCATACAGCTCAGCTCTTTTTCTATAATCTCTAGCACCATTAACATTCAAGGAAGCTATATGCACCTCAGCCATACGAAAATAAATAAACACCCAAAAAAACACAAGCATCCCCAAATTAGTACTCTTAGTCCTCATTTTCATTTAAATCTATGCCAACTTTACTCAAAATCTTTTTCAAGCAGTAAACTTCCTTATTTGAAAGGCACCCTTCAGCCATTAGGCTTTTGGCTTTATCATGAAACTGCTTCAGATTAGGGAAATATTCCTTTACAATCACACCTCTTTTGTTTTTTGTGGTATTAAGAAAATGTTTTATGTCATCAACCTCATAGTTTCTGCCTAACCCTTCAGTCTGTGACATCACTGTGCTTGAATCAGACATTTCACTTTCACTTTCCGACTCTTTCTGATCTTCAAACACTTCTTTTTTTTTTTTGGAACACTGCACTACTGATGTTTTCCACATTTTTCCTTTTTGTTGGTACTTTGAACAGCTTATTCTTGGTTTCTATCTCAGACACATCTTCCCTCACATGTTTTACATCACTGCTCAACAAAGTAATTTCTTCAGCTAAAAGAGTTTCTGAAGTAGCCCTACCTTCATTCATTGGCTCCGTTGAGGTCGATCCAGCTTTCACAGGCCCCACAACAGATGTTCCTTGCCCAGCAGGTTTATCCATGGTCAGCACTGCTTCGGCCAAAATGACCTCAGACGGTTTTATTATTGTTGTTTATTATTGTTTTTCTCAGCTGCAGTATTATCCTTACTACTTCCAATTGCACTAGACTTATCAGGACATGAACGGCTTAAGTGTCCCAATTTACCGCATCCAAAACATTTAATTCTGTCAGTAGTTACAAACACTACATATTCAAATTCATCCACACGAAAATCGAGTGCCAAATCAAGTTCAGCATCATCTTTGACAATAAAGGAGTCTCGCACCCTATTGTGATCTTTTTGATTAGCGAAATGAACTTTCCATAACGTTAAAGTGCTTGTTTCAGTATAACATCACTGAGAAAAGGAGGGATATTCAGTATTGTGATTTTTTTCGACGGTAGTACAAGAGGTAGAACAGGTGTAAGCATTTAATCAATGATTATACCACTTCATTCGTCCTTTCCACCGAATTAAAAAAAATCACGTTTGCGTTATTCATTCTGGATACAGAGAGAATGTTTTGATGACCAACAATCTCTCCAACACCCAGACAACAAGCCTCCACACTCGCTACAGATACTATTTTAACTCTGTGACGCCGTGTGAGGAAATTAAGCCCAGTCTCACCCGAAGCTGCCATGCTCTCTAAGAAAGCAGGCAGCACAAGCGCACACACACACGCGCACGTTAAATATTAAATCAAACAAACAAACTTAGAAGAAAAGAAAAGGGGGAAAAAAGAAACCAAAACACGCGCTCACACTCACTATGCCCTCACACAAACGCTGAAGCATGCGCAGAGAGAGAGAGAGAGTACGGTAAAACAGGAAAAATTATGCCTGTAATTTCAAAGTTATAATAAACCCTACTCTTAAACGCGCGCTTATATTTCCTTCTTGGACAACCAACCAATCATAGCTAGCAACGGGATCAGCCCCGCCTCCTCACTAAGATAAAAGTTTTTGTCTTTTCCTCTCTCAGAGTTGCTCTCAGATTGGTCCTGAATCACTTTTAAGCTAAGACTCCTAGTTGTTTAAGATAAATTAGGAGCTCTCTAAAAGGATTCTTAGAATCTTTAGGAATACGGGCCCAAGTCTTTAATGTAATTCTCAAAACGTTTGCATGATAACTCTATTTATACATCATTCATGGATTTTATTATTATTATTATTATCTTCTTCGATTATTGTTTTGTTTTGTTTTGTTTTGCTTTGTTCATAACTTAATCGGTACATTAAAAAAACCTTCTCAGCACAATTTTTTTGTTAGCTGGGTACTTAAATTAAATGCATCTGAGATCTCTGGTGTATCTCATGACTTGTAAGAGCAACCATGAACAATGATAATGTTGTACGTAACGTCAAAATGCGTAATTACTTTGCAATACTGTGGTAACTCTACACCCCGTCACCTTTTCTCACTGCGAGGGACAGTCAGCCAATGGCATAGTGCTGTGCTGAGAGTTTGCAGATTAATTATGGTAATTTATGCAAATGCAATTTGTTTCAACAGATTAACTGTAGTAGCTCCACCTGTCGACTCAGTTGTGAGACTCCTGTGGCCTGATGAAACCATCCCTACGCTGTGTGATTTCCAGAACACTGCTACCTGCAGAAACCTTCACCTCTATGTTCAAACTCAAAATACATTTTAAAAGTACCACTCGACGTCTCTCCTCAGACATGGCTTGAAATTGTAATGATTCTCATTCCCACAATTCTCATCTTTGTATGAACTAAAATGATTTTCCACGTCTCGTCTGTATTTTTAAAGTACTCACAAGATTGAAGGCTTCGAGCAAGGTTACCTGTTTTAATTACCACTTGGCCATCGTGTCCGGAGGGAAACAGGAAGTGAGATTTAAGCGGCAGGTTTGGGGTGTGGAGCAGGTTAAAGTGAAAGCTCACATGGAGGTCAAACCTCAGGTGACAGATACTAAATCTAGCCAAGCCGCGGGCGCTTATCCAATTTTCATGCAATCTCTGACCCTTAATCTGCAGGTTAACAGCTGCCTCTGTGCCACCGTGTGTCATTCTGTCACTGGCTAAGTCCACACTTGCATGTGTGTGTTTGCAGATCTCGGGGTGTTCAGCGGTCGGGCGAGAGGAGCTGTTTCGGTGAGGGAAGGCCAGGGTGTTGTGCTAATGTGTGCCCCCCCTCCTCATTCACCAGGTGGGTACTCTCGCTGTTCTGTCTCCGTCTCTGAACCCTGTTGAAAAGAGCAGCATAAAGGTCACCGGCATGCATTTTGTTTTGAATGCTGGCTGCATATGAAAATGAACCTTATATTCAAGAATCTTATAAGATGTATATTACAAGTCATACAGATTTATCTTCAGTGCCAGTAGTAGATTTGCTCTGGTGTATTTCATACTTACTGTAGGTTCCATACTATGAAAGTGGCCCATTTCATGCCCCATTTAAATGCAAGTGCAGGTGGCACTGCGGCTAAAACGAATCATCACAGATGTGTAGCTGTTTAAATGGAGTTGCATTTTCTTTGCTGCAAGTGCTTATACTAGAAATATCAATTAGACAAATCAACTAAAATAGACAACAGACAATCCAAATTCAGAAGCCAATAATTCCAACTGTGAATGACTCATAATGAGGAGATTTGGCAGGCTTATATGTCTGCAAATTTTGGACAAGAGGCTGTGTATCAAATTTGTGACAAATAACCACAATGTAGTGTTTATAAGTAAAGGCATTTACTGTATAATTTTACAAAACATTTATATTTCAAATAAATGCTTTTCTTCTATTTATTGAAGAATCCTGAAAAAAAAGTATCACGTTTTCCACTCAAGTATTACGCAACACAACTGCTTTCAACTAGGAATGCACGATATTATTGGAACGTTATCAGAATCGGCTGATAAATGCTTAAAATGTAAACATTGAACTATTTGTAATATAATAAAAAAGTAAAATGCACAAATAACATTAAGATACTTGTGTTTCTGAATAAATAAAGCAGTAATTGATATCATAAAGCACAAGTCTGTTTTGTTTTAAAGGTCAGAAGCTATAGCTTGCATGAATAAAAATCACAAACATGACACTTATATACAGATTTATTCATTAATATATAACTTTGTTTTTATTGTTTTTTTTTTCAAATGGATTATGAAAATTTAAATACAAGGAGCTCTGTAGATGTTTAGAATTTTTACTGCTCTTTTGCTTTAGACCATCTGTTAATGTTAAACCCACAATTAAAATGTTACGGTTTCAGTTGCATCTGTCTAAAATAAATAAATACATTTGTTTTTATTATGGTTACTTTCAAAGCTTTCAATGTACTCTCATTAAAAAAAAGAAAAGAACTTTACTTATGTTTATTAGTTCTAACGAATACATTTTTGCTGAATGTATTCGTTAGAATGTGAATTATAATCTCTGCACAGGAGAGACTTGGTGTCTCAAAACAAAAGCAAATATGTGAATATCGGCATTGGGCAAAATAATAATGATTTTTTTTTTTAAATCGGCATATCGGATGTCGACAAAAATCTAATATTGTGCATCCCTATTTTCAACATCCCTACTTTCAACTCTCCCACACTCTTACCGGCACTCACACACATTATCAACACATCTCTCCTCACAGGCATCTTCCCCACAGCATTCAATCAGGCTCGGGTAACCCCACTGCTCAAAAAACCTACATTAAACACTTCTCTTTTAGAAAACTACAGACCTGTCTCTCTCCTTCCATTCGTAGCGAAAACACTCGAACGAGTTGTCTTCAACCAGCTCTCACTGTTTCTTTCACAGTACAACAAACTGGATGCTAAACAGTCAGGTTTCAGGAGTGGCCATTCAACAGAGACTGCGCTACTCTGTCACTGAAGCCCTGCGAATTGCAAAGGCCGATTCCAAATCATCAGTTCTCATTCTGCTGGATCTTTCTGCTGCTTTTGACACTGTCAATCATCAGATTATCCTGTCTACCCTCTCATCACTGGGCATCACTGGGATTCCACTTCGCTGGTTTGAATCCTATCTCACCGGTAGATCTTTCAGGGTGGCCTGGGCAGGGGAGGTATCCAAACCACATCAAGTGGTCACTGGAGTTCCTCAGGGATCGGTTCTTGGACCCCTCCTCTTCTTCACATACACTACATCACTGGGTCCCATCATACATGTACATGGCTTCTCCTATTACTGCTACGCCGATGACACACATCTCTCTTTTCAACCAGATGACCCAACGGTAGCTGCACGAATCTCAGGCTGCATGGCGGACATCTCGGCATGGATGAAAGAACATCACCTACAGCTCAACCTGGCAGAGATTCAGAATGCAGCGGCACGACTGGTCTTCAACGAGCCCAAAAGAGCACGTTACACCTCTCTTCATCTCCTTGCACTGGCTACCAGTGGCAGCTCGCGTCAAGTTCAAGACACTGATGCTTGCATACAGAACTACCACAGGCTCAGCACCCTTCTACTTCCACTCACTATTACAAACCTACATCCCCTCCAGAAGTCTGACATCTGCTAGTGAGCGACGCCTTGTGGTACCATCACAGAGAGGCTCAAAATCACTCTCCAGAACATTCTCGGTCACCATTCCTGGCTGGTGGAATAATCTTCCCACCCCCATCCAGAATGCTGGATCCCTGTCAATCTTCAAGCAACAACTGAAAACTCATCTCTTTCGGCAGTACTTGACTTCATCCTAAACTCAAAAAAAAAAAAAAAAAACCTTAATCTTTCCCTCTATATTTCTCTTCTCTCCTTCCCTTGCTAGCTTGTACTCATTTGAACAATGACTGAGACTTGGTGTTACGAGCACTTCCTCTGTCTGATTGCCTCTTCGAGATGAATCGCTTTTTGTATTCCCCAATTGTAAGTCGCTTTGGATAAAAGCGTCTGCCAAATGACTAAATGTAAAAAAAAAAAATGTAAACATTATTCATGGATATTTTGTGACACTGAAGACTAGTGTAATGGTTGCTAAAAATCAACTTCACCATTATATTAATAAACATTTTGAAATATATTAAAATAGAAAATTTTGTAAGCATAAAGAGCATAAATATATAATTTTCATTAATTTGTTTGAATACACTCACACAGCATTTTTATGTCTATGTGTTTGGATGTTCGTTACATGTTAAAAGGTGTAATGTGTTCATGTATTGACATGACACACAAAAGTGACAAACTCGTAAAGCTGTCTATGTTAGTTTTTGTTCTAACCAGGAATAAGAAGACATTTTGCCATGCACTTGGCTTCTCTATTTGTTGTGCTGTGCTGTTAGATTACATTTTATTGGTAAAAAATTATTCTTCACATGGCTTTATGTTACACATCAAATACCAATGCTTGGATTTTATTTTTTAATTTTTTTTCATTTCGTTTAGACCGTGGAAAGAAAAAAATACTTGTTATCGGAACCAGTGTTAGAGTTAAGGTAACACTTTATTTCGATAGTCCACTTTAGACATTCTACTAACAGTAAGTAACTTTGCAACTACATGTCAATTAGCAGTCATTGGAGTATTAGTAGACTGTCTGCTTAATATCTTCTAACACTTTATTTTGATGGGTTCACAGCATACAACATACTATGAGAAACTTTGCAAGTATATGTCAATTTATTCTACTAACCCTTAACCTACCCTATTGAGAGTTAGTAGACATGTAGTTGCAAATTAATGAGAATTAGTTGACATGTAGTTATAAAGTTACTTATAGTTAGTAGAATGCCTAAAGTGGACTATCGAAATAAAGTGTAACCAGAGTTAAATTCAAGCTAGACCAGCACTTGCTAATCTAAACTAGTCTTTTCATTAGGTTAATCTCACCTTTCTCTCTTCAGTCATTTTTCAGTCTCTGCTTGTCATGCACCAGTCCCTGTAATTGCAGGTTAAATGAACTCGGATGCAGTGAGACAAAGAGATTGGGAAGAGAAGGATACAGACAGGACAGTTGAACGAGCACTATCAGATGAAAGGCCTGTGGTGAGATGGCCATTTTTAGAACATGTAGTGCTCCCAGAGACCCAGAGTAACCTCATCCAGCTTCCTCTCTTCCTGTCTGCTCAGTCCCTTAACGAAGAAGACTGTTTTAAAGGGATAGCTCATTTTACAAAATCTCATTACTCACTCTCAGCTTGTATTAAATCTGTATGCTGTTATTTGTCATGCATTGAGCATTTACTTTGAAAGAGTTTTCACTCAGAAATTGCTACACTTCCAAATAATTACAAAGAAATGGCAAGTATTACACTGAATTTGATGTAGACAGACTGAAAAAGTATTTCCATGTAAAATATATTCCAATAATATTTATTTACAGCTCAGAAAAATATGTTTACAGTGTAGTAAATTTCAAAAACTATTACAAAGACACGGCGAGTAACACAAAGAATTAACAGTGATATTTTGAAATAGAAAGACTAAAATAGTATTAAAATGTACTCAATTTTACAAGAATAATACTATTAATAAGAAAATTATAACTTAAAAAATATTTTTACAATGTTGTAAATTTCAAAAACAAAGAAACTGCAAGTAACACATTAAAATTAAGGTGAAATTGTGAAGTAGAAAAACTGAAATACTTCTAAAACATACTCCACTAACCTTTCTTATATATATATATATATATATATATATACAGTATATATATATATATACATACACAGTATATATTGGTAACACTTTACCTAAAGCCTACACTGTAAAAAATCTAATTAACAAAATGTTGGAGGGGCAAAAATGTTTAAGTTGAGCTCATTTTATTGCTTGGCCTTAGTTGAGAGGACATATTATATTAAGTCTACACAAATATATTTGAAAAACATTGAATGAATGGTTATTTTCAAATCCAGTCAACAATTAGCTATGCTAATTGAGACTAAACTAATAAAAACACATGAACGTGCACGAGCACTATAAAACTTCAGTAAAGGTTGAGCCAACTAAAAAATAACAATTCAGGCAACACTTTGAAGTCAGAAATTCACTGAACGTAAAATTTCTGTGGAACTAGTTACTAAATAATAATTAGTTGAAACCGCTTGAAATTTTTACAGTGTATATGTATAATTCATTACATTATAAAGGGTTATTAAAGGGTATAGTGCATTATAATTATTCATAATGTGCATTGTAATACATTGTACATTCTATATTATAATTATAACCAAATTTAAAGTAGTGTTATAATATATTAACTGTGGTTACTATTATTCATGAGATTGTACAATGCATTATAAGGTACATTACGCAGCATAATTAATACATTAAAACCATGTTGGACTACGTCCAGATGTGAGATTGCAAACAGACAGAGGTCATTATTGCACCATACAAGCGTGAGCGTGAACATTACTGTTTACACCACGATAAGGAGCCGAGAGAGAGCTTCAGTGGTATTAGCGCAGGTCTAAATTCACCAAACACTTCATTCTGAGCTAAATAAATCCCGGCCTGTGCTGACACAGATTCAGCTTAGTCCTTATCTCTTCCCACCCCACCCCTCGTTGGATATCTTTATGTTTGGTGTATATCATTGGCAGCTCTGTTTCACTTAGTTCAGCCCGGCTCTCCTTAGCATGTGTCATCTGATAATCATAATGCCATTATTTTATTACTCTGCAAATACAAAGTGTGATTGATTTCTGTTGTGCCCTCCCGGATGAACTTTGAGAAAAAACACTATTTGATGTATCCGTCCAACTCCAGTGCTACAGTGCTGTCGGTTTTCTTCATGACAATAGCGATGAATAACATCAAAGGACTTTGCCAGAGTGATTTGCATCAGACCTGACTGGGCTTCCTGTTCCATATGGGAAATTACGGTCCTTGTGTGTTAACCTATCCGTCTCCAATTGGTCGATGCAGTTTGTTTCCAGACAAGCATCAGCATCAAGGCTCAAATTTACCAGATCATTAGAAATGAAAAGAAATCGCACTCAGACAATTATTTCACGCAGACATTGGCAGCATGAGGGAGCGCTTTAGTGGCCTGTCTCAAATCTCACTCCTCAGTTCTCCTCTAATGGAAAAGTGGAGGGGATCCCTGTTATTTATATATATATATATATATATATATATATATATACAGGTGCATCTGGAGGGGATGATTATGGCTTACAGATAATGAAAACCCAAAATTCAGTGTCTCAGAAAATTTGAATATTACATAAGATCAATAAAAAAAGGATATTTTAAACAAATGTCAGGCTTCTGAAAAGTATGTTAATTTCTATGCACTCAGTACTTGGTTGGGCCTCCTTTTGCATGAATTACTGTATCAATGTGTGGCATGGAGGCAATCAGCCTGTGGCACTGACCTGAAGGCCGCTATCAAAGCAACCTGGGATTCCATTAATAGCGGCCTTCAGGTCATCTGCATTGTTGGGTCTGGTGTCTCTCATCTTCCTCTTGACAATACCCCATAGATTCTCTATTGGGTTCAGGTCAGGCGAGTTTGCTGGCCAATCAAGCACAGTAATACCATGGTCACTGAACCAGCTTTTGGTACCTTTGGCAGTGTGGGCAGGTGCCAAGTTCTGCTAGAAAATTAAATCAGCATCTCCATAAAGCTTGTCAGCAGAAGGAAGCATGAAGTGATCTAAAATTTCCTGGTAGATGGCTGTGTTGACTGTGGACTTCAGAAAACACAGTGGACCAACACCAGCAGATGACATGGCAGCCCAAATCATCACTGACTGTGGAAAAGTCACATTGGACTTCAAGCAACATGGATGATGTGCCTCTCCAATCTTCCTCCACACTGTGGGACCTTGATCTCCAAATGAAATGTAAAATTTACTTTCATATGAAAAGGGGACCACTTTGGACCACTGAGCAACAGTCCAGTTCTTTTTCTCCACAGCCCAGGTAAGACGCTTCTGACATTGTTTCTGGTTCAGAAGTGGCTTGGTAGCCCTTTTCCTGAAGATTCCAGCTTCAGTCCACTCCTTGTGAAGCTCTCCCAAGTGTTTGAATCAGCTTTGCTTGACAGTATTCTCAAGCTTGCGGTCATCCCTGTTGCTTGTGCACCTTTTCCTACCCAAATTCTTCCTTCCAGTCAACTTTGTATTTAATATGCTTTGATACAGCACTCTGTGAACAGCCATCCTTTCAGTAATGACCCTCTTTGACTTACCCTCTTTGTGGAGGGCGTCAATGTTCGTCTTCTGGATCATTGCCAAGTCAGCAGACTTATTGTGGTTTCAAAGAACAAGAGATACCCGGAATTTATACTGTAGGGATGGTCATTAATTGAAACTCAAATGTAAATATTCTAATATTTTGAGATACTGATTTTTACTGGGATACTTTCATGAGCTGTAAGCTCTAATCATCAAATTAAAACAAAAACACTTTTGAAATGTTTTACTTTTGTAAATACATGTAATTAATCTAAAATGTATGAAAGTTTCACTTTTTGAAATAAGTTACAAGAAAAAATAACTTTTTCACGATATTCTAAGGTTTTGAGAAGCACCTGTATGTTTATATATATATATATATATATATATATATATATATTTTTTTTTTTTTTTTTTTTTTTATATATACAGTGCCCTCCATAAGTATTGAAACTGTAAAGACAAAATTGCTCTGTTGGCTGTGGAGTCAAGACATTTGCAAATATGATTAAAAGATGAATATGAGACAAAACTACAAAATATCACATTTTATTATTAGCCATTTCAACACATATATGTTTTACCAAATAAAAAGAAAAGCACTTTTAGAGTTGACGTGAGCATAAGTATTGGGACAGTCAAACATAAGGCAGATATAAAAGATTAAAAGCTATTATTTAACTGCAGATCCCTTGCGCACAATCACAGCAGTGAGTCTGGGACCCATAGACATCACCAGACTCTTGGTCTTATCCTTTGAAATACTTTTCCTAGGCTTTAATGCAGCCAATTCCAATTGTTGCTTGTTTTGGGGAGTTTCTGCCTTTACTCTCCTCTCCAGCTGGTGAAATTCATGTTCATTTGGATTTAAATCTGGAGATTGACTTATGTAAGACTTATTGGGCAATGTAAGACTTTCCATTTCTTTGCCGTTATAAATTCCTTGACTGAACTGGCAGGGTGTTTTGGGTCATTGTCCTGATATGAAGCACTTCCCAATGAATATGGCGGCATTTTCTTGAATATTGATAGGCAAGATGGTTTTGTACCCTTCCAAATTCATTCTGCTACTGTCATCATAAATTAAGTCATCAGTAAATTTGAGAGGGCCTGTTCCAGAGACAGCCATGCATGCCCATGCCATGACACCACCTCCACCATGCTTTACAGATGAGGCTGTATGCTTGGGATCATTGAAGTTCCCCTTTTTGTCTCCACATTTTTGCTTTCCCATCACTTAGATAAAGTTTCATCTTTGTCTCATTGGTCCATAAACACAGTTCCAAAACTCTTCTGGCTCAGCTTTGTGCTTTTTTGCAAACTCTAATCTTGCCTTTCTATTTTTGGTGCTGGTCAGAGGTTTGCATCTTGCTGTGTAGCATCTGTAATTCTGTGTCAAAGTCTCCTGAGGACAGTAGATTGTCAGAGCATCAACCCAGCTTTCTGGAAGTTGTTGGTGATTTTACAGACACGTCTTTTAGGATTCATTTTCACAGCTTTTATGATTTGTCTGTCATCAACTACTGTTGTTTTCTCAGCCGATCAGGTCGTTGTTGGTTGCTCTAATTGACTTCCTTTTTGCATCCAAATTGCTTGCTTTTCTTTCAAAGTCAGCTCCCTCATCTTCATCCTGGTTTGTGTGTGTCATCATCGAATGCAAGATTCAGAATACAGAAGTAATGGATATAACTGAAATGACACATTCCCTGCATTTTAATATCTGAAGAATTAATGCAACCGGACACAGCTGATCGCTTATAAAAGACCTGTGAGGCAACTGTTCCAATACTTATGCTCACATCAGACAGGGGGATGAAACTCTAAAAGTGCTGAACTTCTTAGCTGGTAAAACATATATGTGTTGAATCACCCAATAATAAAATGTGACATTCTGTAGTTTGTCTCGGATTCATCTGTCTCAACATCACTCACTGTTTCTTTCATTCCGAATGATGTAAATAAGTAAACAGCCAGTGCAATTCTGCACTTATTAAAACAGTGCCAATCTATATTGATCTACCCATTTTCCACCTTATTTATTTTGTATTATTTCATATTTTAACAGTTTTAATCCGTTATGGAGCAGTGGCACCAAAGCGTCGCACAAGTCTCACTGTGTACAGCCACTAGACACCGCGATTGATGCACATGATTTTTAACATTACTTCACCTTGGCTGTGGCATGTTCTGTGACAGCTGTGCCTATCGTTGGTGTAAAGTGAAGTCTCATCTAGGGCAGGCAGAGTAGGAGTAGCAGCATTTTCTGTTTTGTCAAGTGCATCAACTGGAGTGTAAACAGACTGAGAGATCTTGAGGCAGGCGCTCTATTATAAGATAGGAATAAGATATATGTGGCAAATAGGTAAATATGTGCAGATTTGCACTGTTTGTTTGCTTATGTGCCTCAATCGGAGTGCAAACAGTAAAAGATCTTGAAGCAGGTGATGCGCTCTCTATTACTACCGAAGTTCTAAGCGGCCATGCATTTTTTCCCCCTTGTTTTCTCGTGATTATGACTTTATTTTTGTCATGATCTCGACATAACAAACTTTGTTTTCTCCTTATCGCAACTTATTTTTCTCGCGATCTCAACATAACAAAATGTGTTCTCTAAGTTACACAACTGCAGATGGCAGTATAGAACTACTGGTGGGGAGTTGTATACTGTATCAACTATAGCCTATTGTACGAGTTTGGGACAGAGGACCTTCTTCGTGATCGCTATAGGCTAATTTATGCAGTTCATTACTGACATTTAATTAAATATAAATGTTAAATGATTGAATAAATATGATAATTTTGCTTGAAATTGTATATGTTATTGTTACATTATTACTGCTGCACGACTCACAGTTTCTCATTTACAATGACGTATTTGTAATGTGCATCTTTCTTATTTTTTATATTTATTGTTAATAAATGTATATTAATAAGAAATGTGATTTGCATATATGTATAATTTAGTTCAGTGATGTTATACAGTGTTGTAGCCTAATTGTTAAAAATAAATGTATTTTCTAAATTTCTTTGTAAGAAACCATAAGTGAAAGTCTGTTTACTCATTTGCATCAATCGGAATGAGAGAAACAGTGAGAGATGTTGAGACAGGTGAAAAGTGTTTGGGTAATAGTGAATATTGATCTATTGTGCGTACCGTTGTTGCTCCCACTGTTAGCAGGGTATAATCGCTGCATTTGGGGTAAAAAAAATTATTATAATTATTATTATTAAAAAAAGTATTGTTCCAGGAAGGTTTTCTGTTCGTTCACACAGGTACGAATTGATTGGCAGCTGCCTTTAGCGGAGCCTTTACTGATTACCTGTATTGATCAAAGCATTCGGCACGGTCGTCTGTGAGTGACATCACCTCCCAATACAAACACGCCCCCTAGTATAGTCCCGCCCACTCACATTGATTGACAGCTTTCCGTGAAGACAGGAAATTCAAATGCAAAAAGGAATTGCGATTCCATTTGTGTTTTGGCAGGTTACATGCAAGAAGCAGAGAAAGTGAAAAGGCAATGTGGTAATTAATATTGCTATTTAAATATGACAAACTCATAGCTCGTAAGACATGGGAAATACAGTTGCAAATGGACTTTGCTTTTTCATTTGAAATGTGGCAGTTACTGTGCGTTCGCGAAAATGCAAACTGTAATGCAAGATTTGCAATTGTATTTGGATTATGTCACTATTTATGCACCAACATATGGAAAACGCAATTGAAAATAAAATTTGCAATTCCTTTTGAAAATAGTCTGTAAAATCCTTCCATAATTATAGTTCATATGTATGAGCATAAGTCTCTTATGCTCACCATGTCTGTATAAAAAAAATTTAATAAATAAACTAAAAAAACTTTGTGAGATAATATGATATTACAATTTAAAATAACTGTCTCATTTGTTTGTTTTAATCTTCATTATAGATTTTAAAATATAATTTATTCCCGTACATTTGATTTGGTGCTCAAGATACATGTTTGTTTGTTTGTTCATTTGTTTGTTAATTCGTTCATTTGTGATGTGATGCATTATTTTCAGGATTCTTTGATGAATAGAACATTTATTTGAAATAGGATTTATTTGTAATTAAGTAATGGTCTTTACTGTCTCTTTTGATCAATGTAATGCATACTTGCTAAATAGAAATACCAATTTCTTTCCAAAAATATCTTACTGATATGTGTACAGTTTAATGACTAGTTGGTTTTCCACATACTGTAACTCGTGTCAATTACGTAAGCTTAAGTGAATATGTTTACTATAAAAAAGCGCATTAAAATGCCTTATTCTGCATGACCATATTTTAGATCCATTAATCCTACTCCATACCTAAACTTGCATTCCCTATTCTAAAGTGTAACCATTCATTCATTCATTCAGTCAGTCAGTCAGTCATTCTTATGGAAACTGTTTATGATTCTTTGATGAAAATAATATTTAAAATAATGTTTATTTGCAATGGAATTCATTTGAAGCAATGAAACTTCTTTACTGTTGCTTTTTTTTTAACAATGTAATGCATCCTTGCCAAATATAAGAATTATTGTCTTTCAAAAAGTCTTACTGATATATATATTCTATTTTAAAGTATGTAGGTTACATTTTCTGTATAACTGATGTTCATTATTTAAGTATTAAGCCTTTAAATTAAAATGCTTTTTGGGTTCATGAGAAACACAAATCCAGTCCAGTGCGTCCAAACTTGTTTTACTGCTACTGTATATATGTTGTGGTAAATGATTTTGTGCTCTTCAAGAGTGTGTAGGTGGCAGCACTGTAGCATTGTACCAGAACTAAGGAACCGAGCAACCTATTTACATGAGACAAGGCTGTTTTTAGTCTATTGATTTTCTGCAATTGTTTGACTAGCACGGAAAGCTGATGTGAAGAAAATTAACATCATTCATTGGCTACGAGGTCACAGAATGATTTGTCTTTAAATGCCAATACTGATTTCCCATCAGGCTCAGAGCTGCGTACCTTCTGAGCAGCATCAGGCTTTAAGAATCTGATGAGATCAACATATAAGCAAACATTTAGCAATAGCAAGCAATATATTGTGAACCCTGATGTAAATGTTATGCTGTATCAGAAGTCTGGACTGAACATATGGAATGGTTCTACTTAAATGCTTTACAGTAGTTTTGTAGATAAATGTAAACTGTGTACAGTATATACATGAATTTCTTTATTAAACAAAAATTTCACAAAAATGAAAATATAAGTGATGAAGTAAGTGTATATATTTTTGCTTGGAGGATTAACAGTTTGGATTTGATATGTGTGGAATGGGAAGAACTACAGGGAATTTATTTTAGGACTCGTAGGACAGCTTTGAGGTTAATTTGTCTTTCATTTGCCTGAATTGCTCGTAGGAGGTTTCATCCACATTAATATGGGTAGATGACTTTAAAACGGAAAGTAATTGAAAATAATTTGAGATCACTGAGATGTAAACAGGATATTACTCTCAATACCATCGCTGTTGTTTTACCACTCAGTGTAGAGGAGGCGTTGTTGGTTCCTGACCTTGATGAATGCGTGGAACGCTGACGTAACACTAAAAATAAAAATGCCTGTGTACTCTTATCTTTGCTCCATTTAATGCCGTTTTCAAGATCTTCTGGGAATTTCCAACAGTATGTGGTTGGAAATTGCATATGACGTGATGTGCGATTTTGGCTGGAATAAAATAAACACAAAGGGGGATTTCATTCTCTCTTTTTCACATTCTGGTAAGACAGGAAGCATGTGGTGAGCTAGTAAAAACTAAATAAAGTGCAATTGATGCTCATTATCTGTGTATTTAAGCATTCTCATACTGAAATGGAGAATTAGCCACACATGCCTGTTACCTTATAAACATGCAAAATTAATTGTACGTCATACTTCAGAAATAAAGCACTAGTGTACTATTCCAATCATAGTCATCGTGAATTTTCACTCAGTTTCCGGTTCAGTGCCTCTTGGACAATAACTTCACCTTTCCTTAGTCGCTGACAGTCGTAACTCTTTGTGCAAACCAGTGCATGAACTCAAAAAACAGTATCAGAAGCCCCAGGCACTGAGGCCGTCAGCTAGAAATATTGTGATTTATATTGTTTGATGCTTTATGAGGACGCCTTTCATGAAAGTCTTTTTGCATTTTATCTATGAGATAAATATGCATTGTTTACTCAGGTGACAATAGCCCTTGTGTATGAAAAATGTAACTGGAATCTCTTTAAAGAGTGGCAATCCTTCAGTGATTAATCAACGGGAGCGCGGCACCTGTATTTACTATGCAAAAGAAATCAATGGTCTATGAAATTCATACTTTAATTATTTGGTGAATTAATTGGTCTTAGGGAAATTAATTTGGACCACGATGAAGTTTCTCTCTCTCTCTATCTCTCTTTCTTTTCTTCTTTTCTGCAGCGTCAAAGTCTATGTGACTACGATATAGTCGTCATAAGGCAAACAGCATGAGATCAGAGTAGTAATCCGCTCTCTCATATCTTCTGGATTTATATGGCATAAAATATGACTGCTTCAGAGTTACAGAAAAACACACACAATTTTGTTCTGTTGACAGCCTGTCTTTTGTCATTTGGTTTCTAGCTCAATGTGACATGATAAAGAATACTTCATTCCTCTGCGTATCTGTACGGAATAAGAAATGTACCGAGTACTCGGAAGTGACAGTAATGATTGATCACAAAAACATAATGATTGCATGTCTTGACTTATTTTTCCAACTTCAGAACTATAATTTTTAACATAGTGATTGGTTACGGAGACATTTTTGGTGGTGCCTTGCGGTCAAATGATGTAAATGTGATTAAACAAAAAGCAGGGCCTTTTTTTAGTTTTACAGTCTGTGAAATACCAGGTGCTTCTAAAGAAGATTATTTATTGTTCATATTTTGTTAACACTTTACAGTAATTATTTAGTTAAAGTTTGTTAATGCATTTATTAACATTAACAATGAGCATTATACATTTGTAACATAATTTATTGATATTGTTAATGTTAGCTGATACAAATAAAACTGTTTATTGTCAGTTTATTGTTATCTTAGGTCCAATAAATATCCCAAAAATATAATAATCTTTTAGTGAATGTTGAAATTAAGATTAACTAAGATTAAAAACTGCTTTAGGAGTATCTAACATTGTTAGTTCATGTTAACTAATGTAATTAACTAATGTTAACTTTTTGTAAAGTGTTACCGATATTTCTGTAAAAATATCCCCTTTTCAATTATTAGTTGTTTATACTAAATCATGCTTACAGTGTTGGCTTAAATATTAGAATGATTTCTGAAGGATCAAGTGACGCTGAAGACTGGAGTAATGGATGCAGCTTTGAATTCAGCTTTTCATCACATGAATAATTTACATTTTAAAATATATTAAAATAGATACAATTAAATATAAAGTGTAAGTACAGTTAAGGTCCGAGTCCGAAATTTTCATCCGAAATTTTGCACATTAAAAAATTAATACGACCTCACGTTGTGTCAATCATGTTTGCATACTGTGTCCGAAACTTTCGTCCATCAAAAAAAATTCGGATCAGGTTCAGATTTTCTGCGTTTTCACATCCATAGTATGCATTTTGATAGGAAAGGATGGGGAATATGAACAAATGGAAAAACGTATGTGAACATTTCGGACTCAGTGTGCAATGACCTTTAAAGTGTAATGTTTCACAATATTGCTATTTTTACTGTATGTTGAGCATAAGAGTCTTCTTTCAAAAACATTTAAAAATCTACACAGTGTAACACAATTTGAAAACAAAGTCTCAGACCATATTTTCTATAAAAAGTTAAGACCATCTGATTTGAGTTCAGCCCAAGCTTCTGGAACTATGGTCTTGGATTTGATTTAAGATGGACTTTTGACAGAACAAAAATTAGCATAGAAGAGATGTGATTTATAATTTTCTGCTTTATTGTGTGGGGCCTGGTCTGGACACAGGGGGTACTTTCCTCATTCCTATGCAGTTCGGTACAGTTTGCAGACATGAAACCATCTCTCTGTACATTTTTATAACATGCAGGTTATGACTGCCCTGAACCCTGTAGTAGAGATCAGTGAATTAATCCATATCACCTACACATCAGCTCCCAGACTCCCCCTCCTACGAGCCCTCGTTCTGACAAGGTCAGCATGCTACAATGCAGATTCAGACAGGGGTTTCCTTAGGGACATGTGCGTTGTTCTAGCAGCTCATATGCTTGCTCTCCTTCTGCCCTGGCAGAGATCATCTACAGCTGGGTGTTCAATGAGCTTCCCTCGTTCGTGGCAGAGGACAGCCGGCGATTCATCTCGCAGGAAACGGGAAATCTGTATATCTCCAAGGTGCAGCCCTCGGACGTGGGCAGCTACGTGTGCCAAGTGAAGAACACTGTGACCAACGCCAGGGTCCTGAGCCCACCGACGCCTCTGACTCTCAAAACAGATGGTGAGATATTACACGCACTTCACACACATATGCACACACAAAGATTCCTGCTCCCTAAATCCCCATCACCTGCACAGCAGAACTAGTCTGGATGCCAATCAATACCATGACATGAAGTCTCTTTGCTAATAAATTAAATTAAAACATTATTTTACAATTTTAGCTCATGTCTTAAAAAAATTACTGTAGCTTCAGTTGATACAAGGGGCGATATAAATAAAAATGTAGGTCATGATATTTTAAAACATTTTGTGAGATAGCAATATATATCATAGCATACACAGGTTTGCTGTTTACTTACCTGATGCTTAAGATTAAAATCCAACATGTTACCAAATTACGGTTTGTTTAGGTGAGATGTGCTATTATGGTGCTAAGCCATCAGGCATGGGATTCTGGGCTAGTATATGACAAACCTGTAGACTTACATTGAAGATGGGACCTGAGCCATATTTAGAGGCTGTTATAGAGACCTGGTGTGTTTTTTTTTATTTTATTTTTTTATTTTACCATGTTAGGTGAAACCGCCTAACAACATGCTAACAATAAAGTAGAACACCTTTGCAATTATAGTGGGGGGACAGAAACCCTCAAATTTCATTCAAAATATATTCATGTTGAATAAAGGTATTATGGCTTTGGAACAACACGAGGGTGAGTAAATGATGACAGAATTTTCATTTTTTGGGTGAAATACCTTTTCACTTGTTCCGATCATATCTCAAGAAAGCATTGCAGAGACACAGAAGCAACAGCAACTGAGGGGACGAGGCTTAGCTGGCTGATGGTAAATTGATTGGATTGCCCATTCCCTATCATGCAACAGTGTTTTACTTAATCACGATGGAAATTATATTATAATTTCAAATGCCATGTTAACCATCCTTTCCCATAGAGGTAGGCTTGTAAATGTGTAACAAGGTACATAACAGCTGGACTTGTGAGATATTTTTTGAAGCTCTGAATCCCAATTCAGGGAGAAGTCCATCAATATCTCAGAAGGCTAGAAATAATGTATGTGCCTGCAAATCAGGCTTGAAAGGAAATGTGGCAGTTTTTCAGTGGCGTGACAAGCGGGTCAGTTGTCTATATTAGTGCTTTTATGCCATGTGAAGCCAATTTAATGAGACGTCTGACTTGTATATGTAGTTTATATGCCTCATTCTCTCTCTTCTTTCTCGTTGCACGAGGGGCCTTTAGGGCCAAACTAAAAGTGTCATGAATTCCAAAACATCCACATTAAACAGAGAGCATGAGGTGGTTCATCTTTTGCTTTAGAGCACTTTTTCCCCAGACAATGCGCTCTGGTTAAACTGCCCATCGGGGAAATCATTTTCCAGCATAAAATTAACCGAATCAATGGTCCTCTTCTAGAATGGACTGTAGCTTCTTTAATAGCAGATTCCCGTGGGCCAAGCAGGGAAGCCAAACACCCGGCTGTTACTTCAGGCATTTTTCCATACTTCACAGACACGCGCGCATCACCTGCCGCTGTTACACGTCAATGTCAGCCGCCTCAATAAGCAATCCCAGAACAGCCGGGCTAAAAGGTCTACAGGGCCCTAAAAGCTTGTTTTTGCCTACGTTGCTTAATGTTGCACGTCCTTTGTGAGGGCGCCACGTCCCCTTTGGCGTGCTCTTCGGCATTTGCATAACCTTGTTGTTGAGAAACACTCCTCAGAGACATGCACGCATCTAAGTGCATTAGCATACTAAATTGGATTTGCGCCTCTCGTTAGCACAGATTGCAAATGCAAGTAGCGTCACATTCTCCAGTCGCTCTCTGAAGTTAAAGAAAGAGCAGAGACGGAAGGCTGGAGAGGAAAAGTCCCGAGGGTTGTCTCAGAGCCACAGGTGGTAGAGTCAGGATGAATTGCTTTGTGGCAGCTGCATTTGCAAATAACCATATAGTTGGGGTCTCATGCGGAATGAGCGCCAGTTCAGCAAGAGGTTAGTCACCCGTAACACAACCACGGTTGATGGCAGTCTTTATTCATCCCGCGCCTGATGTACGCAGCGTTCGCTTGGCAGGCGTTGTGTGGGAAGCATCACACTTGGCTGCTAAACGGCTTGGTGGGCTGCGCCTAAAAGCCTGAAAATGATTTTGGCACCTCTGGCCAAACTCGAACTGCCTCGCTTTCAGCCGGTCTTCCAGTGATCTCGAACCGCACCAATCTACAGCCCACTATTTGTGTTTTCTGCTGAGACAGGATGATAATTAACTGCACGAGAGGCTCTCCGCTGGAATGCGCAGGTGAAGCGTTTCACCTATGTCCTTCCCTTGGCTAAGACGCTCTTAATCAAAGCTGCCCAACTGCATCTGAGCTCGGCTGCACCTACAGGGCAAGTCATGCATCTTCCCTGCCCGCGAAACAGCAAAGGCAGCGGAGGCCTTCTGTACTTATGTGATGAATCGCACCTTAATAGATGTGACTCGGATGGAACAATAACTCTCATGGAGCTGGAGTGCTCGCAAAACACTCGGTGGTGCTGGGATTGCACGTCCTTCCCACTTGGCCTTGGACCTTGAAGGGGCAGCATTTTTAAGTGGAGGGTCAAGCATTTCTGAGGCCTTCATCATTGTCATTCATTTATAGGAGAGAAGGTATTGGTGTCCTTGGATTCGAAGAGCAAAAGTGCAGTGGCTTCAATTATTGAGCTACGAATGTTGGGTCAGTGTTTCAAATAACATTTCAAATGTCACTAAGGGTCATAAAAAATGCATACTGATAGCATTGATGTCTCATTCTCTAATAATACCACTGTGTACATGCTTTTCTAATCATAAAATGAGAAACCTGAGAGGCTGGAAAAAAGGTCTCAGCGTTCTGTGCAAAAACCCTGGTCTTCATTTTGAATATGACTAGCGATGTCCACAGAATATCCCCAAATTTTAACTAAAGTAGTAGTGATGATTACTTTGTTTTGTTTTGTGCTTGTAAAGTTTCTGTTTTCAATGTAACATCTGGAAGAACTACATGGGGTAGGGTTAAGTTTAGGGGTAGGTTCAGGGTAAGTACCTAGTTTTTACCTAGTTATTGTAATTACTAAAATAAGAACATAGTATGTACATGAATAACTGGACTGTAAAATAAAGTGCTACCCAAGTACCTCTGTTTCTGGTACCTAGTACCCAAGGCAAGCTGTCAGTGCCCAAATGAGGCTAATGTTATTGCACTAACATCTAGTAGTTTAGTTGGGATTCTTACACATTATGTGGATTTTATATAAATACGGTTGTCACTGGCTGAATTTTACAAGAGTTAATTTAGTCGTAGAATGCAGTTGTCACTCTTGTAAATAAGCGCACACAACATGTTTGAGCACTCTGAAGAATGACAGAATGTACTGGTTTAGCACTGTGCCAGTCATATTTAAATAAAGCCAGTGTCATTCTTTTTAGTGCACGCACACTTCTTTTCTATGCAAATCAGGCTTAGTCACAAATGCGCTATGATACCCATTGGCAAATGTATTTTTTAAGGCTGTTTAAAAGATATTAATTAAATGTTTTTTGTTGTTGGGTTTTTTCACATTTTTAACACGTAACAGAATTTGTTAATACTAATATTTTACTATTTTAAAAGCTGGTCAGAAACCATAATTATTTTATTCTGACAGCCTTAGTTTTAAAAATGAAATCTCCAAAATAATTATATTTAAGTCTTCTCCTCCCTATCCTTGTGACATAGCTGTGTATTATGTGTATCTTCCTGCAGATTTGGTCCTTGTCACTGTCATCTTCAACATTTTTCAATGAAATATGAATGAATGAATGTAGTCAAATACTAAAAAGTAAATATTTTTTCATTATAATAGTTATAATGTGTTTAATAGGCAATTTAGAAAATAGCGTGATGTTATAAAACCATGCTTATATTGTATGCAATATTTTTCTCACAATATAAATAGGACTTTCTACATTAAAATATATAACTATTTTATGTTTTAGTAAAGGGTTTCCTAGCATCCAAAAAGTTTGAAAACCCCTGCATTAGGTCATTGACCAGGACAAATATATAATGTAGAAGCTCCTGCCATACTAAGCAAGAAATCAGAATGACCTTTCATGATGGGCATTTCTCTTAAACTGCCATTTCAGTTCACATCATGATGTCACGATAAACATTTATTGGGCCTTCAGGAATACTTTTTAAAAAGGTCTTGTGAGTTATGCCTCAGTGATGTGTTCAGACACTGAGTGGACATGTGCTAAGGATGTATCTAAATGCTCCAGTAGGTGCAATGTGGACTACAGAATGAATCGTCTCATGACACATCTCATAATTGTGATTTTAATGGGAAGTGAAATGGTGCTGTGATGATGCACTGCGTCACATGATCACACACTAAACATTCTGACAATTGAATTGTAGGCTTTCTTTTGTTACGGATGACAAGGACCTTGACAGTCATTTGTTTCCAGCAGACAGTCCATTTATTTGTCTTCAAGGAGTAGTTCACCCAAAAATGTACATTTGGTCATCATTTACTCACCCTCATGTTGTTCCAAACCCAAGTGACTTTCTTTCTTTTGGGTAAAATAAAAGTTTAGCAGAATATTCACACTGATCTTATCCATGCAATGAAAGTGAATGGCGCCGTCAAGCCTCAAAAATGACTAAAAGCATCATAAACATAGCCATGATTTGTGTACATAGAGAATAGATAACCTATAGAAACTATTGCATGACTTTGCATAGCATAGGTTATAGTGCAAAATTTGTATGAAGTACGTAGATAACGTTTTGATTACCCACCATTCATTTTGTTTGTATGAAAAAGAGCAGCACGAACATAAGAAGAAAAAAAATGATTAAAGGTTTGGAATGACATAACGGTGAATAATTGCCCTTTAACAGTTTTTGCACAACCACGTAGATTTTCTCATGGAGTTATGTTTGCTTTCAATTTGCAGTTTTGCTTTGGTTTAGTCATTAGAAAATAGATGTGAAGCCCAGCATTGGAATAATGGATTTTTTCATTAGTATTTGGATGTAAAAGCATTAAACGTCTGATGGATGCCCAGACTTTCATCAGGTGATTGTTCTGCACAGCACAACAAAAGAAAAGGAAAACTGCATAGCACAAAACTACCCCATTCCATGTTAATAAATGGATTCAATTGCGATTTGAAAATAGGCATTGCAACACAAAAAGGTTTAATGTATTTGTTTTGGCACAGCTGGCACAGAATTCAGTCCTATCATTTTCAGCCCTTCTAGACACTAAATAGGATACACAGAAAATGCATTGCAGTATAAACCAATATAATATTGCAAATTATACACATGGGATTGCTTTGGAATCATAAATGTGTAACAAGTAAGGGGATTGAGATTGAAATTAAAGTTGTTTAGGGAAAAACGGACTGCTATCATAAAATAGGCTATAAATGTGCTGTAGATTACATCTTTAGGCAACGGGTCAGAATTTGGCTGGTTCATTTCTGCAGTTAGTCCCTGCTGGCCTGGTTCAGTAGATGCCATGACTACAGCAGTCTGTGGGAAAAAAATCATCTTTGATGACCATTCAAAAGCAGTTTTGTAAAATCATTGATGCTTATTTTTATTTTATTTTATTTTGTGTCTGTCTGAGCATTCGTGGAGATATTTCAGTGATTCTTTCTGCAGGTTACATTAGAAAGTGATGACACCAAGTGACTGTCTTTATGAGTGAATCCTTCAAATCATCCATTTGACCAGTTCATTCAAAAATAATGATTAACTTAGGTACGTAACAACAAAGTATGTAAGTAGCACTGATTAATTCAGGAACAAAACCAGTGACTGGCTGTATGAGTCATTGAATCATTCTCTCAATCAAATTTTTTTTTTTTTTTTTTTTTTTTTCTGTCTGTCTCATTTTGGAATAAATCAAGTGTTTTGCATGGGCAAGTCATTGAATCATTCATTCAACTGATTCATACAACAGCACTAATTTATTCAGGAAGGAAACGTGATTATATGAGTGGATCATTGGATCATTCATACAATCAATTCATTGAAATATATATGAAGCATCATCCTAGCATCTAGCGAGAGAGAGAGAGAGAGAGAAAGAGAGATTCAACTGATTCAAGCAACAATGATTATTTCAGGAATTAAACAAGTGACTGTCTTTTGATGAGTCGTTTGATCATTAATTAAAAAATGCTGATTCATTCGGACTGAAAAATTTACTGCAAGTGTGTTGCAGTTGCTGTACCATAACTTTGCTTGGAAATAGATTTGTTATTCTGTGTAAAAGCCATATCACACAGTCATGCTGCCTTCTTGTTATCGCAATAACATCTTCGAAATGGACACCATTTCTAGTGCTAGTGATCTTTTCAAATAAATAACAGAGGTTTGGCACGTCTCTTGAGCTAGAAACGGCACATCCTGAATTTGTGGCTGAAAAAAGTCTTTACGACACTGTTTGGATTTCCTTATTTACTTTTATGTTAGACTGTTGAAAAAATGTAATATCAAACAAATGTGTATATTGCTTTAATATAGTAGATTGCCAGTGGAAAGATTTGGAGGGCTGTTTAAAGTGTCAAACAGCATGAAGTGGATGTTTCCCTCTTTCTATAATCTTTGGCTTTCATCAATGGTGGTCAAGACATGTTCTAGATTAAGGCACAATTGCAATATTTGTTATATTTTACAAAGTGCGTAAAGGAAAGAAATACTTTCTCATGTAAAATTCATACACCAGTTTCCCATTTAATAAGACTGATAATGATAATAAGGGCTCCTGAATGGGAGTGTTTCCCTTCGTAATTGCAGACTTACTCAATGCCAGCTGACATATCTCTCAGCAAATGGATATAGATGAGCCCTCACAACATCCGCATGAATAAACAAAGGATCTGTGTCCTCCGGCTACAACTGCAGAAGTGAAATGCAGCCATTCAAGATTCCTCTGCATTCCACGGAATTCAGCACATCAATTAGACTCCAGCGTGGTGCTGTTTTGAGGACAAATTCTCTCGCCCCGTTTCCCAGCGGCCTCTGTAGTGTACTTGCAAAATAATTTAGTTTAGCAGCTTGTCATGCGAGCTACTGTGGAGAATTTCCTCTCTTTGTTACTGGCATCTACTGGGTTTGCCGTACCGTGGCACCTGTTTGCTGTGATCCCTCGAGCTTTGTTGTGCTAAATTGTAAATCCAGGAGATTGTTTACTCTTGTACAGTAGATGGAATTCATCAGTGCATTAAGAATCACACCCATCTTTAACCCTGTAAAACTTGACGAATGAGATTAGATAGATAGGCTAACCTATTTTTTTTTTTTTTTTAATAGAACAGTTTATTGAACCTTTAGACAAAACATGAAATTAAATTTATTTATTTATTTATTTATTTATTTTTGAGTATAATTTGATAAATCAGGCTTTTAAGGCTCGTATAGCATGATACAGGAGAATGTGGAGCTCATCGGGGAGGAAAAAAACTATGGCCCGGTTGCACAGACAGGGTTTAGACTAAAACAGGATTAGGCCTAAATTCAATTAGGACATTTTAAGTAATTTTTTATAAATGTCCTTAGAAAAAAAAAACATTACTGGTGTGCTTTTTGAGACAAAATAAAGGCACTGATATATTTTAAGATCAGTCAGTGCAAGTTTCTTTCAGTTTGGGACTAGGCTTAAGCCTTGTCTGTGAAACCGGGGGTATAGGTAAAAGCAAACCTATGCAATTTGGTGCATTTGCTGATATTTTATATGGCCAAATTTAAAAATGAAATTCTGATAGCTTGTAATGTAAATCAATGAGATCTTTGTAACAGTATAGCAGACTACTTACATAAATATCAGTTGTTGATCTATATTTACCAATAATATGTCCTAGTAAGATGATATTTAAATGCTTAGTTTATGATCAAAACTGTAGTTTTGTATTGTGGGACAAAACATTATATTATATTATAGTGGCTAAAGTGTGCTTGAACCTTTTGGGGCTGCTATATGTGCAGTTGTCACATTTATAAAATGTCTTGGGTTGTTGCACTATTGATTGTGAGGTCAATGTTCTAGAGCAGCTGCTCTGGATATTTCAGGCAATAGAGTCCCTATGAGCGATGTAATGCATCATATAAGAACACCTCAGGCCTCTACTAAACCTACAAAGCATCTACACGGACCAAAATAAAAAATAAAACACGAGCCCAGTGCACAGGAAGCACAAGCTTCCTGTCACAAGCTTTAATTAATGAGTACGGGCTTCCAAAAAGCAACCGGGAAGATGGCAAGGTGGAATTTCATGTGAGAGGGGCAAAAGGTGTGAGTAATGTGCTGATCCAACACCTACAAACGGAGATATTTAGAGGTGTGCTGCCCCTTAGAGTCGGGTGTCGCAGAGCTAACGTATCTCAGTATAAAATCACTCGAAGGCCTTTAACATGCCTGTTCACTTCAGCAAGCGGATCACAGTCAGATTGCATTAAAAGCCGGGTATAAATGCACTCAAGACACACTGATCGGATCACTACAACCATATTTGAAGGTGCTAAGGGACAGATAAAGTGCGTTCAGATCTCTGCCGGATATAAAATGCAAGTCAGTTCCAGGCATAAATGGGGGAGACTTCATAAGAGCTTTACTAAACCACCTGAGTATGTGTCTGGTAGTGATGTCAGAAATATAGATTTTTCATTACATTTTGATACTGAAAGACTTGAAACAGTTGCAGTACTTACTGTTTTTGCAAAACTCCAAAAATGTATCAATACATGCAATACGCTTAAATGAACAGTAGTGGCAGGAAAGCACAAACATTTTTTATTTTTATATTATAGTTATTTGTATTTCCCTTTCACAAAAAATTATTGCAGGGCAAATGATCATCCACTTTAGACATTCCACTAACTATAAGTAACTTTGTAACTACATGTCAACTGCATGTCAACTAATTCTTATTGATTTGCAACTGCATGTCTACTAACTCTCAGAGAAGACCGTTAGGGTAGGTTTAGGGTTAGTAGAATAAGTTGACATATAATTGCAAAGTTTCTTATAGTCACTGTGTTGTATGTTGTGGACCCATCAAAATAAAGTGTTAGAAGTTATTAAGCAGACAGTAAATAAAGTGTTACCTGATAAACTAATACATTTTTTAAACTTGTATTATAAATTCAGCTTCATTCTGTATGTATTCATATTTATCATATGTATTTTTTATTATATTTGGACGTAGTAAACATGCTCTGTCTCTCACCTGGTATTGCAACACTAGCAATGTGAAGCGCTTGGGTACAAGTTTAAAGAAACAAGGTAAAATGGTATAGCAAATGCATTGTTATCTCACGTTTGCTTTTGGTTAATGGTCAAGTAATGTTAGGTAGTCCATTATTTTAAAATGCTATAATTAAGACTGATAGTCATAGCATTAACCTTTTAGTGCCACTAACTGGACATTTCATGTCCAAACTGATGCTATACATACAACAACAACCAATATACGACCAACGTTGCGAGATTCGTGTTCATCTGTTTCGGATAAAACTGAACACGCTTTTAGCAGCACTCACTGGACATCTTACTTTATAACTATTGCAAAACGCACAAGATGCACTATAGAGTCATTTTGTAGAAATGTTGTCATATTCACATTTTTTCCACTGAGCCTTGGTTGGTTTTCAGGGATGCTACTCTTTTGGTCCACCGTTTTCTACTATATAATTTGGGAATAGGCACTTATTCGGTTGCAGTAAAAGTCCGACACTAGTTAGCAAAATGGCTAACACGCTTAAATCAGCTGGTATGTAATTGAATTTTAAGGTAATGATTTTTAACTAGATGCTAACGCTCACATGCAAACACAAATAGTATGTGACAGGTCCCTGTGGTATTGTGGGATGTTTGGAAATGCATCCTGTGACCTCATAAACCAGCTAAATGAATCATATTTTCTGTTAAACTCATTGCTATTACTGCTATATAAATTGTATTGTAACTAATATTGTAAATTTAATTTTTAATTGTTTTTCATTGACAGCAAAATGCATCCTTTTTGTAATGCTTATATTATAATTTTAATGCTGAACTTCCATTTAGAATCATGCCATAATATATGGTGAAAACCATGTGTACACTTACCTTTGTGCATGTCTTACTTTTTTAGGAGTGATGGGGGAGTACGAGCCCAAAATTGAAGCGCATTTTCCCCAGACGGTACTGGCAGCCAAAGGCATCACAGTGAGGCTGGAGTGCTTTGCCCTTGGGAAGTAAGTACGTTGGCATAATCAACCCACCCCCACCCAGACTGCTTCCCGACATTGCGCCACCTGAAGGTGCCTTTCTATCACACAAAGGCAGAACATGCACCGTCGCCCCTTTGAAACACCTCTTTTGCTGTTGGAATCATTAATAATCATAATTACAACCAATTTAACGAGTCAAACCACTTTCTTTTCAGAATAGAGAGCAGAATGCATCCTCCAGAGATGAGATGGTACCAGGAGGATAGCTATTTTTACTCCTAACTCCGCTCTGCTGTTAAATGAGCTCTCCACAAGTATTGAACTCTGTGCCATAAGTGATATAGTGGCAATTTCGCTGTGATTGGTGTAGAAACAGCACCGAGATTTGACCCCTGGGAGCTGTATATTCTCATAATAGTTGTAAGGGGAGGCAGAGGGTGAGGGCCAGGGGTTGCCAAGGAGGAGAGCGGTTTGAGAGTCTGTACATGCCACTGTAGATGCCACTCTGTATATGCTTTTAATATCTGTTCTGTTCACATATGGTCAAGAATAGCACAGTGAGAAATGAAAGTGGCCAGTACAGACCCACAGCCGGAAGGCAGAAAAGCACTCCGACATTCAGTCAGCGCATCGCACTGACTATAAAAGACGGACAGACGAGGCTTTTTTCCATACATCCTTAAGATATGCTTCGCCATACCATGCTGCTCGCTTACACATAAAGAGATCATGTAAAAAGCACTCTCTGTTTTTCCTTGAGCAGAAACAGCTGCCATAACGTTGGGTTTGTTTTTTAGTTAACAGCAGATATATAAGAGGCTATATGAAGGCTGTTTCTCTAGAATTAAATAGAAAAATAAAGCAGATTGCTTAGATATTATGTAGGCAAATGGGTAACACTTTAGTAATAGGGACCAATTCTCACTATTAACTAGTTTTATTTATTTATTTTTTTATTAGCATGCATAGCATATTAGCTGTTTATTAGTACTTATAAAGCACATACTCTGCATGACCATATTCTGTATCCCTAATCCTACCCAATAACTTAACAACTACCTTACTAACTATTAATAAGCAGCAAATTAGGAGTTTATTATTAGGAGGCAAATGTCATAGTTAATGGTTTGGTAATAGCGAGAACTGGACCTTAAAATAAAGTGTGACAATATCTAGAGGATGTTAAATGTTTTTGGGAGATTTTTTGCTAAATCATTGCAAGTTAATATAACAAAAATATTAACCACATAGGTATTCGTTTTTTAAGCTAAACATCTCGCATAAGGAGCTTTTCAAGAAAAATATCTCAAACAATAGATATACTGTATAGGTAACACTTTAGAATAGGGAACACTTATTCACTATTAACTATGACTTTCCCTCAATAAATTCCCTAATTTGCTGCTTGTTAAATTTATGTATTGGGTAGGATTAGGGATGTAGAATAAGGTCATGTAGAATAAGGCAGTATATGTGCTTAATTACTACTAATAAATGGATAATATTCTAATAATATGCATGCTAATAAGCAACTAGTTAAGAGACCCTAAAATAAAGTGTAACCGATATATATATTTAAAAATGATTTTTTATCAATTTCAAATTTTCAAATATAATAATAATAACAATAATATAATCGTCTTTCAGTCCTTGATGCTTGACATGTATTCTCTCTCCCCATGTATTGCTGTTTTGTTTTGACTGTCTTATAAAAAATAAAAAGGCTAACACTTTACAATGTGTCATTTGTTAACATTAGTTAATGTATTAACCAACATGAACAAACAATGATCAATGCATTTATTACACTATTTATCTTTATTAATGTTAATTAATAAAAATAGAGTTGTTCATTGTTAGTTCATGTTAGTTCATAGTGCATTAAAGGGATACTCCACCCCAAAATGTAAATTTTGTCATTAATCACTTACTCCCATGTCGTTCCCTTCGTTCGTCCTCGGAACACAATTTAAGATATTTTGGATGAAAACCGGGAGGCTTGTGACTGTTCCATTGACTGCCAAGTAAATTACACTGTCAGTGTCAAGTATAAAAAACATTGTTAAATAGTCCATCTGCCATCAGTGGTTCAATCTGAATTGTATGAAGTGACGTGAACACTTTTTATAGGCAAAGAAAATAAAAATAATGACATTTATTCAACAATTCATCTCTGTAGCGCCATTTTGGCGATCATCCGATGGACGCAAAGTGCGTACGCTATTCTCTTTCATCAGTAACGCATGGATACGTGTTGTATGTTTATTTACGCTTTGATTTGAATGGAAATAGCGTATCCATGCATTACTGGTGACGCCTCCTGGTTTTCATCCAAAATATTAATATAATAACTGTGTTCCGAGGACGAACAAAGCTTTTACGGGTTTGGAATGACATGGGGGTAAGTGATTAATGACAAAATTTGCATTTTGGGGTGTACCCCTTTAAGTAATATTAACAAACACAACTTGTGATTTTAATAATGCATTAGTAAATGCTGAAACTATGATTAATAAATGCTGTAGAAGTATTGTTCATTCTTAGTTCATGTTAACTAATGTTGTTAACTAATGACCCTTATTGGAAAGTGTTACCAAAGAAATATCATATATAGAGAAATCTAATTTATTAGATTTATTTGCGTTTTTTTTAAATTGCATTATGTTTTTGTGTTATTTTCTAATTTATTTGTCATTATCAGGCTACATTCTGTAGAACTTTCTTTGGGATTCTCAGTTTGTTTTCCATAAAGGAAATGCGAATCTGCATTTTAAATACATAATCCAGTGTCATTGTGCTGTAATTCTATTTGCGTTTGTTATTTGTTATGAATAATTCAAATGCAAAGCCTATCAAGCGCAAATACCTTCTAAGACAAACAGTTCTAAGGGCCCAGTAATTGTTTACAGTGCCTTCAAGGACCCCTTTGTGAGAAAATGTCGTTTACAATTAATTATCCACATTAGAATAGTAAGTCATTACTTAAACCTAGACATTAATCTATGTATTCCTGTTGGCTTCTCTCTTAGTCCAATTAAACTTTACAGACTCTTAGCTCGCTGCTCAGTGAATGGAGAAATCACTGAGATCTCACCAATGGCCTTTCCCTTCGTTCGCAACTCATTTAGTGCCGATAGCGAATCCTCCAGTGAACTTTAGGCCTCGCCCCCTTACCCACAAATAAATGATTTATCAGTGCACGTTATTAGAAAATGCCACTCCTCATAATGAACTAAACTGAACTAAGAATTACTTTTAGTCCCATGCTGTCACTCAGTATGTATGACAACCTAACAGTCAGGGCGACTAAGGGCTTGGCATTATGTGCAGGGAAAAGGCTGGAGCGTTTATTGTCAGTAGCGCAGGCGGTCTGCCCGAAATGTCAGCGAGGATGCTTTTCAGAGCCGACATTGCACTTTCACAAGTAAACTGCCAGCTTATAAGGGTGTATGGGTCTGGTGCCGAAAATGTTACCGGGGCTACAAGAGAGGCCGCTTTCATGCATGCTGGCATTTTGTTGAAGGTATAACCTTTCTGGATGGTTCTCACACCACTTAAGAAATAATGGTTAGATATTTTATGGAATTTTTTATTCAAATGATTTGCTTTTTAACAATTTAGTGGAGTTTTATTGTGCATTTTAGAGTGAACTGAATTGATTTCACATTTTAAAAACCTTAATTAAATTAACCTTGAAAACAAAGAAAAAAAGAAATTGATACTTTTACTCAGGGCTGTACATTAAGTTTTTTTGCACATAGCACTGGTGCTACAGAGGTTGAAAGTTTTGTAGCACAGGCCAAACAGTTGTAGCACAAGTTAGAGGTGGGTGATGTGGCAAAAAATATCAAAGCACCATTTTATTCAGGAATACCACGATTATTTGTCATGTTGGTTTTACTATTTTGCAAGTTGCCTGAGCAGTACAGCCAAACTAATTTCCCAATTATTAAAAAAAAAAAAGACTCTCAAGGTAACAAAATATAAAATAAAAAAGAATGGCAGACATTTAGGGCAAAGTGGGCGAAGATAAAAATATTTTTCATTATTTTGTCTTTGTTATTAGAAAATAGGAACAACAGATACATTACAAATATACATAATCTACAAATAAAACAAAAAGTGGATATTCCAGCAGGATAATGCACCATGTCACAAAGCTCAAATCATCTCAGACTGGTTTCTTGAAATGATAATGAGTTCACTTTACTCAAATGGCCTCCACAGTCATCAGATCTCAATCCAATAGAGCACCTTTGGGATGTGGTGGAACAGGAGATTTGCATCATGGATGTATAGATACTCACTGGCCACTTTATTAGGTACAGCTTGCTAGTACCGAGTTGGACCCCCTTTTGCCTTCAGAACTGCCTTAATTCTTCGTGGCATAGATTCAACAAGGTGTTGGAAACATTCCTCAGAGATTTTGGTCCATATTGACATGATAGCATCACAGAGTTGCTGCAGATTTGTCGGCTGCACATCCATGATGCGAATCTCCCGTTCCACCACATCCCAAAGGTGCTCTATTGGATTGAGATCTGGTGACTGTGGAGGCCATTTGAGTAAAGTGAACTCATTGTCTTGTTCAAGAATCCAGTCTGAGATGATTTGAGCTTTGTGACATGGTGCATTATCCTGCTGGAAGTAGCTATCAGAAGATGGGTACACTGTAGTCATAAAGAGATGGACATGGTCAGCAACAATACTCAGGAAGGCTGTGTAGCATTTAAACAATGCTCTATTGGTACTAAGGGGCCCAAAATGTGTCAAGAAAATATCCCCCACACCATTACACCACCACCACCAGCCTGAACCGTTGAGACAAGGCAGGATGGATCCATGTTCTTTACGCCAAATTCTGACCCTACCATCTGAATGTTGCAGCAGAAATCGAGACTCATCAGACCAGGCAACGTTTTTCCAATCTTCTATTGTCCAATTTTGGTGAGGCTGTGCCAATTGTAGCCTCCATTTCCTGTTCTTAGTTGACAGGAGCGGCACCCGGTGTGGTCTTCTGCTGCTGTAGCCCATCTGCTTCAGGGTTCGACGTGTTGTGTGTTCAGAGATGGTATTCTGCATACCTTGGTTATAACGAGTGGTTATTTGAGTTATTGTTGCCTTTCTATCGTCTCTAACCAGTCTGCCCATTCTCCTCTGACCTCTGACATCAACAAGGCATTTTCGTTCACACAACTGCCGCTCACTGGATATTTTCTCTTTTTCTGACCATTCTCTGTAAACCCTAGAGATGGTTGTGCGTGAAAATCCCAGTAGATCAGCAGTTTTTGAAAAACCCAGACCAGCCCGTCTGGCACCAACAATCATTCCACGATCACAGTCACTTAACTCCCCTTTCTTCCCCATTCTGATGCTCGGTTTGAACTTCAAGTCGTCCTCAACACATCTAGATGCCTAAATGCATCAAGTTTCTGCCATGTGATTGGCTGATTAGCAGTTTGTGTTACCAAGCAATTGAACAGGTGTACCTAATAAAGTGGCCGGTGAGTGTATGTGTATATACTATATATATATATATATTTTTTATTTTTTTTATTCAGTTTCTTCTATATCATACTATATGAGACATAAGAGCATGATGTACTAAATATGTAATTTAAAATATGTATTTAGATCATTATTTAGTACTTTTTTAGAGCAATATTCAAAAACAGACCTTTTTCTTTGATTATTCATATGCAATATACAAATAATGTCCACATCTAGCAATTCTCTTGATATCTAAAATTACACTTCAAGATTAAATCACTGAAGACTAAATGTTTATTCTACAACTTAAATGACCCCATGAGTTTTATCATAGACCCATCGTGATTTAAACTGGCAGGACAGAAATTTCATCCTGTGTGGATAAATATCCTTGTACAATTTAAGCCGATGTAGAGGGACAAAAGGACTCAAATATGTGAAGTTTTATATCGAAGGCCCTGTGGATGATTGATGCTGGTGTCTGGGTTTTCCTCGGCGTCACATTTCCATCGTTGGAAAGCTGTGAAATGGAGCTGTCACTATGTAGCAGTGCTGATCGTGTCTGATAGAGCGGGTTATCTACGCGCGGGTGCCGCACCTAGGAGGTCATATCACACGCCCGCCACAGCCACAAATAGGGATGGATGGCAGTGTACAAATACTGCTTATCTACACAGCTATCTAGACGTTTATTGTGTTACCCAGTACAAAGCCACTTACAGAGACCTGCCATATCAGATTGTCCTGTTCGTACTTTCAAAAAGACTGGTATCAGCTTTACAAATTAGCACAGATACACGTTTTGAGCAGAGATAAAATAATTGCTTTTAGAAAGGTTTTTTTTTTTTTTTTTTAAAGATGAAGTATATACTATTAACACTGCTAGCTTCACCAGATAGATTGGATCACAACAGCTGGTTTTGTGATGTTGTTAGGTGATGATTTATGCTTCTGTAGCCACAAGTCACAGTGATTTCAACATTTCTTATTAAATAAAATTGTGTGTAAAAGTCAAATTCCCGGTAAGGAAATACTCTACCTCCTGAATAGCTCATCTACCAATCAGAGAAGTTGCTGTTACCTTTAAAACCTTGCCAATTTATTGGCATTCATTGGTATTTAGCAGTGACGCCCACTACTATGAAGCACTGCAAATTAATCTAATCAATTGAAAGCATATTTTAATATTTTACAACAACTTAAATTATATTGCTTTTACACATAACAATCAATGAACAACATATTGTTTTTTATTTATGTCATTAGCTTCATGGGATTTATTAACTTATAAAATGTTAAATTCACAATCTTGAACTTTTGTTTTTTTGCTTCAAATCAAAGTTTGCAATGCTGTGAATTCATATCAAAGCAAAGAATTATTTGACACTGTTTGACTCCTTTTTCAGTGGAGAAAATAAATGCTACAAATATTTCCAGAAAAAAGGTCTCTGTTGCAAAAATAATGACAGATTTTGAAAAAGGATTTCTGAACACTCCCCTCAGCTCCAGCTGGAAAGACAAACATATAGTCCCGCCCTAAAATCAGACTATTGGTTGAGCCAAAGTCAAGCTAGTTAATATTCTCAAACAAGCTGGGATAAGATAAACTACTAAAGCATCAAAAATGACATATTACCTCTTTAAAAATGTATTTCTTGTATATATTTTATGTTCTCAGTCCTGTCCCCACTATCACCTGGAGGAAGATGAGTGGGAACATCCCCAAAAAAGCCCGACTGCGCAAATCACAGGCTGTTCTCGAGATCCCCAACATCCAGCTAGAGGATTCTGGAAGTTATGAGTGTAAAGCTGAGAACACCAAAGGAGGCACAGCATTCAGAGGACACCTCCAGGTCTACAGTGAGTACAGCTCTGCTTCTGAAAAACTGTGCAACCAGATCATTAATAAGTAAAGTTATTTAAAGAGGTCATCGGATGCAAAATTCACTTTACAAGTTATTTGAACATAAATATGCATTGGAAGTGTGTGTACATCCACGCTATAATGATACAAATCCACCCAGTGTTTTAAAATCACATTTTAAAATCCCCTTTTTCAATTCAGGCTGTTCTGAGATTCCTGTCAGAATGATGTAGTTCTGTACAGGCCTCTCCCACGATAGTTGATTAACTCGGCCGTCTTACCTTAGACCCGCCCTGAGTGAGCTGTCCTCAGTACACCATTGTGTCGAATCCGGTGCAGGGGAAGACAAGAACGTCTCCGATTAAGCAATTGAGGCGTTCTGTTGTTGGATGTAATAACGAACATAGCAGTCGTCATTTACTCCCGACATCTGAGCTGCTGAAGACGCAGAGAATTTACGTTACTTTCATTTTTGAAAGGAATGCGCCAATCCCCGATCTGCCTAAATGCATCTATGTTCACGTCGCCTTACCTAATATGTGCTAGTTTCACGGCTGAAGTTTACAGTCTGCTCGTCCCTCCACTGAGGAGAGAGGCAGGGTCAGCAGAGCAGCATGACTAAAAAAACGGCTTGCTGAAAAAAGAGCTGATTTTGACAGGGTAAAAAGGTGTTTTTTACACTATCATTGAGAAATTTAAACCAAAGTATGTTATAGACTTTTCATTAAGACCAACTTGTGTAAAATGGGCATCCGATGACCCCTTTAAGGTTTATGTTTGCATTATATATAATAAGAGAAACAGAATGAGCAGGATGCATAATTTCATTGTGCTCATTTGTAAATTGTGTCAAAAGCGTCTGCTAAATGAATAAATGTAAATGAGCGAGTGGGGGACTGCTATAGTGAAAGCCAAGTCAAGTTTATCCTATGGGCTTGAATGATGACTCAAATCATCTGGCTTATTGGGGGGAGATGTGCATATGAAGATGTAATATATAAAGATCAAACCAGGTATGGGCAACTCCAGCTCTGGAAGGCCACCATCCTGTCGAGTTTAGCTTTTATTCCCAATTAAACATACCTTAAAAATCTGATCCCTGGACCAGACTATCATAGTAACTTCAGGATGGGTTCTATAGTGGAGGTCTTCAATCCTGCTCTTAAAGACAGACTGTTCTACAATGTTTACTTCTAAGTTGCTTCAGAACACCACACTGATGATTTTCAAGCAATCATGAAGACTTTGAGCTAGCTGGTTAGCTGGTTGAGGGCTGGTTTTAGATTAGGGTTGGAGCTAAACGTATACAGTACAGTGGGTCTCCAGTAGCAGGGTTGAAGACCTTTATTCTATTATAACATCCATCCACATCACAAAACCCTTTAGCAATGCTTTCACAGCCACCCAGAACACCCTAGTTTTGGGTGGACGAGCACTACTCACATTTTCTTCAGAAAATGTACAAATGTAAGAGCTATTTGTAAAAAAGGCTTTGAAGTAATGTGTCGCAGTAGCGTGGGAATGGGATCCGTTGAGTCCATTTCTGATTAGGTTCCTTCATAAATTATTCCACAGGGCATACTCTCGCTCTCTTTGGCATAATTCTAACTGGCCTTTATGACAGAAGGTATAAATTTAAGCAAAGTTGGCCAGCTTACATTTTTGTCAAAGTTTTGCGAGGACAAACTGGCTCTGTCCTCAGAAGACTTTTGTCCAATTAAATTTTAGGGGCTATTTTATCATTATTCTTGCTTGCATAGCTGAAAACTCTATATTTTTTGACCTACATATTTCCCCTGACCCACCGTAGCTTTTATAGAGGCCTAATACTGGCATCTGGGACCTCCATTCATCTTTCGCAGACTTCTCCTTTTCCGTTCGATAGGGTTTGTGACTTAGATGAAGTGTGTTATGTCATAAAAGTAAGTGTATCAGCGGGCCACAAGATGAATGCAGTGTCCCAGTGATTTTATGAAAACCAGGTTTTAAGAGGTTTATGACTGTCACTGCGATCTATGATTCATCACACAGTCTGGCTGAACAAAGCTTGACAAAACAACAGCTGTTTGTCTTATCCGTTACAACAATGTCCAAATATACTTTTATTGTGTTCTTTCTGTTGTCTTCATTAATTATTTTAGTAGTATTTTAGGGTAGAACTGTTAAATGGATAGTTCACCCAGAAAATGCTGTTCATTTCATCACCCTCAGGTTATCAAAGATGTAGGTGACTTGTTTTCCTCAGTAGAACAGTAAAGAAGATTTTTAGCTCAAACCATGGTCCTTGGTGATTCATAAAGTGCAAGTCAGCATCTACGGAGCAATTATCGAGAACAATAACTATGCGATAACTGTAAAGTTTTACCAATTGTTCTAATTCTAGAGAATAGAGAGTAGCAAAATCTACACCACAGCTGATAATGACACAGAGGAACAATATCACTGTAAGCAATTTCAGAATGATGTTTTGCAGCTGATGAAAGATAAAATCATTGAGAGCCATTTAGATTCCATCTGACTTTAAAAAGCTTGAGTATTCAAAGCGGCAGATGACACGCATACAGTAAACATATTTTTATCACCAGTTATCAAGCCTATTTGTTGTAGAGCTGAAATACAAGGCACAACTTTAGCCCAGATTTGTGCCCCAAATTACAGGCTGGACGTGTCAACATTTGTTGCCAAAATTCAATGCTAATTCAACAGATTTTGGGCAGTTGGAATCGACCAATTTCACAGAAAATCACATAATTTATGACTTTTTTTAAATTTCAGACTATGATTCATGCAGTTGGAAAAAATCGAACATGTTTGATATTTTGAGAAGGAGTGGGAACTTGACTTTTAACCTCCATGTCCCACTCACAAAGTGCTCACAACTGAATGTGGTGGGTCTTTTAGTCAAGTCTGGCTCCATTCTGGAGTATAACGCCCACTTTTTACCAGAAAAATCCTTCTAAATATATAAATCAAGTCCCTTAATCAACAGACATTATTGGACCTTTATAAGGAGAAGTCTCTTCCCAGACTACCCAGACTATTTATGGAAACTTAATTGTGAGTAAAGACCCTTTATAAATCCAAGTAATGTCATCATAACCAAAGGTAAAATTAATATATGAAAACCTATGGTATATGGGGTCAGCAAGAAAAGTCCTTTTGTGCAAGAACCTTTGAGTAAGTGAAAAAAATGCTACAAAAGTTCAGTACATGTTAAACTGGTTTTAAGATGTGTTTGCTTGTAATTAAAAATTAGCATGTGTTTATAACTTATTATTTTGGCCTCCACTGTCAAACTTTAAAATGCTCTTGGAGTAAAGGCCGTTCCACACTGAGAGCGATGCGTAAAAAAAGCGAGGCGAATCGCTGACGAATGGTGCTTTCACACCGAGCACAAAACGATTGTTCGCCTTCTGCTTCTGCTAGGTGGCGCCGACCATGTATTTTTCCTCAAATATGTATCTCGTATATAGATTTAACATCGTCCGATGCTCACAGCATTAAATTAAGATAAATAAAGTTTGATTCTACACCAGAAACAAATATCTTTAATGCTTCCATGAATATCCTATAATATAATTAGAGGTACAATTAGCATCAAGCTACACTTGAAAATTTATGCAAGTATTAATGTATTTGTTCATAAATCACTTTAAACCATCATCAAGCGCTTCCAATAACTTCCGATTGTGATCTATAGTTGATTTTGATTATAATACGCAGACTTTTTTATGTCATCAGTATCCTTTATTGTTATAAAAAATACCATGAGCTGTATACAAAACACATACAGAAAATATATTGCTATAATCATATGTCTATTTGCTTTCATATTTCATGTGTTGAAAAATGTTTCACTCGATTTTTTTTAAGACGGTCAAAAAGTTATCTATGTTCAGACACCAACAACAACAACATCTCGACATCTATATTCTTTGTATGTTGGTTGAAAGTCCTCTACTTCTGTGTTTTTACGCTCATGCTCAGTACAGTATTCTGAGCTTTTAGCGCCACTGCGTCGACCTTTTGTGTAACAGCTATTGCTCTGGCCACGTGATGTAATGCTCAAATCTTATTGGACGGCCCGTATTTTTGCTTTGCGAAACTGAAAAGATTCGTCGGACTGTTTGGAAAAAAAAAACATTCGCATTTTCATTGTGCGAATGTTCGCGGCCTATGTGAAAGCATACATAGGAATCTGTTGTTTTATTACAGCACGTCATCGCGTCTGATATACGTTTCACATTTTCACGCTCAGTGTAGAAAGGCCTTTAAGGCTCACAGCAACTGCCTTCACCTGCAAAATGTATTCCAGACACATGTCTGCTCTTAAAATTTGCATACACCCAATTCAGTCTGCAAGCCCCTTTTTTCTCGACAGATGTGATTGAAGGCTTGCCTTAAGCGAGCTTCTTTCTCAGAGCAGGTTAACCGTCTGCCGCAGCTTGTGTGAATTATATGTCACATGCAGCAGCCGCAGATCGTCTTGTATGTTTTGTGTGAGCAACATGTCAGGGGCCGCCGACGGGCAGGGGTTTGCATTCTCCTCAAGGCTACGGCTTGCCGTTATTGCCCTGGCTTTGGGTCTGAAGTGAGGAATAGAGGTGTGGATAGTGGGAAGCAGTAAGTTTTATGTCCAAGAGCTGTAACTCAAGGAGCCCATGCCTTTGCCAGAGGTTACCCACACCTTTCCTCTCAACCTCATGAAATTGACTCAAGATGAAGATTCTGGTCACACTTTTCTGGTCACACTGCTCCGGGTGTGTGTTCACGGTGTGTGTGTGTTCACTGCTGTGTGTGTGCACGTTGGATGGGTTAAATGCAGAGCACGAATTCCGAGTATGGGTCACCATACTTGGCTGAATGTCACTTCACTTCACTTCACTTTATTTTAAGGTCCAGTTCTCACTATTAACTATTAACTAAAACTTTTGCCTCAATAAACTCCTAATTGCGGCTTATTAATAGAAAGAAATGTAGTTGTTAAGTTTAGATATTTGGTAGGATTAAGGATGTAGATTGTGGTCATGTAGAATGTGTGTTTTATAAATTTTAATAAACAACTAATATGCTAGTAAAATGCATGCTAATAAGCAACTAGTTAATAGTGAGAATTGGTCGCTATACTAAAGTGTTACCAAAATTTTAAGTCTGATTGCTTTAAAGATTAATAATATGTGTATCCTTAACAAGCCTCTAAACATTTGACTGTTAATTTTGTTCACATGAAATTCAAAGACTTTCCTGTGCATGCTGGGTAATAAAGGTCCACTGCTTTCATAACTTTTCTGCTTATCATTCTTAATGAAAACACTCCCCACTGATCCTCATACATATTCATTCTGCAAAAGGACAATGCGACACAGGCTACCTACGAACTGCATCTGTGCTTCATGTTAACAAAGTTATATGCGCTGGATCTCTTCCAAAATCATTCCTAACACATTTTTCAAAACTGCATTCAAAACTGTTTTTTGTTTAGTTAGCATCTCTTTTTTGTCTGGGGGGGTAAATAAATGTTGTTGATGAAAATGTATTTGTCAACACAATTAACACTGCTGCCAGCCTGGGTAACCGTTCATATTGCCCATGCCAGAAATGGCAATGTAATGTAAAAAGATCATTTGATTTGTTCAACTTTGTAAATAAAACAAAGACTGGTGGATTGTGTTTTACAAGTAAATACAATTTCAGTCTTTCTACATTAAAAAACATTTTTTTAATTCAGTGTGTTACATGCAGATACTGTTTTTTTTTTTTTTTTTTACAAATTAAGGTAAATTCATTTATTTATGACAATTGTAAATCCTACAGTTTATTTTTAATTTTCAGTGTGGTTATTTATTTATTTTTTGTGAAATAATTATTTGATTTTTATTGCATTTTTTTTATTTTATTATTATTAATTTATTTTCATCTTTTTTTCTATTCTTTTTTTTTTGTGTGTGTGCAAATTTCACCACGACAAGTACAAATCTGAAGGGGTAAAAAATCCTTACAGTTAAGCCCTGATCTTGCACATGTTCCTTGTCTCCTCTGTGTTCCTGGCACAGCTCTGCCGCAGTGGATCAGCATGATAAATGACACTCAACTGGACAGCGGAGAGCAGCTCCATTGGGAGTGTCGAGCCACTGGAAAGCCCAGGCCCACATATCGCTGGCTGCGCAACGGAGAACCTCTCAACTCACAGGTACACACACACACTCAGAGAGAGAGCTCACTTGTGGGAAGGAGGTATCTCTGAGATCTGTTTAATATTTCAATTGTTTGTCAAATGGAGACTTTTGTTTAAGGCCAGAAACATACCTTATGTAAGCAAGCAAGCAACTCACAAATGCTGGGCAGCACAATGTAAGCTTATGGAACCTATTTACATACACTCTTGAAGGTGCTCCAACATGTTTTTTTAAATATGGTCCTCTAAAAGTCACACAATCAGCCTTAGAAAGCTGTTTGACTCGAGAACCAAATCTAACTGTTATTTAATACATAACATATCACTGAGTGGTAGTATAATGATATATTACTTGCCACATATTAAGGTCTCATGCTGGAGTCACTCTGGCAGACGTGTAATTGACATTACTTTGAGAAGCAGCCTGACAGGTGAACATGTGGTTCTAAAGCAACTGTCATCTCCCCACAGAGCAGAGTGGAAATGGTGAATGGGCAGCTTATCATTCACAGACTACAGCAGGCTGATTCGGGAATGTACCAGTGCATTGCAGAGAACAAGTATGGAGCCATCTACTCCAGCGCAGAGCTCAAAATACTAGGTGACTGCTTTAAAACTATTCCAGCATAACATGAAGTAGATACTTTTAATAGTACCTTTACTCACAAGGACATTTTTACATATTTATACTTGTTTCCTAATCATGCAAAGTAGCACAAACACACATGGCTAAAGCAGTTCAAAGCAAATGCAGGAACAAAAAGTAATAGATATATTGAAGAGCATTACGTCTGATGAACAATGTTGAAAAGGCCATTTAACCCCAAAGGTGAAGCTTGTGTCTCTCTTTCTCTCTGGAGTGTTGAGCAGGTCAGCTATTGACAGGCGGCTTTCAGTCAAACACAATGAATAATCCTGAAGCCTGAAACAGTCATTGCAGGATGGCAACAAAGACAAGACAGGGCCAAATAGCAATCAATTTCTACTTTTTTTTAACTAAAAAGTCTGTTTCAGGGAAAAGTCTGCTGGCAACACATTTGAGGAAGAAAGAAACTTTAGTGATTTTGAGTTAGGTGTCCACAAGGATCGGCTAAACTGAAGACGACACAGACAGAGCTGTCACAAACAGCCCTGCAGTACGACAAGCAAGATAAAAAGAGAGAAAGAGAAAGGGATTGAGGAAAAAAAAGTTATGTTGGATCCTATTTAGCTTGTTTTTCAGACTCAGTGTAATCAGAACAAAAAAAGAGTCGTTTATGAAAGCGCCAGTGCTCTCAGCCTCTCGATGCCCAGGACGAGACAAAAGAGAGATGCAAACTCGGATTGCGTGTTTACTGGAGACACCCTCATTTTCTCCCTGTCAGCTTTGATTGTCCCACACATTCCAAGATTCATGTGGTCGTCTTTTCATCACTTTCCTGGGGGTCATTTTCATTTACATTCCTTATTATGCGCTTTTGTTTGTCCACAGAGCTCTGATCATTCTAAGACAAGACGAACACAAACAATTCTTTTTTTTGACAGCATTCATGTTCGGTTCATTGATGAAGCCTAATGACTCAATGTAGCAGGAAGAAAAAAAATAAATAATATTTAAGAAATCTTGTAGAAAAAATTAAGAAACCTTACTAATTGATTTGAAAAAAATATGTATGTATGTATACACACACACGTGTACATATATTTTTTTTACAAATGAATAATTAAGATTTATTTAATATTATGAGTCTCTCCTGCTCACCGATGTTGCATTTATTAGATAAAAAATACAGCAAAAACCATAATATTGTGAGATATTATTACAATTTAAGATATTGGTTTTCTGTTTTAGTATTTCTATTTGAATATATTTTAAAATGTAATTTATTCCTGTGTTGGCCAAGCTGAATTTTCAGAAATCATTCTAATATGCTGATTTGGTTCAATTATTATCAATTATTCTGGGTCCTCAGTTAATACTAAAGGTTCTTTATATTGTTATAAGTGTTGAAATATCATCTGTTATACATTATATCAAACATTATAATACATTATATTTATCACATTACATTATTATATCTTTTATACATAATAAATGTCTTTACATGTATACATTATGAATGTGTATTTATCCTGATCATTCAAAATGAAATTAAATAATAAAAATAGTTTATACATTTTTTTTTTATTAAAGTCAAATTTAATGTAATTTTATTACATAAAAAATAATCAATAAATCAATGCACACACACACACACACACAAAAGAAAGGGTGCAATATGGTCTTATTATTACACAGGCACAATTGCTAAAAGAACAATATTAAATGCTAGACTCATAACATATAATTTTCAAGAGACTGTGACACACTGAATATTCCCCCTCACTGGTCCATTTCCCTCCAGCTCCAAAGTGCTTATTTAGCCCTCTGGATTGACAGTCAGAAGAGATGTTTTTTGTTTTTTTGTATTTGTGACAAATCCTCCAGTTACTCAATGCCTATGGGGAGAGCTGTCTTCTGTGACTTAGTCTATTCTATGTTATAAACGCGAGCACATATTGCAGTGACATATTACACGGCTAACAGCAGCCTTCATTTGGATGAGCCATAGCTGCAGGTTGACTCGTGTGCCGGTACATCTGAATGTGTGCCACTGCCGTGCCGCTCGTACCCTGGAGGCCAGCGAAGTGGGCTGCCCAGAGTGAACCAGCAGTGGGTCGCCGAGTACGAAAGACCTCTTAGTATTCACAGTGAGAGACGCATGTCAAAACTCCTTCTTAAAATCATCCACTGAGTCGCCCGTAAATGCTGTATGCCACACACACATTAGGCACACACACATATTTGTCACCACAAAGACAAAATGCCCCAAAATGCCCCCGCACCCAACTCCAGGCTTACAAAAGTCGTTCATTGGTCCCGACTCTCTCAGCATGTTCCGGGGGTGGTGGATTGTGGGGCCCTTTGGCAATTGCAGAGATTAAAATGTCATCTTTTCTAATGTCACCCGTAAAAAACATGGTGCAACCTTTGACTAAACACTCCTGACGAGACCTGTCAGCATGTAGCTATAGGCCCCAGAAGGCTCCAGCAGCTCTGCAGACATCATCGCTTTTAGCCCATATGTGTTTAGCTCTGCTCACTAGAATACCATCACACAATGTCCTCCCCAGCCACTGGAATACATGTCCTTGAAAAGCTCAGGCCTTTAATGCAGTCTCTTTATACATGAACATCAGTATACAGAACTGAGCATCTCTATGATTGGGCATGGAATGATGTATTTTGGTAACACTTTAGATTAGGAAACACTATTTACAATTAATAATTGGCTTATTAGCATGCATAATACCAGCATATTGTCTGTATATTGGTACTTACACTCATCTAAAGGATTATTAGGAACACCTGTTCAATTTCTCATTAATGCAATTATCTAATCAACCAATCACATGGCAGTTGCTTCAATGCATTTAGGGGTGTGGTCCTGGTCAAGACAATCTCCTGAACCCTAGATCCCTTAACCTAACTCATACCTAAACATAACTACTACAATAACTACCTTAGGAATTTTTGAGGGAAAACTCTTACACTCATGATACACGGGGCAATTTTTTGAGAACTTTTGTCAGGCAATTTTTTTTTAGGAATGTTGCTTAGCCACTGCTATACAATCTGTACATTCACTACTTTACATTGTAGTAAAGTGTAATTAATTAAAAAGTTAGAGCTCATTAAGAAGAAAATTACCATTTCCCCAGCCAAAGACTTTGGTTTACCGCAGACAAATGTTGACAAAAAAAGTAGTTAGTAAAACATTGTTTAAAAAAAAGTTAAAGTCATTGTTTTGTCTTCTGAGAAGCAAGTAAACATCTTACAGAACTTCTAAAAGTAAGTTCTAAACATCGATCAACTTTTTCAAAAGTTTACATCCCTCTAGCTCTCAATGTCTTCTCCAGCAACAGTCAGTGTTTCACCCTTTGTAATAGTCCTTCAGTTGTCTTCAGTTTGATAAGACAGATATCAACATCATACAGTCACTGTTGTAAAATGGTCACATGTGCAGAAGATGTTGGAAAACTATAACAAAACATAAAAACAGTCATGGATAATCCAGGTAGCAATACACAGTATTAAGAATCAAGTGGATGAACGGGTTCATTTGTGTAAATTCAGTTAATATTTTATATTGTATAAAATATAAACAACACTCCCAATTATGATATTTCCAATCTCGTTTTAACAGCCCAGTCCCTGGGTTTTTCCCCATTTACGCAAATTAGGATTTAAAGACTAAAGAAAAGTTTTGGGTGATTTTTTTTTTTTTCTTATTTGAAAGAATTTTAATAACTTTTGAGGCTCCCTTTTAAGTTTGCTTCAGCCCCCTATTGGGCCCCGGCCCCCTGCTTAACTATCATTGCATTAACATCAGCACTAAACTGCATTTGATTTTGTGACTTAGCAATTGCATTCTACTCATCGGATGCATCAGCTTGCCGAGAAACTCCCTGCAGACAGATTAGACATTTAACAGTAATTATCTTCAAATGCGCTTGTCAAGGGCTGAATTATTCTTTATCGTTTAGCCTGGAATTGTTTTACTTCTGGTAGACCGTCACGCATAACAATAAAGCTACTAATTATGAACCCATCATTCAGAACGACAGCAATGCCATCATTACAATCATTCCAGAAACCTTTATCTCCCTTTAGAGTCCCACAAATCCCCTGTCTCTGAAAACAGACCTGTTATTTTATTAAAAAATCGCTCGTTTATTCAGTTCCTACTGCTCTTGTGGGCTCAGTAGTTCTACGAATTGTAAAAAGAGGCAAGATAGATGGTGTCGCATGTGAATATTTACAAAAGCATGCACATGTCATTAGTTGAACAGGCCCATCTTAATTGCATTGTTGAACAAATGTGTGAATTATGCATTGCATATAACAAATTAGATTTTTAGATACTGTGTTTGTTCTGGTCTCTTAAGATTCAACAAATCCTTTAAGGTGATACTATGTGTTTTCATAAACAGCGTCAGCTCCCATGTTCAGCACCAACCCTGTCCGGCTCATCGCAACCGTCGGAAAAGATGTGTCTCTGGAGTGCCGTCCACGTGCATCACCCAAACCCAGAATCTCATGGAGGAAAAACGATAGGAGAGTCCAGCCCAGCCGAAGGTGAGTCTAAATCCCAGCTGAAGTGCAGTTAGCTCAGTGGCTCTACATGTTTTGCATAAAAGTGTGATAATTATCAGGATTCAGGATGAAGCAGTGGCAGTCCACTCCTGAGGGTCCGTGTTTTTAATTGATTCCAATTAAATATGCCCATAAACACGCATATATTTACATGAATCTGTGTGCACAGGGGCTTTAATCAATGTTCTTGTCCAATGATTACCGGTCTCATGCTGGGTTCGGCTCTGCTGAGGTGCGATGTGATGACAGGTTTGCTTGCACTCTCAGAGCTATTAGGCAAGTTTGCTGTGCAGGGTTGCATTGTGATTGATGTCATGTTGATTTCTTATTTATTAGTTTGTGTTATTAATATGCTCAGTAGAAAAAAATGGCACTTTTGTTCAGCGAGGATTCTAATCAAAAGTGTCAAATTCAAATATTTTTCATTTCACAAAATAAATAAATGAATGAAATATTTCAAATAAATGTTCTTTTAAACTTTTCATAAAAAGTTGGAAAAAAAATGTACCATGGTTTTCACAAAAAATATTGATCAGCACAACTTTTTTTACACTGATAAGAAGAAGAAATGTCTCGAGCACCAGTTCATTATTAGAATTATTTCTGAAGGATGATTTGACACTGAAAACTGGTGTATTGGCTGCCAAAAAAAATCAGCTTTTGCATCACATAAATAAATTGCATATAAAAATGCATTAAAATTGAAATCATTTATTTTAAATGATAATGATGTTTCATAATAAATACTGTTGTACTGATCAAATAAATGCAACCTTGGTGAGCAAACACATAAAAAAATACAAATCTCAAATATTGCAACGGTAGTATATTTAAATATCCGAAGTCAATCTCACTACCATCTCAACAAGATAACACCAATTAAATATTCAAGCTTACATTCATATGCAAAAAGAGAATGCAGAATTATGCAAAATTAAAGTAGCACTGCCTTGAACAACAGTGGAGTGTACAGTTTAGTGGTCATTATAGAAAAAAAATATGAATATTTTACTGTTCAAGGCTGCTTTTGACCAATCAGAATCAAGTGTTCAATAGAGCTACATAATAAGTGTGTGTAATTAAGTTCACTAACAGTAACAGTACATTATTGGCATTATTTTTCAACATTTTTTATGTGTAGTTGTCCATTTTTTTTTATTTTTGGTGCGGTCACTGATACTCAGTCCAAAAAAATTCTTATTTCAGTCTTTTGTCCTTATTACAGTCTGAGATGCTGTGGAAAGGATGATATTTTAAAACGTGCACATTAGAACAGAATGCAGGGTTAAATGTAACCCATTTGAGTCAGTTAATGTATGACATTCTGCTTTATTCATCTGTTAAGGTCTTGTACATGTAACCTCATTAGAATTCAAATATAGCTTGTTTGAGCCATAATACTGTAGAGCCTGTTGGCTGATAGCTCATCCGCTGTAGCCATTCATTTATGCATAATCTTAAATCAGCATGAGGAAAATGAGCGCTAGCCCAGGTACAAGCTCTTGATGGAGAAGACATGTCACTCATCATGAGTGACAGATCTGAAATTATCGGCCCCCGTCGAGCGCTGTAGGCTACAAGCCTGCAAAAGGGCTGCTGTTTAATAACTGAGAGTCTTCACCACAGACACGTCTAGACGCAAGGACCTATTCATCTGAAATAATTCATATTATTAATATCATTTCCATGGTGTCATTGGTTGCTGTGATGGTTTATAAATAAGCTAAATAGGAAACTTGGACAATTTTATAAATGCAGCAAAAAACAAACACTGAGTAAAAAGTTGTATTAGTATAAGCCATATTGCCAAATGATGAAATAAAAGTTCAACTGAACTCATAGCCTTGTGTGTCAAAAAAAATATCCTCATTTCATCATTTGCTAACCCTAAACTTGTTCCAATCGTATAAGACTTACTTAAAGGAACACTCCACTAATTTTGAAAATAGGCTAATTTTGGGAAAATTAAAAATAAAGTTGGAAAATTAGCCTATTTTCAAAAATAGTGGCGTGTTCATTTAAAGGGGTCCTATTATGCTCTTTTACAAAGTCTTGATTTTGTTTTGGGGGTGTACTAGAACATGTTCTCATTCTTGGTGGTTCGAAAATCGCATTATTTTTCACATAATTTACATTATTACAATACCTCTCTCCCCAGCCTGACACAAACGACTCGATTAGTTCCGGTGTCCTGACATTTTATCCTACCCATCAGATTTTCCTACCGGAGCTTACTGCGCATGCGCACATCAATATTCCGTCCTTTTTCTCACGCTGAACAACAATATTTAATGCATCTGCATTACTGTAAGTGGTAGGTTTAGGGTTGGGGTAGGTGTAGACGTTAATAAAACACAATCTAATAGGTAGAAAAAATTATTTATTGTTGGTTTCCGGTAGCTGTATCTCACCGCAAATATAACACATAATTACTGTATTTGCATTACTGTAAGGGTAGGTTTAGGGTTGTGGTAGGTGCAGACATTAATTTAATTTAACAGGTAGCATTTTTCGTTGTCGAAAATGTCTGAAACAAATATGTAAAGTATGACGTATTGCTCCAAACAATAAGAATATTATTTTTGTGTGAACTATCCCTACGAATTACACTATGCATAATGTGGTTGGTTACATTTTTATAATTTTGTATTTGTGTACCTGCGTCTTACCAGTTTAAAACAGTACTGAACTCTCTTTCTTTACACATTTTTAAGTGTCGTCATCCTGTGAATTCGCACCTAGCTTGGTTTTGAATACTGTGTGCCACTGGCAATGATCGTGAGCTAATTTACTCCTGTCAAGACTGTGATGAAACCTGAAACAGGAAGCAAGTGCTTCCGGAAAGCATATTCCTATTTAGCATATTCCTATTACACTTTCCCCAGGTTCTCTTTTCTAAAGGATATGCATGTCCAAAGTCAATGCTGACATTTGCATTGCATAATTTTGCACTAATTTGTAACCTTTACATGATCACCTATTTTTATAAAAAGATGCAAATTCACAAATGATCTCGACTCTATAAAGCCTACTGTATCATATTTGAGATGCAAATTTCGAAGGCCTCTAAATGATCAAAACTTTGCTGAAAAAATAAACTATTGTACACAACCTTTTGCATGCATTCTGGTGACTGATTGATAGTTTATATTTATTTTTAGCAAGTAAAAGGCCTTTTAGTATAACTGTGAAATATGTCCTGTACAGGTTAGGATACACGTGTTTGTTTGCTGTGAAATCTTTACTAATTTAAGTTCTGAGTAAACATGAGAATGATATTTCAAGATGGACACTTACCGAACTGAAGCAATTTAGGTTTACTTGAGTATCCATATATCATGTTACAGAAAAATGTGAATGCTTATTTTCATCTTTGAATCCTCATTGTATTGCATTGCATTATATGTTTTCCCCGCCACGATAAAAACTACAGAGCTCTGATCATAAAACTAAGAATTTAAATTTAATCTTACTAAGACATATTACTGAGAGATGTAGAGTGACAACTGATATTCATTTTAGGTAAGTGTTATACTGTTCTCACTGTTTTACATTACAAGATATCAGAATTTCATCTTACTTTTTGGCCATAAAAATATCAAGAACTGCAACACATTGCATATTTTTGCTCAGTTTGGGCCTCTGAGGGGTGTGAGTTTTCTCTCTCTCTCTCTCTTTGAGTTTTTGCTCCATATTCTCTTATATCATACTATTTGAGACATAAAAGCTGGATGCATCACATATGATACATAACAGTCACATATGATTACCTTTTTCAGATTTTTGTTGATTTGATTTTGTCTTCAACAAACAAACTCTTAAATTAAATTAAATTATTCAAAATAAATTAAAATATAAAGTAAAATAAAATAAATTAAAAAATAATTTTCAGACAATTATTTCATATGTCAGGCTTTACAGAGTCAAGCAAATGTATTGACATTTATTAAGCAAATTATTTATTCTAGGGTAAAAACAAGGTCACCAAGTCCTAACTTTGTCCTTCTACAAGTTGCAAAGCCAACAGTGAAACAGTCATATACGCCCTCACTTCATATTAAAAATGATGCCATACACACATACAAATAAATTTGAGCACACCTTAACTAACAGGTTCTGCAGACCCAGAGTCCCCAATTCACCACATATTTATCACAGGCCGTGCTCGGTTGCAAATGGATGCTGCAAAATTATTTACGAGCGTTTCTGCTGACAGTGGTGCCATTGCAAAGCAGGCAATTTATTCTGAGAAATAGCCACTGGGATTTGCGCTCTTTTCAAATTGTCCTGCAAAATGGCTTCGCCAGCCCAACAGCCCCAGACCAGTCATAAGGCACAACCGCACACACGTACAGGCCTCGGCTCAGACCGCAGAGAGTCGCTAAAAATGTCCACACGCAGCACAAAGCCGGCTCTCACCTTGACACCCTTCCTCACTTCCTGCTGCTTATCAAGCCGTAGTTCCATTCTCTCAAATCAATAATTCACAAGTAATGGTGTAACCAACATTCAGATGATATTTGCCCTTGCAGCGGCCACATGCAACAGCAAAAGATACAGTTGAGTCAGAACAAAATGTTCTTGAGGTCAGCCGCGCGGTTTGTCAGACGATGTGGAATCGTTCATGAAGTGGTGCAGATCACATCTGAAATGATGTTGTTTGCCGTGTGATAGATGTTTGTTTGTACACGCTGACTACTGATAGATGGGAGAAGTGAACAGCCCAAGAATGCTCTGTTCTTCAGGTAACAAGGTGATGGATGGACTTTGAGCTGGCATGATCTGATATATTGTGTGGCAAATTTGTCTGAGTCGTGCAATTTATTGTATTTCCTTTTTTATGACATGGCAAGGGCAGATATAGTTCCTTTTTTCCGCTTTTTGTTATTTTAGTGCTGCCATATCTTTTATAATTGAAGGACGTTTTACAGAGAGGCTGTGTAAAGTATATCTGATTATTCGGCCAATGACATGGTCTAGTGTTTTTATCTAAATCAATTGATTTATTTAAAAATATAATGAACAAATTCCTTTAGTTGAATAGACCTCTTGTTAGATAAAAATGCATTTTGATAGTCAAAAAAAAAAAAAAATGAAGAAAAAGCTTAATTAAAACGATGATCCTCTTATAAAATTTGTTTGGAATAATTATGTTTTAGAAAAAAAATATATGTAATAAGGTGGTCTTGTTATTTATTTATTTATTTTTTAAATAATGGAATAACTTTTTACTGAATCATTGTCATGTGGTGCAATCAATGTGAAGAAACATGCATGATGATAGTAGTAATAATAATAATAATAATAATACAAATATTAGAAAAGCCCTTAATTTATGAATTAATCATTCACAATGCCTTAAAATATATTTGTAAAATAATAATGATACTTATTTAAGATATAAGGAAAATATTTCACTTACACTACATGACATTAAATGAAACATTTTACAAACAAAATAAAACCATATAAAAACATTGTTCTAAATTCTACCAGATTAGGGTTCTTTGGCTAGTAACAATAGCAGAACCCTTTATTTTGTTTTTCTTTGCTTTGTGTTTTTAGTTGTGTGTTTCAGTTTTTAGCTTGTGTGTGTGTGTGTGTGTGTGTGTGCTGAATAAACCCCTTTTTATAAGGTTAAATAAAGAGGCATGCTTTGAAAATGTTACATGGAATATTAATGCCAAACCATTTTTTATTATGCATTATGCATGTCTTATAACAAAGAAAAAATGAAAATGCAATAAAATCAAATGGATGTAGTGAAGGCCAAGTTCCAGTGAAATAACTTCACAATCCTCTATGATGCGTTACGTCCATCATTATGTTTGTGTTTTGGTGTAATCGAGGCACAGTTTTTCTCCTCAGATAATGAGGTTGCAGGGTCAGACTGCATCTGTCTGGGTCACAGTGTGCCTTTTTCATTTGTTTAAGTAAAAGCTGTTACGTTTATAAAGGCCATACGTTGCTTTTGTGAATAAACAGCATGTGAGCCATTCACAATGATAAAAGGAAAAAGTGATAAGTCATGGGATAGCTTTAATGTTTTTGTGACTGGGCATGTTTATTCATAAGCACAAGAAATAATTGAAAACACTAACAATATGGATCTTCAATAATTCAATATCTCTGTCATAACTGCTTAGTGGAGAAGAGGAAAGAAGTATCCTCAGCTGAACAGAGCTATATATGCTCTGTTAAAAACAAATAATAATAATTCAAAATGAAAAACACACAGTATGGCAGTCCATACTTTGGAATAAAGAACCCTAAACTCTAAAACAAAGGTTTCTAAATATGTGTGAAGAACCTTTAAAGAGCCATCATTATTTTAGGTGTTACCAGAATAGTGTGCCACGTCAGACATTTTCTGCTTCCTGTAGTGACGCTCACACAGTGTTTGCTAAATTATCGCAGATGAAATGGATTAGAAGCAATATTGATCAAATAAAATTGGTCAAGCCGAGCTCATTGTTAATGTTTATGTGTATATTTTGTTTCATGCATTGCGTATAATTCAAAGTTTATGTTTTGTGGATTATCACTATTAAATAAAACTGCACCTGGGCTCTCTACATCATCTTCCTCATATTTTAATATCAGCTACATTACACAGGCCAGGTGGTTGCTTTCTGGCCAAAGTCAAAAAAGTCCACCCCAAACTTTCCGTATGTTCTAGTGCTTCGATATGGCTTGTGTTCCTCCTTCAGGAGATTATTTCCCTCCAGTTTTATCATCCACCAGATTGAAATTAGTCAGGCCGCTTATAAAAGTAATAACACACCCCTGCTCGGTTTGAAGCATCATTCATGTCTTTGGCACAAACAGTGCCGGATGAGTTATTCGCTGAAGTGTAGAGTCTGTTCAAATCCCAAACCTTAAGAATAAACAGTAGTGAAGCGCGCCTTAGGAGGCTCCAAAGAAATCAGATTTAAAATAATCAGATCAGCGCTACCAACGTTATGAAAAGATATATAATGAAATGGTGCATGAGCTACAGTTTAGCGTAGAAGATCCAAGAGAGAATCGCATTGCTTGTTTCCATTATTCTAACGGCACACTACATAGTTGAAGTGGGAAAAGAGCGGCTCCTTTATCAATCAACAGAGTAGTCAAAATGGATTTTCAGTCAGATGATCGTTGAAATGAATTTTACAGACGTATTTGACTGGACACGGGTGACTTTAGTGAAAGGATTTTCTGACATTAGCTGTATCCAAGGAAGACGTCTCTAGATGAAGAGAAGCTCAATCGTGAGAGGAGCAGGGGTGGGATCGAAGCTGCCCTGCGTTTATCTGACATTGACAGCTGTGTGGAGTTAATGAAGGTTCGTAATTAACATGGATTTCCGCTAATGTTCAAGGGTTTTGTATTCCAAATTAAAAGTATTAATCCCATTAGTTCGAAAGTATGGGCAGCCATTCTCAAAACCCCAAGGGCAATCCTTCACTAACATCGCCAAAGAAGCCCTAGTCAGGGAAATGGAAAATCGGTCCATTGTAAACAAGCCTGTGATTATGTTCCGTGGTGTTTATCCAGCCGTTCCTGTACAGCGTGTGAATGTTTCGCGCTCACTGCGTTTTCAAAGATGTTTCTCCGGAGTAGAGCAAGTTCTTTGCATCAAGTGGCCTAAAATATATATTTAGGTGGCTCTAAGGGGACGTTTCATTTTTACTACCATCGTCACGAAGGCTCATTTGCATGTTGCTTATACCCACCGGTCTCCGCCGCTCGTCCTTTCTGGGTCTGCGTCCTTGTCGAATGTGGGTTCTCGCTTTCTCCTACTTGAAGAAACGTCTCTTAGTTGATTTCTCCTTATGAATTTTCCATGTACGGGTTTCACTTTGTCACACCTCTGAGTTTCTGCCTGCCAATTCTCATCAGCGTCTGCTGGATCAGGGGTGCTTAATGCTGTAAATATGAAAGCCAAACATTATGAGACAAATTAATGGGGAAGAAATTAGACTGACGGCTCCCTTTCGTCAAGACTGTTAGTTTTAGGCAGAAATTGAATTTTAATAAAATGATTGCTATGTAAATATTCATTGTCACACCTCTGCTAATCAAACCGGGGGGGGGGGGGGAATACTGGAATATACACCCATATATGAAGGTTGCCTTGGCCAGTGTTTAATTATCGTTTATATGCTTTTTTTTTCTTTTTATTAATACTTTGAATTAGTTTTTATTATTATACGTTCCATCATTTGAATATTTGTTAAAGTTTTATTATTTTTTTTCTATATATATATATGTCCTAGTAATTTTAGTACTTTAAGTATATGTAATGTTTACTTTTTACAATTTAATATATTTTACTTCAGTTCATGTTTATTTCAAATAACTTTTTATTTTCAAATAACTAGTTTTCAAATAACTAGTTTTAACAATAATAACCCAGATTTAGTGTTGGTTTTCCAGCAGTCTAATAGCAGTTTGCAAAATACATGACTTAAAATGTGACCCTAGACCACAAAACCAGTCATAAGGGTCTTTTTTTTATTATTGAGTTGTATATATCATCTGAAATTGGTCAATAAATACATGTTCCATTGATGTATGATTTGTTAGGATAGGACAATATTTAGGCAAGATACAACTATTTGAAAATCTGGAATCTGAGGGTGCAAAAAAATCTAAATATTCAGAAAATTGCCTTTAAAGTTGTTGTCCAAATTAAGTCCTTAGCAATGAATTTTACTAATCAAAAATTATGTTTTGATATATTTACGATAATAAGTTTACAAAATATCTTCATGGAACATGAACTTTACTTAATATCCTAATGATGTTTGGCGTTAAAGAGAAATCGGTAATTTTGACCGATACAATGTATTGTTGACTGTTGCTACAAATATACCCGTGCTACTTATGACTAGTTTTGTGGTGCAGGGTCACAAATGGTGATTGTTTCCAGAGAAAATGGAAGTACAAATGGTGTTAAGTAGATCTGAAAACGTTTACAAAGTTATTTAAAGTTGATAAGCAACTATCCTCTTTGAATGCTCAAAATGAATTGAGACCCAATCTTGACTAAACTGGACCAAAAATAAGATGTGAGTCCACATACAGTATGAATGCAATGATGTTTTTCATCTACTTAAAGAGGTCTGAGTTTAAGATAACAACTTTTTAGTGCATTCACTTTGTGCCACTTCAAGTGATGACTTTTTAAGAGCTATAATAAAACCGAGAGCCTGTTGCTCATATGCTCGAGTTCTCAGGTGGTCTCTTTAGGGCGAGTCATTTTTTTTTTTTTTTTTTTAATCTCTCCATTGTATTTTCCTGGACCTCAGACAAGAAATGACTTCTGTCTTTGTCTGAAGTTAATTCATTATATGAGGGCAGCACAGAGGTGCTCTCTGAAACTGAATAAGATAAAAACGTACGATAAGATAAAAGTGAGACTCTAGTTATCTCTGTTAAATTCAATTTGCCTTCCTGCTCTCTCTTGGTTTCAGAAAGAATGAAATGTCATTAGGAGTATATCTCATCTTGACTTCCACTGAAATTAACAGTATTCAGATTAAGGCCATTTGATGTGCCGTATACTTGGGTGAGCACATTAATCATCAGAGCATTCTGTCCTTACCAATACCAGCTATTTCACTTTAAGACCCGGTGTGACTTAAGCATAAGCTAAATTATGGAATATTATATGGAATATAAATGGATATTATCCATACTCTTACATCTTCTAACTGTTATAATTAACAGCCCTTTCATTGCTTTGAACAGTTAATTGGCTAATGTCTTTTGATAGCCATCAATGTACTAATCCTCACCAAAAGATACTATCAGTCATTTAACATTTTAAATGATTCTATTGACAATATTATCTTTAAATCTAGATGTTAAAATAACAATGAAGGACAAGACTTGTTCAAAGAGTGCAAGCAGGACGATGATCCTGCGGTTCATTCGAAGATCAAGTTCTGACATTTTGTATGCTTTTCAAAAACCTGAATCTTTTAAATATTCGTTTAAAATAAATTCACAAAACCTTTTTCATGTTTTTGTTTGCGCTCATGACATATTTATAATTACTCAGAACTTCAGAACAATAAAAGACAAAAAGGGGTCCCACTTTATATTAGGTAGCCTTAACTACTATGTACTTACATCAAAAAATAACTACAATGTACTGGTAACACTTTATTTTAAGGTGTCATAATGCAGAGTATGTATCTAATTAAGTACTTAGTAGTAGCCATTGTACTTACATGACAATAAATGTACTTACCATATAACTGAGTTATGGAACAGCCTGTACTTAGAGTTTGTTATTATGTACATGTAATAGGCAGCTACTGTTACACAGCTACTTGTATACTTAAGTACAATCTTGATACACTTAATTTTAAGTAGCTTATGCCTGTGTAATATTCTGTACTTGCAATGTAATTAGAAAGGTATTGCATGTATTTAAGCTGTGTACTGGTGGGTTAAATCAAACTAAGGTGCAGCTGGATAAGGTGTACAGTATAGATACACATGAAGTACACAAGTACAATCTTGATGCACTAAGTAGCTTATGTCTGTGTACTTACATTTATAATTGCATTGTTTAACAGACTCGGTCTGTTACATATGTGTAACAGTAGCTGCCTATTACATCTACATAATAACCAACTGTAAGTACAGGCTGTTCCATAACTTAGTTACATGGTAAGTACATTTTATTTCATGTAAGTACAACGGTTACTACTAAGTACTTAATCAGGTAATTACTCTGTATTATGGACATCTTAAAATAAAGTGTTACCTGTAAAATAGTGAAGGCCAACTAATATAAAGTGGGACCCAAAAAAGAATTTTTAACTTCTTGACTGGTGCACACTTTTTAACTTTTTAATCAAATAATATTTTTCTTTATTTTTTTACCATGAATATATTGTACAACATGGTACTGAATGGCTATCATATTTACTACCAAGGTGTTAAAATGTGGTAATACTGTGGTACTTTCAGTATATTTCATTAGTTATTTAGACATAAATGTTACATTTTCTTATTACAGGTACATGCTGATTAGTTTGTGTGTTCATAATTTTATTTTGAGCTAATTTGTTTATTTAACCTTCTGAAGAAGTAGAGAAATGTTTTCTGTGGAAGATGAATTACATCCTCCATTTTTAACAGGATCATGTTGCTTCGGAATAACACCCTCCGCATCATTAACTCCAGCCGCTTGGATGAAGGAAGCTACGTGTGCCGTGCGGAAAACCAGTTCGGTTCAGCGGAGTTGACGACCATGCTTCTGGTGAAAGGTAAGAGATCCTCATCAACCTCCAGCCCCCATCCCGTGGTTAACCACACTAGAGCAAACAGAGCGCCGCCTGACTGAGCCGGATGGAAGAAGAGTTCATTGCAGCTTATCAGGCGTGAAGATGTTTGTTTTGCCCGCACAAGAATCTGCTCACAAGAGCATCTACCGTCTCCTAGGATAGCTATTGTTGAGGAGGTTGTTCTTTACCAAGAAAACAGATAATAACTAGGAGGCATGGGACAGATTGTCTTGATTTTATCACTGTTAGCGTATGTGAGTATTTGTTGAAAGGAGCCCTTGAGAAACAAAATACATCTTACGTGCAAAATCGCTATTTCATAACACATTGTACTGTACATGAGTCTGAGGCGCTGTGTGCATCTTGTATAAAGATGCGTTTTGGCACAATATATCAATGTTGGAATTGATTGTTTTTGTGCAATTTCTCAAAAAAGACATAATAATGCTCACATAATAGGTTAGTGGGCAGAGAGCAGGCCTTTTTGAGCACATTCATCCATTTGAGCGTTTACACTACAAATGTTATCCAGTCAAAGGAGTTTTCTACCTGGACAAGCTCGAAATGTTTTAAACCCTATTTGCACCTATAATGTCCTTCGTTTGTGATTCTATTGACGAAAAAGCATCTTAATGGCAGAAAACTATGTGAAATTTATAATGTACGGTCACATTAGTAAAATTTTGAAGGATTAAAAAGTCCATAGTCAATAATGGACGATAATCAAAAGTCAATTTCAAACCAAGCAGCTTTTATTTGTTTGCACAGCGGATGTGTGCAAGCAAAATTAAACTTTTATTATCTCTCTGGACCCATTATTACATCTGAACACTATATTTTTTGACATTTTTATATAAATATGAATTAGAAATGAAACATAGCCATAATTATTTTTGATAATACTTAGTGGTTAGTCAACGTTAAAATAACATAATGAGGAACTATGACAGGAATGTAACATACTAGTGAGGTATAATGTGTGGTTTATATATCATTTAAAAAATAGCATGTACTGCACAGCTAAATGCAATAATGTTATGTAATGTCAAAGATTTCCGAGTGAAAAGGTAGAATTGGATTGGATTTTAGATGTTAGGTGATGAAATTATTGGTGAATATTTCCCTTCGTTGCAACAGTCGAAAAGAAAACTTCAGAGGAAGATAAACTTTATTTTATTTTTATTTTTTATTTATTTATTTAGTTAGTTATATTATAGGTATTTTTTCCCGGTAGCTCTTTACAATAAGGTCCTGTTAGTTATTGTTAGTTAATGCATTAACTAACATTTACTAATAATAAAAAAAAATATTTGTTATAGCATTTATAAGTCTTTGTTAATGTTAGCTAATAAAAATACAACTGTTCATTGCTTAGGTCCATTAAATAACAGATACAACTTATGGTTTTAATTACCAAAATGTATTAGCAAATGTTGAAATTAACAAATTAGTTTTTCTCTCTCTGTGTCTCTCTCTCTCTCTCTCTCTCTCTCTCTCTCTCTCTCTCTCTCTCTCTCTCTTTAGAATAATGCTTACTTAATGACAATAAATATCAATAAATATGATCAGTTTTGAATTCCATTGTCTTTAACTCTTCAAATTTGTGCTCTTTGATGACACTGCATAAGGACATCAGATGCCATCCATAAAACACAAGCTGTAAATAAAACAATAAATTAATATTATTTGTTTTAATACATAATACAATACAAATTAATGCAGCAATTTATGTAGGAACAATTTAGTAAGCTGACCACCTATTGCATATGTTCTGTGTGTCAAGGTCTGATATGCTAGTGGATAAACTTGATGTTAGAAACCATTTTCCCTTTTCCCCCTCAAAATTATGAATTGACAATTATGAATTTTAATGTAGTTTAATAATTTGTTTTCCAAATAGTAACTGTATCCAGAGTTTCTGACATTATGTCATATGTGCTGATGACTGAATGATGTTCATGTTCCAGAGCCCATGCGGGTGGAGTTGAGCCCCATCCGGATGGAGGTGACCGTGGGAGAGAGTGTGGTGCTCAGCTGTAAAGTCACTCATGACCCCTCGCTGGACGTGTCCTTCCTCTGGCTGCTCAACAACCAACCGCTCAACACCCAGAAGGAGGGCGGTCACTTTGAGTACATTCAAACAGTAAGCGGCTTCACCACAGATGTGCTTCTGTGTACTTGTGCTGATGCTGTAGGTGACATATACTGTAGGTAATGAACTGTGCGTCTGTTTGGTGGTCATCTGGTTGGCACTTGGTGTTTTATGGATAGTAATGAATGAATGAATGAATGATGCATTTATATAGCGCTTTATTGTGTATTCCTGTACACCCAAAGCGCTTTACAATCATGTGGGGGGGGGGTCTCTCCTCAACCACCACCAGTGTGCAGCATCCACTTGGATGATGCGACGGCAGCCACAGGACAACGGCGCCAGTGCGCTCACCACACACCAGCTACAGGTGGAGAGGAGATGTAATGAGGAGAGTAATGTCACTTGCACTATGATATTTTTAAAGAATATGCAATATATCAGTGATAAATGATTTATCAGTGGTATATCAATATCAGTCAGTATTAGTATTTTGTAAATTATTGGCATCGACCTGACTTTTTTTTTTTTTTTTTTTACATTCAAACAGTTAACTTTTTTTCAATAAATCACTTATTAGGGCTAGGTAAAAAATATTGATATCTCAGTATTAATCGATTCTCATTTTTACGGAACGATATCGATTCGTAAATCCCAAGAATCGATTCTAGCCTGTTTTCAGTTAATGGATGGAACACTGAAGGGCACTTCCCAACAAATTAATCGCAATACGCTTTGTGCTTTCATACTTTTAATATGAAACCATTTAAAATGTTGTCCATTGTATTGTAGTAAACAATAAATGCTGTTTTGCTGCTGTTTAATGTGGAGTGACAGATCGCTGTAGCACACATGACGCGGCAGCACATAACACGTGAACTGATCATCTCCTCCACATTATTACCAGTTTCAGCACAAAGCAAGCATGACTAAACATCCGAAGGTAAGTTAAAAGAAAGAGTACAACTTTACAATCTGTACAATCTGTCTCATGTAATCGCTCAATCAGGGTTTCAGCTCAGCAAAGACATCAATATAATGGCTTGTAAACAATATGCATGTAACATCACATTCACCTCAGAAAAAAACATGTTCGGTGACAAATAGTCAGAAAAATAAACTTTAGAGAGGGGTATTTTGCCATCAGGTTTTTATGACAGCCACCATTTAAATGTTTAAATTAAAAAAAAAAAAAAAAAAAAGGAATTAAAGTAGAAATATAATGTAATTGTAATTTTATTATTTTAAAAACTTCATTAATTGTAATTTTAGCAGTTATATAGCCAACAAATCAGTACATTTTAACCTTCAATTTTATAGTAATGTAGTATAAGTCTTTAACTTGGAGTCTGAGTCAAGTTTGAAGTCTTTGACCTGGAGTTCCAGTCAAGTCTGAAGTATTTATCACTGGAGTCTGAGTCAAGTCTAGAGCCTTTGGTTACGAGTCTGAGTCGAGTCTCAAGTTGGCTCGCTAAAAAATCCCATTCTCCCATTCAGAATACTCATGTATTGAAATCTTCCTATTTATGAAGCTGTTTTATATGCTATAGACAAAATATATGACCTATGTAAAAAATATGTAAGCTTATTAATATACATCCAGCCTGTTACTTATGTTTTAATCCATTACCATGTTCAAAACAGTTTTTCTGTAATCGAATTCTATAAAAAGAGTCTGATCTACCATGACACATAAGGAAATAGCCTGTGACACAGATATTACAAAACCATACACATAAAGTTTGTCTTTATGATATAAGTCAGGTGTATTCAATTAAAATTCCAAGAAGCGCTGCCTCTATATGTTCTTCCAAGCAGAGGTCCGGACAAAAATAAATAAATAATTTTTTTTTTTTTTTAAAGTACATGTATTGTATTTATACATTTAGATACATGCGAGGCCATGTGACAGAAAAAATACTGTTCAGGTTTTTCCTCCTGAAATCTATACTATTTTAATATTTTATTCAAAAGCATTATCTACTAAAAACAACGTAGCTACAATAATCAAAACGTTCTCATGTTGATTAATAATGCTAAATGTAGATCAGAAACATCTTGTCACATCTGGTTTGAACAGTCAGAGTCATAGGTTATAGATAGATAAATAGATAGTAAGAAAAAGAACTATATTTGCAGCATTGTTTTTGTTTTTTTTGTTTTTTTTTCTGCTCACCGTGTTTCTGTTGTTGTTAAAATAACCGCGTCATCCGTGCCGGGTCCGGATGGATGCCGGGGTGCGGATGCGCTCCGCCTTTTGAATATCAGTTATATAAGGATTTAAGGATAAAAGACTTGAGTTGCTTTTAAAGTTTCTTCGAGTCAAGTCAAGGTCGAGTCTGAGTCAAGTCTGAAGTCTATAAAAATGCGACTCGAGTCCGAGTCACTAACTCGAGTGCCCATCTCTGATGTAGTACTAACTCTCATATATATTTTACAGCATTAGTTGAGAGATTTTTTTCCTTGAGAATATTTGGCATGTACTGTTCCTGATATATATCCAAAATAATAGATATGGAATCGAATCGAATTCGTAGTCAAATCGAATCCCAAGCTTGTGAATGAGAATCAAATCGAATCAAATCGTGAAATTTGTGTCAAAACCCAGCCCTATCACTTATATTTCACTGAAATGTGCTTCTTAAGTCTTTTGCATCTTTTATCATAATTTGTGTTTCACTGGACTTTCACTGAACAAGTTCAATGCTATACCAGGTGAGCTACCAAGCAAGTTTACTACGTCAGAAAAAACATCAAAATGTACTGATTTATAAATGTGTGTGTGTGTATATATACAGTATATATATGTGTGTATGTATGTATATTGGCACATGCTTAAATTTGGATGACATTGGATGTACAGTAATTTTAGAGTTAGTTTTATTTTTCAAATGAAACAGTAAACTCTTTTTACGTAATTTGCATAAGTTTCCTATCAGTATCACACAGTATAAACATTTTATAAACTATTTGCATCAGCTTCATTTGTCATTGTTGGCAGCAAATAATATCACCTTTTTTTCAATTCAAACACTACTGTCTACTCTTTCTCTCTCTCTCTCTCTCTTTCTCTCTCTCTCTCTCTCTCTCGTGCTCTCTTCTTTTTTTAATGAAACCACTATATTTTTGGTATTTCTGTTTTAACTGAATTTTTTTAATTATTGGCTAAAGGGTTGTCGCAGCATATTGGTATTGACAGTAACAATGAGGAAATATCTTTAAAAAAAAAACTTTTAATATTTATCTATACTAGTTTTATACATAAAACTTATGTTAATACTATACATATGTCTATCATAAATAATCCAGTCCCAATAACTGTATGGTTACTTGTAGCTACTGCTGTCATACAAAATAATGTTGGAGGAGATTAAATGTGAAAGTGAGACATTTAATACCCCCCCCCCCCCCCCCCCCACAAAAAAAAAAAAACATCTTTTTTTTCTATAATGTCTCTACACTGTTTTGTACGCCAAAAAGCGCACACAGAAACAAAACAAAGTTAAAGATTTGAATGATATTTTAATGATATAGCTCTTTTTTTTTTTGTCTTTTTCCCCAAAAGTATTTTTCAAGTATATATTTACTGCTTTCTGTTTATCTTCAATCTGTTGCTCCTGAACAGATGGAGTCACTGTTACTTATTTTAGGGATGCCACATTGCACCAAATTCTGCTTTAACTGGAGTGAGAATCAATCCAGTGAAAGGTCAGCCAGGACCGTATGTCATCATGATGAAAGACCTGCTGTGAATCACACCATCATGTTTATCAGGGTCTCAGAGGAGCAGCAGCTCCACACACCCTCCACCCTTCCTGCAGGATTGACAAACACTCCCTGATTAGAACGCTTCAACAGGCAGTCTGCCGCCACAAAACCATCCACTGGTGTAATTTCACAAGGCTGTATTTGATCAGAAATACAGTAAAACAGCAATATTGTGAAATATATTGCATTTGGAATTAAATGTTTTTAATTATTCCAAACCTTTGACCGTTATTGTATATATTATTTCGCAGCAGGAAATTATGTCAATTTATAGGTCTTCCTACATGAGCAAGCTACATATTTTCAATCAATGATCAGTCGGTTGTCTAGTTCACAGGCTAGTCGAGTACTTGTCAACTAGTCAACCATCATGGCCTATTCTTTGAGAGCATTCAGCACTATGTTAGTCCCAGGCTGTCTGCATATCGTACACACAAAGAGATCTTTTTTAAACTGGCAAGCTCCAATTTGATTGGCTGGCTTTGACAATAAACTACTTGTTCACTACTCCGACATGAAGTCACCTCATCTCATGCATGCATTCATGTACAGTAACTCCTAATAGGGATGGATCACTCCTCAGCAGCAGCTACGACTGACACAATTAAGTTCAAACTGTCTTGTGTCCTCTTACTATCAGATTATAGGCATATTGATGTCTTCCCTCCGGCTGACAACATCATTTGGTTCCTTCACAGCAGCACTGAGCACCAATCTGCCAACTTAACTGTCACTGTTACACATTCAAGTGCAGTGTTAGCCAGGGTTTAGGAGATTTTATATTCGATTAGCCCACAATAGGTTTAATTGCTAATTGGCACAGCAGCTAACTGGGTTTTGGGTTGTTTCGAGAGTAATTCATGAAAAATGAGCTGGTTAAAGCTTCTGTTTATTGTTCCTTTTTGCCATAAATTAGCCAGTGCTTTCATCCACATCAACATTTTTTCTTGGTATTTTTTTTATTCAAATTACAGTTCTTGATCCTGTTTGTTACCTCATTTCAAATTGGATTCAAATTCAGGAATTATACTGGAAATAAAATAAATTCTGTTCAATTCTGAATGACACAGAACCCACGCTGCTGTAAGAAGTGCCAAAAATGAACTAGTACAGATAGTATTTCATATTTTATATTAATAAGTCGGTAAGTGGATTGTTAGACAGATGATTATAGATTAGGGACTTGACTAGTTGTTCTCATGCAGTTGTTAGTTTTTCAGTGCTAATGAATACTTTATGAGTCACTTGTACCATAGGATGTTCTCATGAACCCTAGAAAATGTCTACTCCGCAAACACTGTCAGAGCAGGCAGAATTTACTCAAATATTTGTATTGTTTTTTTATTTCCATGGAAAAGTTAAAAAGAGAGAGTTTGTGGATTTGTCAGGTTACTGCATAAAGAATGCTTTTTTTTAACAAACTTTTAGACATTTTATAAACTGTTGTTACTGAGAAGTACTATTGCTGATGTTTTTTTTTTTTAATAGAAAAAGAGGAAGCTTTTAATTTTGCAATTACAAAATTATTTTAATTATTATATTGCAACTGCAATATGTATGGGTGGTTGACGTATCAATGTGTCCTACAGTGTGACAGCAAAAATGTAAAAAAAAATGTTATTTGTATGTTACGTTACTTTATAGGACACAGTCAAATTTTTATTTGTCAACTACCCATTACATATATATACTAACTACTCTAGTTTTAGTTTTTCATATGTAAAAAAAACCTAAATGCTAAACAGTGATTAACAATATAAATGAGGGGAAATATGTTTAATTGTCAGGAAAATAGTCACAATAAAATAAATTAATAAAAAAAAAAAAAAAAAAACATTGTGTTTTCCAAACATAATTTACTTTCTTTTCTATTTTATTTATTTATTTTAAAGCAGGTAGCACATATTTGTTGAGACTTGCATGGCAGACAGTGGTGCAGCACCCAGCTGTCTGATTCATGTGCTGTAATTTTAATCAGCCCCTGTACTAAATAGCTGCCTGTAGACCTTTGAATTATATGCAGTCTCGCCTGGGGCGTTTCTCATTTCCAGAGAAGAGCAGATTGAGGAAAGTAATGGTGCGCGTGCTCTTAAACCGAACAGGAATCTCTTAATCCACACAAGCCAATAGAGGCTGTGGAAGCAGCCCATTGCTCAGGTGTCAAGCACCGCATGGAGCCCTATTTCTCTCTTGCCCTCACTTCTCTGATTTCCTTTGTGCTTCCTCTCTTTTCCCTCCATTTAGCAGTCCTCCACAGCAGACCTGATGATCAGAAGCATCCTCCTGAAGCATGCTGGGAAATATGGCTGTCGTGCTCAGACGAGTGCAGACAGTGTTCTTGCAGAAGCTGAGCTGCTGGTTAGAGGTGAGTACGCCAAAAACAAGCTTTTGGTAAGTTGCAGTTAAAAATGAAAAACTGTGATTACAGCGTTTTACAAATAACATGAAATCAAAATTGACCCTGTTGACTTTCTGAATAAATTTCCCTGGTTTTATTGGGAATGATTCATGATTTATCTCTCTGCATTATTCAAAAGAAACAGGTGTTTGTTTTCTGAATATTTCATCTCAACATTCAACATTCTCCAGTTCAGAAATATTTTCTTTTCCAATGACATTACCAAGGTTGTGTAACTATTACACATTAACTTCCAGCGCTCTCTCCACCCTCAATACCACGACTGAGGTGCCCTTGAGCAAGGCACCGAACCCCCAATTGCTCCCCGGGCGCTGCAGCATGGCTGCCCACTGCTCCGGGTGTGTGTTCACGGTGTGTGTGTGTGTGTGCATTTGTTCACTACTCACTGCTGTGTGTGTGCACTTGGATGGATTAAACGCAGAGCACCAATTTCGAGTATGGGTCACCATACTTGACAATACGTCACGACTTTTTTTTACTTTTTACTTAACTTTATAAAGTTCAATCATTTCCTGATGGTTGAAAGTTCCACCCTCCATTAGTTTTTTTTTTTTTTTTTTCCTATGACTAAATTCAAATTCATTGTAACCAACTGCAACTATTAGAATATACAGTATGTCAAAATTGTCATTTGACAGATAAATTAAATAAAATTAATTTTCACACATTCACACAATAGTATATATACTAGCTATTCTAAAATAATTCTTATAAAATAACTAATAATCGTACTGCCCACTAAAAATAATGTTTCTAAAAATGATTTACAGCTGATTGCACCCACTTGTCTTCATTTACTGCCTTAATAAACCCCTAGTCTTGATTATTATACAAAAAAAAAGTGTTTTTATGGTAATTCATTAAAATGTAATAACTTTATGGGCCTCTAAAATTGGTTTTCAACCAGAGGGGCCCAGAAAACATCCAAGGGGGTGAGAAAATTAGTTCAATTTAAAAAATATCAAAACTTAATTAAAATGCTAAATCACAAAGAATCAAGATGTAAACTGAAATAACATTTATTTTTGCCCTCAATAACTATTTTCATTGAAAATCATACTGATTCAAAATTTTGAATAGTATAAGATAAAATATTATAGAACAAAATCATGTTTAATTCATTAAATGTCAACAATCCCTGTTTCTATTCATTAAAAAGGTTTGAAAACAAGCTGCACTCTCATAATTAGAGCAGAAATGTCAGAAGGCCTTTGAAACAGGAAGGTTGAGAACCACTGCTTTAAAAATACTTTTATTTCCTGCTGCATATTTATGTTAATGAATCATTAACTATAAATATTAGTTACTAAATATAATGTGGAGCCAGATCACATTATGGATGCTAGCTAACAACTGAATGTTGTTTTACATTTTACAAAGTGTTTCTGCACTTTTTTTTATTTCCTCCTACAAGAACTTACAGCTTCTTATTTAATTAACAGCTTGTTAATTAACAATAGTTTCATCAATGTTATTCCTGTACAAAACCTCACTTCCGTTTCTCCCCACAGCTGCGTGATGTGTTGCATGATTCTCTTGTAAACAAGCAGAGTCATTATCTTATCTATGCCTCAAACATCGTTGGCCTACAAAGAAATGTGTTGTCTGCACTAGCTGACCTTCAGCCACGTGTGATCATGATGTTGGCCGGAGTGCTTCCACATGTGTGCTGCTTCCTTTCAGACAAGAAAACCCTTTTGTGGTCTCCATCCGAACGTAAAACAGAAACCCTACTGCTGCTGCCATGGTGATTCACCATGCATGTTAATATCCTCGATTGCAAAGGCACCTTTCAGTCCAACCTTTTAACACATCTCTTTTCAAACCACACAGAATATTGACTTCCATTGGCCGAAGCAGCTGTCAGCCTCCCTGTTACAACTGTTTCCTCTTCAGCCAGTTGCTGATACCGCACACAATGATTGCATTAACTTCGGAAGGCAGAGAAATGTGCATAAAAACACAGTTTAAGACAGAAAAACCTTTCACCGTTCAACCATGCATAAGAGGGCTGGCAGACTACACATAACAGACATAAAGAGGAAAGAGAGTGGGTTCTTTAATCAGAAATCCTTGCCAAGAGATCTGTGTCATCCGGAATCATTCCATGCTTAAGAAATTATTTGTAGAGATTGAGTGGAATTGAATTCCACATGTATACACATACACAACGTTTCTTGTCATCTCATTCATTACAAAACATTTTTAGAAGTTTGAAATAATTACAATTTTTATGTTTTTGAAAGAAGCCTTTTGTGCTCAACAAGGCTGCGTCATGGAAAATACGGCATATTAAAATGATTTCTGAAGGATCGTGTGATACTGAAGACTTGAAAATTGGCTGCCGAAAATTCCTCTCATTATAATGGAAAATATATTAAAACAGAAAACGGTTATTTTAAAATTTAGTAATTTCACATTTGATCTCTTTTTAGTTTTAATTTAATATTAATATTCAATCAAAAAATGCACTCTTGGTGAGCAGAAGATGCTTCTTTCAAAAACATCCAAACAAATTAGACCTTAATCAGATTACATGCCATATTTAGTTTATTTGTGCATAAAAACCCTAGTAAAAAAAAAAGCAATATATTTAAAATGCATTTATTCCATACTAATTATAGTTCAAATCTATTAACATATTTACTGACATATCACTTGAGAATTACTGATATAAAAATTATTATTAATCTTTATTTGAAGTACTACTTGTGTAAAATGCACATTTCTTAATATTAAGCCTGAAATGTGTTTTAATGTCACTGCTGATGAGGATTGTATGATCTTTTAATAATATTGGTCTTTAAATGCAAGATATTTAAAGTGTAACTAAAGTATACTTGCAATAGTTCCACTTTAGCACAATCAAATATACTTCAGTATATCTTCAGTTGGACTTCAGCACTGCTTCTTCCACACAATTAAAGTGCATTAAATATAAAATTAGTTGTTCCAATTTAGCATAATTTAAGTATACCAGTTTAGTGTACCAAACGTGCAGTTGCAGGATATTTTTAGTAAACAAATACATATGTAAATGTATTTTTAGTATACTTAGCATGAAATAAATGTATTCCAAATTCATGTTAGTTTAAATATTTTTCACTAGGGAACAGCACTCTGATAATAATTGTCTTTTTTTTTTTTTTTAAGATGTTTCATCTGCTAAACAATTGGTACATTGTTAAACAACAGTACAGTCCATTGAACACACTGTATTTCTAGCCCTCACAGCTTCATTTTCATTCCTATCAGAATTTAAATATGATATGTTGTATTATTTCATTTTTTTGACCAGTAGTGTACATTAAATGACGTACCTGTAGATAGATAATAATAGTGATACATTCCTAATGAATACTGAGAAACATGGTCCATCCGATCAGTGGATTATCAGGGGAAAGAAGGCCAGATGTCATTAATAAAACACTGGAAGAACTAATCATAAGTAAAAAAATAAATAAAATGTGTGAAAGTCTGTTTAGTTTGACTCAGTGGTGGCATTTGTTTCCAGGCCCTCCTGGACCTCCTGGAGTGGTGATTGTAGAGGAGATCACGGATGCCATGGCGACGTTGTCATGGAGCCACGGAGTTGACAATCACAGTCCAATCGCCACCTACAATGTACAGGCACGAAGCCCTGTCTCTCTGGGCTGGCAAACAGTGAAAACCGGTAATCACTTCCATACACATTAATGTCACTGTGTGTGTGTGTGTGGGTGTGTGTGTTTAAGTGATGCAAGTGACGAGCAGTTCAGATTGCATTCAAACGCTCTAATAAAAGATCGTTGTTATGTTGTATGTGATACATAGCAGCCATTATGCAGTCTTCAGTGTCATCAAAATCATTCTAATATGAATTTGTTGCTCAAGAAACATTTCTTATTATTTTTTATATATATATATATATATTTCTACTCAGCAAGGAGACATTGAAGAGTTTTTTTTTTTACATTTAAAATAAATGCTGATCTTTTTATTTATCAAGAAGTCCTAGAAAAAAAAAATTACTATGGTTCCATGAAAAAATGTTAAGCAGAAAAACTGAACTAATGTACATACTTGAGCAATACTCACAATAATTCTGTTTGCAGCCTTGAGCATAAGAGCTCAAGAGCATATGAGATTTCTTTGAAAATAATTGAATACACTGTGTCTAATTCTTCCTGAAGCTAAGCAGGGTTGAGCCTGGTCAGTACCGGGATGGGAGACCTCCTGGGAAAACTAGGTTACTGATGGAAGAGGTGTTAGTGAGGCCAGCAGGGGGTGCTCACCCTGCAGTCTGTGTGGGTCCTAATGCCCCAGTGTAGTGACGGGGGCACTATACTGTAAAAAGCACCGTCCTTCAGATGAGACATTAAACCGAGGTCCTGACTCTCTGTGGTCATTAAAAATCCCAGGATGTCCTTTGAAAAAGAGTAGGGGTGTAACCCTGGCATCCTGGCCAAATTTCCCCATTGGCCTCTGACCATCATGGCCTCCTAATCATCCCCATACACTGATTGGCTTCATCACTCTGTCTCCTCTCCACCAATAAGCTGGTGTGTGGTGGGCGTTCTGGCGCAATATGGCTGCCGTCGCATCATCCAGGTGGATGCTGTGCACTGGTGGTGGTTGAGGAGATTCCCCCCTTCTATGTAAAGTGCTTTGAGTACCCAGAAAAGCGCTATATAAATCTAACTAATTAATTATTGTATTTCTTGTTATATAAGATCTCACTTCTAACCTTTAGCTTTCAGCATATGACTGCTAACAGTGAGTGCGTTTACATGGACTCTCTTAATGCGATTATAATGAGATTTTGACAATGTTGCGATTAATCTTTACCTCATGTAAATGCAATACTTCGATTTAAATAATGCGATTAGGCTCATAATCGCAGCAAGCATAATCGTATTAACATAGACACCGATACACCCATTTTAATCGAACTATACAGACATGTAAACACCTTAATTGCAGTATTGCCGCTCTGACCAAAGTGTGCATGCGCTCGTGATGTACATGAATGACGTGATGCGCACCTATATGGAGATTAGAAACTATGGCGGTGAAGAAAGCATTGCATTTCTGGGGAAAACACAACTTGCTGCCACCAGTCTCTGTTCCTTACCCTCGTCCAGAAACAGTGAGTAGAACGCGACGGCAGCGTAGGCAAACCGCTAACACACACTACCAGTCAAAAGTTTTTGAACAGTGAGATTTCTGCTTTTTCTGTCTCTTCTGCTCACCAAGCCTTCATCTATTTGATCCAAAATACAGCAAAAACAGTAACATTTTGAAATATTTACCATTTAAAATAACTGTTTTGTATTTGAAAATATTTTAAAATGCAAGTTATTCCTGCGATTACAAAGCTGAATTTTTAGCATCATTCTCCAGTGACATGATTCGTCAGAAGTCATTCTAATATGCTGATTTGCTGCTCAAAAAACATTTATTATTGTTGAAAACAGCGGAGTAGAATTTATTTTAGGTTTCTTTGATGAATATAAAGTTCAGAAGAACAGCATCTAAAAAAACAGCAACAACAAAAGCATGTTGCTGGAGACCATAGACTGTAAAAAAAAGATGGACGACGCGTCTCCGCTTCCTTCCACTATAGAAAAGTGAAGTGGATACACCTCCGTATGGCCACTGCCATCTTGAGTAAATGACGTCATTTGGAGCCAGAGTCTGCACAGTAGAGTCATGAGGTGGAGCCGCGGTATCAAACTCCCACCCCCAAACTCCCACGGACCCAATCAACCAGAACGACACGCCCCGTTTTTATAGCATCAAATTACTAGCTAAAATCAAACTTACCTCAAAAACGAACAATTGAACATATATCAGCGTGATAACAACTACCTTAAATGACCAAAAACATATTTCGGAAAATTGTATTGGAAGTGTAATTAATTTTTTTATTTTGACTGAAGTCCCATTCGTTTACATGGAGAGGGCGGGGTTTACTGCAGCCAGCCACCAGGGGGCGATCAAAGAGCCCGCAGCTTCACTTTTAAGGATGAGTGAGACACACCCGCTGGAGACGGGCTTATTATTGAAAATGCAATCTTATTCTCTGCCAGTAGGAGGCACTTTGAGAGTGGTAGAACTAGCGGTTTCCTCAGTAATGGCTGTAATCTAAGCAGCTCCGCTCATGAACGCTACTTTATCAGATGCCATCAAGACTATTCTGACATACATTCATATAAATCACCCGCGCCGCGTTTTGATTTTGAAACATGCAGTGCTCATGTTTATTCAACGAAGTCAACCGCCACAAATAAATCAATGTATGGGAAACACTGGTAATGTATATCGAAATATCAGAAATGTGTTTAAAAATCATACCACTGTTATTGGAAAAAAAAAATTATATCGCGATACATATTGATATTGAATTATTGTCCAGCCCTAAATACAATCATACAAAAGTGTTTTGCATTAGACGTAAATAAATTAAAACAGCGGCCAGTAACACACCTGCTCTTTCTGAGTCCATCATTTGTGCTGTCCAGTAGGGTATGTGAATAATGGCAGTAAAAAATGAACCACAATTCTTAGCAAATCATAAGAATAATGGAAATTGCATGTAAACGGGAGTAAGAGATATGCTCTTGACATGTAAACATCATAATGCGATTAAGTCCTTACTCTGATTATTGGAAATAATCGCATTAGTGTCTCCGAATGCAGACTCAAGCACTGGGAGTTGACTTTTCCTCCCATCTGTTTGTAAAGATGTGCGACAAGAGCCCAGTGGGCCTCGATTAAATGTCTGTTTTGCTTTTTTAAATGTCACTGGCTGAAATCTGATGGCAAATTAATTTGAAGGTCATTAGTAGGTTAACTTTACCATCATTGGAGTCATATTTCATCCCAAAAAGAAAATTATATTTTACATAAAGCACATAACAAATATTATCGTTTTACTAAATATATATTTCTTTGAAATTCTCCTAATTATTAGCTCTCATTTTTTAGTAATTTGTCAGCTAATTTGTTAGATAAATAAGACTCACTGTGGTTTTTTTTCTATTGCTATCAGGATTTAAATAGCTTTATTTTGGGTACCTTGACTGTAATACAACTTGTAATTATCCGCTATTATCCAAAGACTACAGCTTTTTGTGTCATCTGTTCAAACATTAGCAGTCTGCTTTGGATAATAGCACAATTTTATGCAATGATGTCGACTTTATATGGATGAATCGCTCTTTTCAGTTTAAACATTCCATGCGAATGACAGTAAGAGAGATAAGGCACAATAAGTGTTTACACAATGCTGTAAGTGCTGAACCTAGTCAGATTAGAAAAAGGAGACAGAGAAGAAAATCTTTACTTTGGAGAGTTTAAACACTGCTACCACTTCATGTTCTTTACTATGCATTCCTCTTCTAGCGTATCGGAATAGCATAGGCCTAAAGGGGTGTTCATGCTGACAAAGCATTCAAAGTCATTCGTTTCCAATAAGACATTTGAGGAGACATGAGCAACAAAGACCACTGGGGATGCAACAAACTTTAGCAGAGTTTGACTTTTGCAACTACACAGTAAGTGTGTTGTAGAGTTCAGGCAGCAGATTCGTACTAGCATGTTAAATAATTTACTTTTAAAGAGTATACTTTAGTGCAAACTTAATGTTTTCAGACACTTACAATTTAGAATGTATTATTTTAACCCTCTTAAGTAGGACTCTTTAGCACACATCACAAGCACATCTTTTTTTTATCTTAATTATTTATTTCATTTTAATTATTTGTATTGTCTTTAAAGGGGTCATGAATTTTTTTTTTTTTTTTTTGCATCAAAAATCATCATAGTTTAAGTTATAAGCTACTTTCTGTCTTGTTTTTAACCCCCCGCTCTGATTGAATAGGCATTGTGGATTATTATAGACTCAGAAGTAAACACCCACTGCTATGATTGGCTAATAATTGTGTATGTTTGAGAGCGTACATCCTTCATAGTGTATGCGGCTGTGATTTAGGATAGTAACCTGCAATCACTTCAACTGAATTGATAACTGCAATACGCTGTTATACAGCAGTGAATTATATTACTCTATTTTATATATCATGCAGCACAAATGTCTGTCTGTGTAAAAAACTATGAGCATATTTACAGATGAACTACATTCATGTTCATATGCTCAGACAGTCAACAGTGATAGGTTTTTGGAAACGCTGTTTTGTATTCATTCACAAGTCTGTTGGGTCTGGACTTTGTGAAGCGCTGCTGTAAAGTGACAAATCACGCTTCTCTGTTTGGTAATCAGATGGGCGAGTCTGGATTTGGTGGTTGCTGGGAGGAATATGGGGCTGTTTTGTCAGGGGTTCTGCAGGGGTCAATGCTGTGGAAGGCCCTTTTTTATTCCAGCATGACTGTTCCCCAGTGAGTAAATCAAGGTTCATAAAGACATGGTTGGATGAGTTTGGTGTGGAAGATCTTGACTGACCCTCACAAAGCCCTGACCTCAACCCCATTAAACACCTTTGGGCTGAAGTGGAATGGAAATTAAGAGCCAGACCTTCTTGTCCAAAAACAGTCCACCAGAAATACTCCAAAATCGTGTGGCCTGAGTGGAAGCTGTTATAGTTGCAAAGAAGGACAGACTCCATATTAATGTTTATGTATTTATGCAATGTTATTAAAGTCCCTGTTTATGTAATGGTCAGATGGTGTAGATACATCTTTATATGTAATTTCATAATTACCTCTAATGTCTTTGAAATATAGTTAAAGTGTACTGCCATGTCATTCATGGTAAAGTGAAATATACTATGCCATTTGTACTAAAATCTAACCTTTCATTGGATAATACGAATATAAAATCTCATTATGAAATAAATGTTTTTCTCTAATACACATTGGACACAATGAACGGCATCCTTTTATTCAATACTTTTTGAAACCTCTATTTGCCAGTTTAACAGCTCTAAATTTTCTCCTATAATGCCTGATGAGGTTAGAGAACACCGGACAAGAGATCAGAGACCATTCCTTCATCCAGAATCACTCCAGACCCTTTAGATTACCAGCTCAATTTTGGTGCTTCTTCTCTTCAGTTCACCCGACTCAGTTTCTACAGGGTTCAGGTCAGAGGACTGGAATGGCCAGCAGAAGCTTGGTTTTGTGCTCAGTGACCCATTTTTGAGTTGTTTTTGAGGTTTGTGTTTGGATTATTGTACGGTTGGAAGATCCAAACATGGCTTATTATAAGATTTCTAACAGAGTCAGTCACTTATTGAGTTTTTATCTGTTGGTATTTGATAGAATCCATGATGCCATGTGTCTAAACAAGATGTCCAGGACCTCCAGCAGAAATATAGGCCCACAACATCAACAATACAGCAGTATATCTATATACAGTATATGTACAATTTACACCATTGCTTGAGCCACATTTTATTATTTATTTATTTATTTTTAATGTTGCACTTGTCAGGATTCTCATACTGTACATTTTTTTTTAAAGCAATATTTTAAAAGCTCAACAGCCAGTGGCAACACGAATGTAGTTTTTGACATGCCAGGAAAGCACACTAAAACTGCAAATGATAAACTCAGAAATTTGAAGGCATGTGTGGTCAAAGAGGGACAGAAAAAAGAAAAACCTGAAGTATGAAAATATAGAGAGGCTGAAGAAGAGGAACAGTGAGATAAGGCAGGGTAAGCCGGAGGGGGGAAAGAGAGAAATTTTGTGGAGAGCATCTGGGAGTTTATCATCTCACAGTCGCACGCCTGGAGGGGGGCTCTGGTCCCACAGGTTATGTACAGTCGTTAACTGTAGACAGAAGTTAGCCCAGAGGTTTGGTCCTCAGCCAAGTGTGTGTGTGTGTGTGTGTCTGGACTGAAATGAGGTGTGTAGAAAGAAGAGCCAGTCCTCTGGGCAAACATAATCTTGTGTCTGGTGTCTCTTATGTACTGACTTGAGCAAAGCATGAGTGAAATCAAAATTACAAATTCACTTTAATAGAAGTGATGGAAACATTTCACAATCTCTTATTCAAAGCTAAATTACACAGAGAAATGGAAGCTGTTATACACTGGATATATGTATGAAAAAAGTACGCTTCAGCATTCTTTTAAAAAGAGTACTTATTATGGAAATAATATACTTTAAAAGAGTATACTCAAGTCAGGACTGAATTCAATGTTTTCATGCTCTTAGCTGCATGTTTAATTCAATTAAATTAAATCAATTATAGTGTAAAGTTATATTAAATGCATTTAGCTGAACTTGAGAATGCTATTTTGACCCAATTAAAGGGATAGTTCACCCAAAAATGAAAATTCTGTCATTAATTACTCACCCTCATGTCGTTCCAAACCCGTAAGACCTTCGTTCATCTTCAGAACACAAATTAAGATATTTTTGATGAAATCCGAGAGCTCTCTGCCCTCAATAGACAGTAAGGGTCCTACCATTATCAAGGCACAGAAGCATAGTAAGGACATCGTTAAAATGCTCCATATGACATCAGTGGTTCAACCATAATTTTACAAAGTTACAAGAATACTCCTTGTGCGCAAAGAAAACAAAAATAACAACAATATTCAACAATTTCTTCTCTTCCTGGACAGTCCTCCACCATAATCAACACATGCGCATGGTGCTGCTGACGTAGAACATGCATGCGATTCACCTTCTTTACGTACATAGGAACACAATGCACATGTGTCTATACTGTCCCTGAAGGGAAGAAATCGTTGAATAAAGTATTCTTGTAGCATTGTAAAATTACGATTGAACCACTGATGTCACATGGACCATTTTAACAATGTCCATACTATGTTTCTGGACCTTGATCGTGTTAGGATCCTTGCTGTCTATGAAGGGTAAGGGAGATCTCGGATTTCATCAAAAATTTCTTAATTTGTGTTCCGAAGATGAACGAAGGTCTTACAGGTCTGGAACGACATGAGGGTGAGTAATTAATGACACAATTGTATTGTTTTGGGTGAACTAACCCTTTAAGTATTACGTAAGGACATCTTCATAAGTATCTGTAATTACACAATTTGTAATATTCAATAACACACTTGAGGCACACTTGAGACACATGATAAATGAAAACAATATGTGTTCTAAAATCGGCTGAAAATATCAAACATGTCTGATATCCTCCGTCTGGATGGAATCAAAGTCTGAAGCTAAAAAATCGGAGACTGTGACTGAGACAGCTGTAATCTACAGACTGGCTCTGACTTTCCTCAACAAGCGTCAGCTTGTTCAGATTGTAAAATCGGTGGGAAATAGAGGCAAAAATTGTGTAGTGTATTCCAGCTTAAGTAGGTGTTTTTGTTTGTTTGTTTTTTGAAGTACATTAGAAGTGCACATTCAATGCATTTAAGCAGCACACTTCTTTTTCACAAGGGCATGGAGTCTTTAGAGAGACTATTGCTGTTTAAATTGTTCTTTAAATCAGAAGCATTTTGTATTCCTCGTTGTTGCAGAAATGTAAAGCTTTATGCTTAGCTGGTTTAAAAGAAAAATCCAGTATTGGCTTTTTAGGTTGTTCAAAATCGATCTATGATGTTAGAAAACTAGATGTTGACTCCGTTCCTCAGCTTAGTGAGCTGAAGCATTTAAAGCATCATAAGAGCGCTTTCGATGCAAAGGCTGTTCCAAAACATAGGCAGCATGATTGTTTATTCTGGCTAAATAATAATCATGGCATATGTTTATGCTTATAGAATATCGTATGCTAATAAAAAAAACATTTGCATTGTTCCAAATCAGTCACTTGTAAAGTTGCATTTAAGTTTGGTTTCTGTCTTTGAAGTAAACTGTCTATGTAGAGTATGAACAAAAATCTGAAAGAAAAATAATGAAATGTGTAAATGTTGCCCTTTTTTAAATCTGCATTGTGATATGCTTGGAGAATTTAACATAAAACTGTTTTCTCCAATTTAACTCACCAACATTAATGTAAAAAGTTTAATTCTTATTACTGTAATACTACTACTACTACGAATGATTATATTATTATTATTATTAAAATAATTATGATGATGATGATGATAATGTGTAAATTGTAATGTTTCAGTGAAATTATTTAATGTGTTTCTTGTACTGAATTAATTTTTTGTTCATTTGAATACAACTTAAAACTTTTCTGAAAACATTAAGCGGGATACATTTTAAAAGATTTATTTCACATTACAGTAATGAGAATTTTGGGGGGAGTAGCTTAAACTAAGTGTCATTTTCTCTGCGTGTGTCTCTCTATATACGTATGTATTTGTTTTTCACAATTTGTGTTGTGTGTGTGTGTGTGTGTTTAGCTCAAGCATACTATATCTCTCTACATTACTTTGAAAAGCCTCCAGTCTACAAGGATTAAGTCTCAGTAGATGTCAAATCTTAAATCTATGCTTGTGTTTTAAGCTGTATTGATTCCTCACTTGTTTTGGTACCTCTCCGCTGTGCTCCAAATCCCCCTTAGATCCAGAGCCAGTGACAGGAAACATGGAGTCTGCCATGGCAGTAGAGCTCAACCCCTGGGTGGAGTATGAGTTTCGGGTGGTGGCCACGAACGGCATAGGCACAGGCGACCCGAGCACCCCCTCCAGAGCGGTCCGCACTAAGGAAGCAGGTATCTGTCACTGGTTCATTCACCCGTGAATGTCACTGAGCTAAACGCCCTCCAAAAGAACAAAAATCGAAATAAACAAACTCTAAATAAACAAACAGTCTTCTCTCAAGCCTCGTTCATCCTCCACTCGGGGGATCGTGTATCTGCGTGATGCGACACATTTTTACGACTGCCGTCACCCATCTGAACATCCAGGGTGACCCTGGTTCTATTTTAATTGGAGGAGAAGTGGAAAATAAGCCGCTTACATGAATTTAAACAAGTTTTTGTGTTTGAGCTGAAGCAGAAAGGCACTTGTGCCCTCAGGCAAAGAGGCTGCAGAATTCTCTATTTACGGAGAACAAAACGCTCGCTTCAACACATTTTGGTTCAAAAACCCCGATTACGCAGCAACAAAATGTCCCAAAATACAAATATAATGACAGCTACTTTTTATCATTATTTAAAGCCCGTTGAATTACTGTAGTTTGTCATCATATGCCACCGTTCGTTTGTTTGTTTCTTAAAAGAATAGTTCTTTCATTATTTACTCTCCCTCGTGCCAAAACCCATGTGCTGTTATTTTTAGCCGTGGATCCCAAAACAAGAGTTTTTGAAGAATCTTCAAAGAGTATGTTTCCATACAGCGATGGTTCCACAGCCACTGAGCTTTAGAAGAGACAAAACAACTAAAAGCACAATAAAAGGGGCCCATGCATTAAATCGATATGAAATCATACAAGATGAGAACAGAACATATGTTTGACCAATCATCCATTCAGATTTTGTTTGCATCTCAACATGTCTCACCAGGTTTGACATTACTGATGCCAAAATAGAACTTGTTCTTCTGTTTTCTCTATACCCTACCCTATAATAGTGACCTAAATTTGGGTCTCACCCAAACTTTGAACTGTTGTTGTGTGAAAAAGGGCAATAATATCTCATATCAAACCAGCTTCATTGGAAAAACATGAATATGGTAAATTACTGCAAAATATAATGTTGCTTCTTGCACATTTCACGACACTTTCAAAGTTAAATGTCCAGTGTGTGGCGCTAAAAGTGTGTTCAGTTTTAACCAAAACAAGTGAACTTGGGAACATTTTATTACATTGGTTGTTGTAGACAGGGGCACCACAGAGAGGGGGGTTGGGTGGTTAGGACGATTCTAAGGGCCTGACGATGGAGGGGGGCCCCCCAGGGAGAAACATGATTTCGACCGAGGGGAATGCGATCATGATTTCTACCGAGGGGGACCCCCCGGAACGCGATTTACCGAGAGGAACGTGGGACGCGATCTGTACGGAGGAGGAAACAAAACCACCACCCAGAAACCGTAGCGGCTGGTTGTAGAGTATTGTGGCAGTTCGGAAACTAAATATCCAGTGATTGGCACTAAAAATTAAATGTGCCATCTTGTTAAAAAAAATACACCTCCTACACTAAACTCTACATTAAATCTAATTTACAGTGTTAACAAGCCTTTGGTCTCTTTTATCGTGCCTTTTGTTTTAATGCGACTCGTACTCGAGCATTCCACATCACAAGTGCAATGTGATACCAGGTGAGCTACAGAGCAAGTTTACTACATCGTAAAAGCTATATGGAGCTGATTATGTGATATAAACATCAGTATGTATTAGTTTACAAGTCAAACACAGAAAATAGCTTTGAGGTCATAATATAGCCTTCCAATGGCTCAAACAAAAGAACATAGTGCTAGCAACACCAATATAGCAAGAATTGATAAAAAGTCGATTTAAATAAATGTCTAATGCCTAAATATAATGTGAATGTAAAGTATTGTGCAAATAGAATTGCATAAAAATAATCATAATTTGTGTGAAAATGAATAAACGTTGTTAGTGTTTACAGTCATTAATATTTGGTTTCAACTAGGAACTGCAGTAAACTGTATGTGTATGTAGGTACATTGCTGGATTTAAAAAAAAAAAAAAGCATGTTTTTTCCCACGAGCCTTGGTTGTTAATTTAGTATACTACCAAATAACGCCTTTGTAATTACGGATTTGTGAGTAAATGAGTGATAAATAATTATAGAATAATTATAGTATTTTACAGTTTTGGTTTACCTATTCACATTTAGCTTTTTTCTCTTTATTTGCAATGCTTGTTTGTGCGACTCAAGCTGTCAGATGTGTTTAGAGAGTGCTATACTGTTTCTCGACCTCATGGTTGTGCTTTTGAGAGTTACACCTATAGAGTGAATTTTCCTCCTCTGTCTTAACAGCCAAGCATTAATTAATCATTAGAAGTCATTAGCAAATAATGCAGCACTCGCATTTTTGCATAGAGGTTTTGGCTACTAAAAGCTAATAATATAATGCACTATTACATTGCAGTATTTCTGTGTCTGCAGTTCCGTCAGTAGCCCCTACCAACGTGAGAGGGGGGAACGGCCGCAGGCATGAGCTGGTCATATCCTGGGAGGTAGGTTTGCACTCAGCATGCACAATGGACTCCCTACTGTGAACTCTTGCTATGCTAATGAATATGGCATAAAAGACTTGCAGTTCCTGGCCAAATAGATTCAAGCAGCTAATTGACTTGAGCGTTTGTAATTGTATCCGGCTGTAATTGCCACCATCGCAATTTGCCTATTGAAGGATTGCTACACTTATAGTCCCAAACCCTATAAGAACAGATGAATGACTATATTCTAAATTAATTTTTGTGCTTTGTGGGAATGCTGTTGGAGGCAAAAAGGATTAAGAAGTGGTGCAGGTTTATTCCAGATCTGCTAGACATTTGTAATACTTTGCAAGCCTTACTTTATTCAAATTATTAACATGATGTAGGCTTAATAGGAAAATGTAATATTTGTAAATGCTGACAAGTCATTTATACATGTTCATTAATCTATTCAAGTATAGCTGTGTTGGTTTGTAGATTGAGGGTAATCACAAAAACTGTTTTCCAAAATTCAAATTTGAGTTTGTGTCTAATACTTTTGTAATATGTGACATTTGGCATGTATTGTTTAAAATGCACTCTATACATCTGAATATGCCATCTTCCCTACAATATTGCAGGTGAAATTTGTGGTATGTTGCAAAAATGTTGGCATGTATCCGAATGACCTAATACAGGAGCAGTGAAGCAATGGAATTGGAAGTCAATAGCCACCAGTAACTGCTTGATTACCAACATTCTTCAAAAAAAATTTTTGCATTCTTAAGTTCTTAAACTTAAATCTAATAGTTCAAAGTGTATTATTTATATAGTCAGAACTCTACTAAATGTATGCTAAAGTATACTTCTTTTTCACAAAGGACTAGCAAGTACTAAAGCAGTATCGTTGCCTTATCTCACGTCATTCCTGTATGTGCAAAATGAAAAATACACATTCTTGCGCTGTGCCAGGTTTGATGTCATTGACACCAAAAAACTACTGGTTCTCGAATGTGTTGTAATCTAATATGACACACCAGTCATTTTCCAGTATGTGGAATGGAGAATGAAATTTGAGAGCTGCAGCATATCGAATGGCTTCAGAAGACATATAGCGCACAAGTCATATACTGTTGAATATAATGAATATACTGTTATGATATTTTCCTTTTTAAAGCTTGACGGTTGTGGTCACTGCCATTTATTATTTAAAAAACTGCAGTTTGGTCAAATGAGAGAGATGGAAAATGACCGTTAACCTTGAATCTTCAAAGCGCTTTGATGGGTTTTTTTTGAAAATCAGTTTATCTGAAATTTTACAACCCTGCAGCAACATCTAGTCAGTTTTTCTGTACTGTGGAAAGAGGATACTAGCATGCTAATGAACAGAATCACCTTTGGTTCTGTGCACTGCTGTGAGGCTAGTATTGTGCACATAAACACGTTTTAAAAAAGAAAAAAAGGGGGTTTCCAGATGAATCCAGTTAAAGCTGTGATTAACTGAGGAATTGAGGAACAGATGTACGCTGAAGTGACTATATTCTTGCAGTTATTAAATACTCAGGCTCCAACCGTCACCAGGCAAATAACTTTCATATTAGCAGAACTATACCTTAGTGTGAAATGAAATACGATAAGGCTCATTCTAGATGCAATGGAATATTTTTACCATGATGACTTCCTGAGTTTATAACCCCTTGAGGAGGTTATCGCTGTAACTACAGAACAATCAGAGTTTTAATTTTGCTTTGGCAATGACAGTTCAATTATAAGCCCCTCATCGCGTTCACAACATGCAGAACGTGTCTATACACTAGACATTTTTAGATGTCGCTTAGAGCTCTGAACACGTTGTGAGTGTAATGTTTGCCTGTTTTAAACACAAGGGAGATTTCTCAAGTGTTAATTCTTTACTGCTTTATCACTTTAAGGGACATACTAGCAGGTATCCTGACAGGAGCTTCAGGTGCTATTTTGAGACACATAGTACATCACATTAAATTACATATCATTTAGCAGACGCTTTTAAACTAAAACGATTTGCAACGCATTAATTGGACTGCCCCCCGGATCCCAAGTGCTTTGCTCAAGGACATAATGGTGACTGAGCAGCTTTATGAATTTAATAATACTTCAGTCACCAAGTCTCCCATACCAGGAATTTAACCTTTTCTAGCACAGACACTTTACATTAACCATTAGAGTGCCACCATACTTAAAACACTCAGCACTAACAAAGCAGAGGCAGAGACCTGTTGACAATGTGTGTTACTACATTTCATTTACACAGGGTCCAACATTAAACTCCAAATGCAAGTAAAAATCTGCTCTGGCAAGTATATAAAACAAGTTTTAATTTCACAAATGCTGCAGTGTAGTGATATATGTTGTTTTAAAAAGTGAGCAGCTTATTGCTACTATTTTCATTGTCTTGGAGCGACTCGGTTTGCTGGAAATGTTGCGGCTGGATATGAGTTTGGGTCAGTTAAAACATGCATTTGAAAATGCAACTTGTGCCAACCATCTTCTCAAATTTTTAAATGGCAATTGTTCATAAATCCGTTGTCAACAAAAGAGAAAATTTTCGGCCTGTTTGCGGTTTCCTGCCAAAATAAAAAAAATATGTTTTAATGTTTGAAATAGAAAGTATCATTTTACTGTTGTATTTATTAAGTGTATTTATTTATTTTTTTATTAGTTTTTTTTAACAATACAATGGTATAGTTACTGTAGTAACATTTCTTTCTTGATTTATTTTTTTTTTTTTATTTGAAGAAAGTAAAAAAAATGTGGTGGTGTTATCATTACAACATCATGAATGAAAAATAATAAATAAATAGATAAAGTGTGCCAAAAAACAATATACAACAAATTAATTGTTATACAATTTTTAGGTTTTGGAATTTAAATATTGAGTAGCAGGTAGCTTGGCACGCTACCACTTCAGAGTTAATTAGTAAAATAGTCAATTAGTTTCTCTGGCACAAATACAGCTATATTAGGGTGAACATTTCAAATTGACCTTAATATTACAATAAATACAACTAGAAAATCAACTAGAACATTGTTTTATATTCAAATCATAGTGTAAAACAGCAGAATTTAACTTAATATTTAGCTTCTAAAAAGGAAAGATTTATTTTTGAGGATGCATTTATCTGTGAAACGTTCATTTTTGATTCCTTATGCAAACAAACCCAAACTCAAACTTCTCAATGCCACATATGAGATTGATTATTGCCTCAGATTACTCCGTTGCAGCACATAAAAATGTGATGAAATGCATTTTATAACCAAACTGGCCATTTTAAGAGTGAGTTCGGGTTAATTGTGATAAAACGTTTCTTTGTTACCATCTTCATATTCAGCCACTTGTACTGTTACAGGTGTTATTTCCAACTTACGGAAAGGCTTGACTGTGATCATTCATGCAGGATTCAAGTCATAGCTATGCTGAATAGGTCACACCTGATAGTAAACAATCCCAGAAAACAGACTGTGTGGATGTAGCCTCCCCAATATTGTGTACAACGATCTCCTCTTCTCTGGCACAGTCCCATATAGCTCTATTTTAGCTCCACCCTGTTTGTCTGTGGCCTGATTAACCACTTTAGAACCACTGAATTGGCTCTGCATCTCCAATCAATACTGGTGGATATGAGAAGATGCGGTGCTGCTTTGGCATTCGGGGCACGTGAACTGGCTGCTGTGCTGCCTCTCCAATCATCTCTGGGTGGTTGTGGAAGACCAAGAAGGCTGGGCTGAGATCTGCTTATTAATCAGGATGAATGACTAAACAGCTCGCCCCGTCTGCTCATTAGTGTCTGCAGAGAGAGAAAAAGTATTACGGGCACCAGGAGCAATGGACTGGACCATTACAGTTGCCCTACTTCCTATTCGATGCCTGCCGCAGCCCACCGTGCGTGCTGATATCAGACCGCCAGCAGACTTCATTTGCACCCTGGGTGCCACTCCTTTGCCCAACAGCCTTTTTAGATGCATGTTCCACTTCATTTTGTAGCAGAACTGATTTTACCTTTTTTAAAACGGCCATTTATTGGTCGCCCCATGCAGAAAGGCTCAGCCAGCACCGATAATGTTGGTTCAAGGGTTGTTAATTCAATTTCTAGAAACACTAGAGTGAGTTAATTACACTGCTCTGGCACTAAAAGTGTGTGCTAAAGTATTTAGTGTGAAGGTACAACCTATTCTCTCCCATCGTCTGTCTACATCTTATTTTGGGTGCAAGGGACATGATAATTTTGGAAGCGGGTGGAAATCAGTCAGAATTTGGCGTGATGGACAGATTCGCTGCCAAAAAAAGGAGAGTACAGGTGTTTGTCAATTAATAAAATTGCCCAAGATTTAATTCCGCCGGCTTACATTTTAATTAAATTTCTATCTCCCTTAATAGATTGCATTCCATTCTATTAAATGCCTAGCAGGTGTCGCAGACAGGCTCTAATATATCCCCCTCAGAAAAACATCAAGCAAGTGTCAAAGCAAGGAAATTGTCAGCAGCTGGACAGGCAAGATCAACTCATGTGACCAACAGACTGTATACAACCTTCCAGAGGGAGAATAATTTAGGTGTTGTAGTGTAGCAAAATGCTAAACCACCTTTCTATATCTAGAAAGATAATATGTGAGGAGAAGTGCTTTATAATTACATGGTCGTAATGCCAACTGTGTCTAAGTGAAATCTTAAAGAATTCATAATTTGCTTACCCCTATTTTTAACTCCCAGAAATCTCTCCTCAACTGAGTTCAGTTAGAAAATACTGTGCCATCACTTGTATTTTATAGCTTGGGCAATACAATACTACTGTAGCACCAGTACGCAGTGTAAAACTAGTCCATTCTGCTGTATGTAGTTCTGTATGTAGTCAAGACTACTGTTTGGAATAGTGTTCATTTCGAAATTATGAATGATAAAAAATGTTCGTTGGGGAGCTTTTTTCCCATGACTAAAGCCCTAAACACACTGCACGATTGTCGGCTGTCCCAGAAATCGCTGAAAATCGTGCAGTGTGTTTAGGGCGTAAGACGAGAAGAAAGACGAGCCGATAATAAGGTCAATAAACGATAACTATGACTATATTAACATGCAATTTCGTTGACGAAATAAGACAAGACTAAAATATATTCAAAAAAATAAAAACTCCTCACTCCTCTTTGCGGAAGCGCCACCGCCGATGATCTGAAAACTCCAACAAACAAGCTGGAGTTTAGCGATCTAAATGAAAGTGTCATTCAGCCGGTCTGTGTTCTGTCATGAGAATAAATACACTTACTCAACCGCTGTTGTTTTTTAATAGAGATAGGCTATTGCAATTTGGAATTAGTAGAATTACTAGGAATTTCACTTGTGTAATATTTTTTGTTTGTTTTACCTGTAAATTACTCAAATGACAACAATCATTACGATTATAATTTTGAGCAAAAATATTTTTTATCAGTTTAACCATTATACAGAACAACAAAAATGTGACTAAGATTTCATTGACTAAAACCTGACAAAACTTTACTAAATAAAAACAGGACAAGGTTGTCTAAAGATGATAACTAAAATGTATATTTGAGTAAGACTAAAGGTCATTGCACACTGAGTCCGAAATTTTCGCATGCGTTTTTCAGTTTTTTAATATACCCCATCCTTTCCTATCAAAATGCATGCTACGGATGCGAAAACGCAGAAAATCGAACCTGATCCGAATTTTTTTTGACGGACAAATGTTTCGGAGGCAGTGTGCAAACGTGATTGACACAACGTGAGGTCGTATTTATTTTTTAACGTGCAAACATTTAGGACGAAAATTCGGACTCAGTGTGCAATGACCTTAAGACTAAATTAAAAATTTTTGCCAAAATTAATACTGCTGTACGGTTAACTGTAATTAAAATAATGTAAATTAATACTGCTATATGAGACGTTGCGTCGGAGAACGCTATGGGAACGCCTCCAGCGTGACCGCGCTCTGAACCACGTGTGTAATCTGTCTGATGGATGGGCGAGATGTCACAGGCGGGTGACGTAATCCACCAGGAAGCTTAAAAGCATGTGCGGTAGAACCGGCGTTAGCTTCTAGGAATGACGCAAGCGCTCGCAGGGATGCCGGAAGTATGGCCTCGAGATGCACACGTCTCGTTCCCTTCGGGGAACCATGGTTGGGAACTCGAACGCTATGGGAACGAGATGCCCACGCCGGCAGACTTACAAATCCCTGCCTAGTGTGGCTGGAGCATAGCTAGGGCAAGAGAAAAAAGGGCCACGAGTGGCTAAAGTGGGCGGGGCCTGCATCCCGAAGGCCAACTTCTGAGAAGTGAGTCTTGATCCCCAAGAAGAGGGGAGAGCAGAGGACTCGAGGCTATGGAATAGCATCCTGATCCACCACATAGCATAAGCCCTCTGGCCGGAGGCCTCAGCCTCTGGAGGAAACATGTAACTAGGGGGTGTCACCCACTGAATGGCCACCGAGAGGGGCGCGGTAGGCCGGTAAAGCTGCCACGTAGACCTTCAGGGTGGAGTGGGTTAACCCTGTGGAGGAACAGGCCTGCACGAACTCCAGAACTGTACCAATCGGGCAGTTGGCTGGGTCGAGCTGGCGACCTCCGCACCATGAAGTGACACTTCCACTTCAGGGCGTACAGTTTCCTCATACTCCGGCGAGCAGAGGCCTTTCCGCACGTGCTTTTAAGCATCCTGGTGGATTACGTCACCCGCCTGTGACGTCTCACCCATTTATTGGACAGATTACATTCGTGGTTCAGACAGCGGTCATGCTGGAGGCGTTCCCATAGCGTTCTCTGACGCAGCTCGAGTTCCTGAAGGGGAACTTGACTAAAACTTAATAGGATCAGGTTGACTAAATATGATAAAAACTAACAAGAAAATTTTCCCACGGGACTAAATTAACACTAGTTTGGAATGTTTAATATTTTGTCAGATTTGTGATCATTTAATGTAGAATATAGTCTCAATTCGCAGCTGTCTGGAAAAAGTGTGTACTATGCCTCCATACACCGTTTCATCAGATATGATCGTGTAAGGTCATTTGTTAATTGCATCTTAAGTGTGCACACCAGGTATTCCTGCATGCAGCAGCAAATACAGCTCTGTGATGTCAAATTCATGAACAAATGAACCTTAAAAAGTGATTCTTTTAAATGAGCTAGTCAAACAAAATGCATTACCACCCCACTGGGTAGATAAAATGGTTTGAATCAGACTGAATTGTTCACAAATAAGTTCTACTCTACCTTGCAAAATAGGAATAATTTAGGTGTTTTAGCATTGCAAAATGCTAAACTCCATTGCCAATATGCAGAATCTATATCATATTTTAAAGTTGTGTTGGAGCAGAAAGATTTTTAGCAAATCAATTAATTTATGTTTTCTCACAAGATTTGTGGACTGCTTTTATTGTACATGAAAACATTTACACAAAAACCAGATCACAGGGAAAAGGTGCATAATAATAAATAAAATATTGGTGCTATTGTATATATTCTAAACAGTGTTGATGTGTTAAAGGACTTCAAGCTAGAGCAGAGCATTACCATTCATCATTCACTATCACTAGGTGATTTCCAGAGACACAGCCATTACACCGCAGATTAATTGATATTTGACTCGTTATTCACAAAATGTCGTCACCCGCGCAGTTTATTTACTCGAGGGCCTGAACCAAGCCCTTTGAAAAGACATTGATACGGTTCACAGAACAATGGCGAGCTCTCGCTGTATGCTGAGTCTTGATGTATTCGATTAGCACATCTTTAATTGATGTGTTCAGGCTCACCGTCAAAGCACTTGACATTCACAAGTGATCTGTTTCATTACAACTGAAAATCTCCCCGATTCATTTGGGACTCTCTGACATTTTGATGTAATTCAGTGCCATTTAGTGTTGCTTCTTTCTCTGAACCGACATAACAAAGGATGTAATTTAACTGGAAAAAATATGGAGATTGAAATTATTTATTGGATACATGTTTAAAGCTTCTATGTGTTTTTGAGGCTGTATGGTAGTGGGAAAAAAAGAGCTTTATGGCTCAGCCAAATACTGGGCAAGTTGTAAAATTAGCCTGTGTTGTAAACTGCCACATAAAAGACTAGAGGCTCTTTCAAAGTCAAGTCATTTATTAATACTGAATTAACTGAAATTAGCTACCTATAATAATTAGATTAAACCTTAACCTTACCTAAATTCAATGCTGGTCAGTGTGTGAAATGGAAAAACACTCGGGGGAAATACAAATTTAAAAATGTTGGGACAGAAAATGTATATAGGTATGTCAAAACTAAAGTCAAGTCCAGTTAGCTTTAATACGCTGGGCTTCATTCATGAAACACAACCAGAACAATTTTCTGTGTGAACCATTCATAGAAACATCCTTAAATTATTAATTAGTATTAACTATTTACTTAAGTGTTCTTTGCGGGGGAAAAAAAAAATGTCTCTTCTGTGGAGTGCCGAATATTCAATCCAGAGGGGAAAAATATCTAGTGGGGGACATGATTTAATCCACAAGGTACAGACTGGATTGTAAAAAGTGAGCATTGCTAACAAGAATGCAGTCAAGAGTTATTAATTTTTATGTTTTGATTTTATTGTTTGGAATAATGTGTACTTATGAATAATTCACCATAAGTGTTACAGTTATGGACTTTTGTTTGTGTTCTAGTCCTCCTGCTTTAGTCTTCCTTTGACCTAGATTTCTTGAGTTGCCCTGATTAGTTAATTAGCTCCACACCTGTTTCTGTTTCTCCATGATTGTGTTTAGTATTTAAAGCCTGTGTTCTCCCATGTTCTTTTGTCTGCTATGGTTTAATTTATGTTTGGTTGTGCCCATCTCAGTCTGTGGATTATTAAAAGAACGCTTTGATTGTACTCCTTCGTCGTACGCTTTGTTTTGCACACCAGGCACGTAACAATAAGTCCAGGAACATGCAATTAAAGCACAGTTCACCCAGAAAAGAAAAAAAAAATCACTAATTTACTCGCCCTCATATCCAATCCAAACCCATAAGAACATTTGTTCATCTTCAAAATATTGTAATGATACCTGAGAAAACTCAGTCCCTCCACTGAAAGACCATTCACCCAAAACTTTAATGTCTCAAAGAAAATCAAATATGCTTGTTTGATGTTTGAGAACCAATGAGTTTTGTTCTTGTGCATTAAGCAATATGATTTAACTTCTGTTTACTATGTTTGATGTGCTCTATATATTTTTGATCAATGCTTGTGATTCTCCAGAAGACTTTGATTATGCCACTCAATTCATAGATATTAGCATCAGATTTCATTAAAATCTTCATGAATTAAACTGGTTTGAAACAACATGAAGATGAGTAATTAATGACAACATTTTCATTTTGGGTGAATTATTCCTTTATGAATGCACAATTTAGATTTCAAGTTGACTTAAATAATAATAAAATAAATGCTGGTTGTGATACTTTGAAAGCTCAAAGGATTATTAGTATAAGAGCTAAATGTTCAGATGTCAGTGTCTCTGTTCCAGCACTGCTGTGTTGACTCTTTAACATAATATGCTTTTAACGTTCAGTTTCCACACAGTTAATTGGGTACATGATTGAATTTTAAACTTGGACTTTACTTATTTTTAACTAGCACCAGCAGAGCAAGCGAAAATGATGCAAAACTTGCCTAAGATGTCAGATTCTAAGCTGACCTAAAAATAGCAAATTTTTTCACATTACACAGGAAGTATGAGTTGTGCTGGAGTCAAATAATTTGCGAGGCTACATCTTCAGGGCTGATAATTCTCAAGCAAATGTCTTCATAAATTACCTGCTGCATGGCCGTTTACCCTTCCCTCATTTTTCCGAGCTCAGCTGGCTGTGTGTTATTAGGACCCTTTTTCCAATTTCCAATCCAGTTGCAGAGAAATATTTTTTCCACAAGCAAACTCAGATATTTTGAGTGATATTTTAAGAATTAGTTTAAACAGTGTGACTTTTAAACATTATCTGCCTGGAAATGAATCCAGAGCTCATAATAATTTTATTTTTTCGTCCTCAGCCCGTCTCTGAAGAATTCCAAAATGGAGAAGGTTTTGGCTACATCGTGGCGTTCCGAGCCAATGGCACACGTGGGTGGAAAGAGAAGATGGTGACCTCGGCAGACTCCACCACCTATAAATACAGAGACGAGACCTTCCCCCCTCTCACCCCGTTTGAGGTGCGGGTGGGGGTGTATAACAACAAAGGAGACGGGCCCTTCAGCGAGGTGGTTACTGTGTTCTCTGCGGAGGGAGGTGAGGGTCAGATGTGTTCTTGCTCTGATTGATGGGATTTATTGCTAGTTTAAATAACTTCAATAACACACGGCTCAACAATACAGACAGAGTTTCTCGAACTTTGAAGTACATCACACAAAAGCTAATCCAGGGCTGTGGATGGATGGTACTGAACGATTTGTGTCAGTTCTTTGAGATACTGGTAAAAGTACAGATCAAAAGTCAAAATAAAGTACACAAAATGAGAGCAAACATAGTGTGCCCTTATCAAAAAGAAATACATTTTAGTATTTTTTGAGAATACATATTAGGGAAATAAAGTGAATAAAAAGAGTAAACTTAAGTGTGAACTGAATATAATGCTTATAGTTATCTGACCACGTGTTATAGTTTAAATTTAGATTGTTTAATCTAATTAAATTGTAATTAGTTTGACTTCAGAGTGATTTTTTTTGGCCCACATAAGTAGGAATTAAGTGCGGTTTTATGTCATTTTAAAAATGTATTATAGTTTAAATTGATATTCAATTTAATTAGTTGAACATTTAAAGTGCTTTTTTGGCCCACGTATGTAGGAATTAAGTAATTTATAGTTAACCGAAAATGTATTATAGATTAATTTTATATTAAATGCAATTAGTTGAACATTAGAGTGCTTTTTTTTCATAGTTTTTTTTTAAATATGGCTAAAGTGTACTGACAATGTCTGACAAGCATTTATAGGAAACAAAAAATTTTGTATATAATAATAAATTCTTTATTAATGTTATTTCATTATTTATTATTATTTAATACTAAATGATGAATACTTTAATAGTATTTCTAGTGAAACTTGAATGCCATGTATTTGTGATTACACATTTGTAATGAAGTTGTAATTTACTACATATAAAGTAATATCAAATAACACACTTATAGTTAAAATTATAATCCAGTATTTTACATGTGCTGGATTATGTTAGTCAACAAAGCAAAGTAAATATGTTAAAACATGACAAAATATTAATAAAACAATTATTTAAAATGTACTTTGTAACAATGTCAAAGTAAAATTTTTATTTTAAAATGCACTTATTAAAATGTACTTAAGTTTGTTTAGAAACAGTCATGAAAGTGTACTCTCTTTAACTACACTTAAGTGGCTTTAATTTAATTAATATATTATTCTCAAGATTTTTTTTGTTGTTTTTTTGTTTGTTTGTTAAGAGTTGATGTACACTACAAGTGCACTTGTAATACACGTAAGCACACTTCGTTTATATAAGGCTATGCATTACAATTTTATCTTGATTTCATGATTAACCAAGCCACTTTTTCTTTGTGATGTGGTTCCATAAAATAGGAAAATAAATTGTTTTATAAGTCATGTTTTAAACCCTGATGGTTTTCTTCTGTGGAACACAAAAATAGATATCATGAAGACTGTTTCATAAAATGACAGTAGATGGTGACCAGAGGCTTTCAAGCTCAGAGCTCAAATATAATAAAAGTTGTCTGTTTTTTTGTTTGTTTTTTTAAGCCGATCAACCATTTTGATGGGATCATAGAGTGAGTTGAACTTGATAACTGAATGAGTCACATTTGTGAACCGGATAAACCGATTTTACTTTAAAAAGATACATTAGTCATATAGCCTGCTTTGTATTGTGCTTTTGGCAGAATTTCTAATTTTTTGATGCACTTGATGGGTAAATGTCGTCATTTTAATTTTTAGTGTCAACTATCCAACCAACAGCTCAGTTTTGTGTGTGTGTGTGTGTGTGTTTATGAAAATAAAGTAATCTTTGAGAACTTTTTTGACCTTTCAAAAAAAAAAAAAAAACTTTTACTGCCTACACAGAAATGATCAAGAGGACCAAACAGTTTCAGTGTGTGATCACACTGTGTCAGGCTGATTTTATGGTAACCGTGCAAGTGGCGTTTGCTGTGACTACTGCTAATATGATGGATGTTCTGTGACTCTGTCACCTCTCAGTCTCACAGCGTTTCTCTCAGCGGGATCCTCCCTCACGATCACAGGGCTTCACAACTTACCATTTACATCCTCTTTGACTCTTCGCTCTGACTATTAACACATAAGAGATACTGATGAAATGTATCCCAAACACTTCATCAAGCTGGCGTATAGCGCGTATGACTGGTGATGTGTTTTATGTGTTATTTGCTGTGAAATCTGAAGTGTTCTGCTTTTAAATGCAGAGCCCAGGGAGCCTCCTTCTGAAGTGCAGGCATTCGCCACCTCCTCCTCCGAAATTAAAGTGATGTGGAAGCCGCCCAATCCTGGCCCTGGAAGACCCCAAGGATATGAGGTAAGAGAAGGAGAAATTAATAGATAAATGGTTTTGTGGCAAGACCTAGTGAGCCGCCTACCCAGACAGCATTGTGTGGTGGAAAAAATTGGAAGAAATATTAATGTTGTATATATACACTTTTAATTAATGCAATATTGAAAAATACAGAATACACTAGCATTCAAAAGTTTAGGGTCAGTAAGATTTTCAAATCTTTTTAAAAGAAGTCTCTTATGTACACCAAGGCTGCATTTATTTGATCAAAAATAAAGTAAAAACACTAATATTGTTAAATGTTATTACAACTTAAAGGTGGGGTATGTCATTTTTCAAAAATGCATTAGAAAAAGGCGTCAGGGCCGAGTACCAAAACAAACTTGTAGCCAATCAGCAGTAAGGGGCGTGTCTACTCATGATGTGGAGGAGAGAGCGTTCAGTGAACAGCCGAGCCGAGCGACAGAAAGATAGAGATGGCGGATAAAAAACAAAAGAAAAAAACGTCTGCGGAACGATAAGGCAAGAAGTAGGACCCGTGTAAATATTGGATCAGCTTTCCAGTGTTAGAGAGAACTCAAGGAGCGGAAGGCCTGCGATCGGATGCCGAGGTTGCATTGGTTCTTCTCGATAGGTGAGTAACACTGTGTCTACACCGGACGTGCCGTGCCGCAACAGCTAAAGTCTGCTTACACTGGACGCGATAAAGCGACCGTTGAAAATCATTTGAAATTTGTGTCAGCTCGTCATAAATAAAATGCGGCAGCAGTTTTTTGTCAGGTATTTGTCGTGTCAAACCGCGCAGCATCCAGCGTAGACAGCATCACCGATTAGAATGACTTCTATAGTATTATACTATAGTATTTTTTTGCGGTGGTTTATGAGGACACTGCCTATGTCCCCGTAATTCAAAAGGCTTAAAAAACATACTAAATGGTGTTTTTTGAAAATCTAAAAATGCACAAAGTCTCCTGTGAGGGCTAAGTTTAGGTGTAGGGTTGGTGTAGGGCAATAGCACACACAGTGTGTTCAGTATAAAAACCATTACGCCTATGGAGAGTCCCCATAAACCACAAAAACCAACGTGTGTGTGTGTGTGTGTGTGTGTTCACTACTCACTGTGTGTACTAAAATAACACTGTGAAGTACAATCTAATAAATAATCTACCCTCTTAACACTAGCATTCTCTAACAACTTAAAAAACAACAACTTTCACATTCATGATTGTTTTTTGGTTACACTTTATTTCAATAGTCCACTTTAGACATTCTACTAGCTATAAGTAACTTTGTAACTACATGTCAACTACATGTCAACTAATTCTCATTAATGTGCAACTACATGTCTACTAACTCTCAGAGTGGACTGTTAGGTTAGGTTTAGGGTTAGTAGAATAAGTTAACATATACTTGCAAAGTTTCTAATAGTCAGTATGTTGTATGTTGTGGACCCATCCAAATAAAGTGTTAGAAGTTATTAAGCAGACAGTCTACTAATACTCTAATGACTGCTAGTTGACATGTAGTTGCAAAGTTACTTACTGTTAGTAGAATGTCTAAAGTGGACTATCGAAATAAAGTGTTACATGTTTGTTTTTTTTTGTTGGTTTTGTTTGCTCCTGTTGTCCTCATTTGTAAGTTAGCTTAGCAAAATGCTAACAGTAAAATTCAAAGGTCAAGTCTGCTGAGGAGCAGTGTTTGTATGACAATCACTGTCTATGCAGAAGGTCCCAAACCGCCACTTATGACGTTCTGTGATGGTTAGGGTGCTGCCTAAGAAGGCATCTGCCTATTACAGCAAGGCAGCTCATCAGGTTTTGAAACAAAGGCACATATATGATCGTGAACCCTTTATTTTCTTCATCATTTCCACAACTGTTATGCTTTCTGAATGAAGGTTATTAATTTTTCTGAATGAAAAATTATTCTCTGCAGTGAAATTACACAGTTGTGTCCTCCAGTGAGAAAGATTATCGTATTTCATCATAGGGAGATATTACATGCTCCCCTATTATGCTCTTCATGCAAAATGTATGATGGTTATTTAAACTAAATGACACAATATCACACGAAATTGGCAACTCTCACTGTGCCATTTACTGAAGCAACTCAGTTTCATTTTCTTTATCACAACAAAAAATCTTGAATGAATGACAGACAGATTGTCTTGTTGGGAACAGGTGAGCTCCTGGAAGGACATGGAGCAGGAGGAGATGGGGAAGAAGAAGAGGACGACGGGGAATGAGACCACCATGCTGCTGACAGGGCTGGATGGAAACACACAGTATCTGATCTCTGTGAAGGGATTCAACAGCGTTGGTCAAGGACCAGCCAGCTCACCCATCAAGATTAGCACTAAGAAAAACGGTGAGTTCCCTTAAAACAACTCCTTTGGAAGCTTTATAAACTATAAAATTCACAAGTGTCAATGACAAATAATACTGTCCAAAAAATGAATTAAATATTTTAACAATAAAAATATTTCTACAAATAACATGACTAATTAATTCATACATATATATTTTTGGTGAAAATACACCACATATTTTACTGAACTAACTTTGACTTGTCTTAAAAACATTAAAGTATCTAATATTTTAAGAGACGTACTGACCTGAACACACAGTCATCAAGAAATAATAATGAAAAGTTATTATGCCAACTACTCATACCTTATTATACTACTACTAATACTATTCATATTATGCTAACTGCTCATACTTAAAATAAAAATACACTTTCAACTGTATACCTCAAAGAAAGTACTGAAATTAATTTTCCTTTACAAATAGAAGAGGTGTTTTGTTTTTGTTTGTTTTTTTTGGCATCGCTCTGGTTCCCTCGATAAAAAACCCAATAGGATTTTTCCATTGGCTTGTGGATTATTGCAGAAAATAAACTCTGTGACCAATTTAAGTTTATGGTTCGTACATATTTTGTTCAAATGAAGTCTAAATACAATCAGCAGAAGTAAAAGGAAAATAGTCCCATTTAGCAACTTGTTTGCAATTGCTGTTTTCAAGAAAAACTCCATTCAACAAACCCATTGACTTCAGGATGATGGGACCTGAAGTGCTCAATTCTACGTCAAAAAATACGTCATCCCTGCAGGACTATAATGATACCTTACTGCAAACCTCCCCACTCCACATTTCACATCAAATATAGTATCTTCACAAATTTAGGTTCATTTTAGATGGATGAAATGATGAATAGAAATTGGTTTTGAGAGGAGGATAATTTGTCGTGTCAATTAATGTGATTATTGCTCATTACAGACCATCATTTTTTAAATGAGCTTTTTATCTTTCTGTTTGGTTATTTCTCTCTCTTTTCAGCCCCAAGTCTACCCCCAGGCAACCTGATGTGGATTCAGGAGGGGAACAATGTTTCTCTATCCTGGGATCCAGTGAAAGCAAGGGACAATGAGTCAGAAGTCATTGGGTACAAGGTCGGTATCGCACAGATACCGTGGATGTAAAGTAAAACACAACGTCACTGCACGCATTTGATATTTTTTCCCAATGCAGGTATTATTGCGTCAAGAGGGACGGGGCCACAGCCAAGTCATGAGAACTCCAAACTCAGCCGTGGTCCTGACACTTCCTGAGGGGGGCACATACATCATTGAGGTGCGCGCAGTCAGTGAAGGAGGTGAAGGAGCCGCCAGCGCTCAGGTCAGAGTGCTCACCTCCTCAGGTAAGCATTCACTGTGTGGTTTTTTAGATTTGAGGATTTGGACATATGGCGTTAGGCTTGTGGCTTAATTCCTCTTTAATTACCTTCCCTCTGCACTCCTACACAGCCAATTACATTTTCCTCCACTCTCAAAATGAAAGACAAATTTAAAGTTTACCATCATTATACTACTAGGACTAGTGGGCTGTTTTAGAGCAAATACTATTAAATTCGTTTTCGGTTACTTATTCCCAAGACCTGTGTTTTCGTTGTAATTATTGTGCTAGCTCTGTATGGCCCTTTACTTCTCCACAACTTTCTGCAGTTAATTCAGCTCAAACCTCTTTAAAATTGCTCAGACTCTTTTCAAACATTTTGTAGATAATTTCAGTCTTAAGCCCCTTTCAGAACGACACAGATCACTGAACCTGTCGTTCGCTGTTGTTGCTAGTAGCTGATACTCAATTCTCATACATCCAACTGTTTCTCTGAAAACTACTTTGATGTCAGTGTGTGCACATTTTCAGTGACACTCTATTTATTTGTGGTTTGTAAACACCAATAAACATGAAAGATTAATATAAGGTTTGTAGGGGACTGACTGGCTCTGGGATGCCAACTTATAAATTATTTATATGTAAATAAAAAAATACTATAAAAGGATTTATTACATAGGATTCTCATGGATAAATAAATAAACCTTGTGAACCCTTTTGAGCCAAAGACGACAACAAAACAAAATAAAAAATGATATTTGCATACACTCAAAAGTCAGTTCAACACAATAATAAAAAAATAAAAATAAGATTCAGTGAACTTTCTTTTACTTTTAAGTGGGAGAGGCTAAAGTGCAAAAGAGGAGAGCAACAAATGTTCCATCAGTACGGTTATTGTCATTTTCCACTAGTTTATGATCCAGCTAGTTCTGATTCAAACATTAATTATTGAAGATCTACGACCAGTGGTATTTTAATCAAATTTAGATACTATTTTGTATACTATAGTTACATTTGTTTTAGTATAGTTGTTATTAATTTATTAACTTTATTTAATTTTTTCAAGTGTTAGTAATTTTTCATGCATTTTATTTTATTTATTTTTCAATATGTCTATATTTTTATTTTTATCACAGCACATGAATTTAAACTAAATGAAAATAAGAAATGGTTGGCAACTACCAGAAATAAAATATACAATTTTGGATTTCAGTATGTATTTCTATTGTATTTAATTTCAACAACTAATATGGTTTTAGTAATCTATAATAATGCTAAAATTACAAATATATAAATAAAAACAAATATAACCATTAGAATTAATCAAAAAGATATCTTGATGTCATGTGACCATTATCTGACATCAGAAAGTTGTTAAGATGCAAATGTGTTGTTAAATTGAAACATACAATCTAACTTGAAACTTAAAATCTTTCTAAAAATTATTTTAGGTTACAGGGGTTTCTCTGAGCTAGTCAAAAGTGTTGTAATATTTTCAGATGCTGATGACCAACCTAGCTATAGGACCAGCAAACTAGCTTAGTTTTTACTGAATTGTGTAATGAATTGCAGTTAGTGCCTTTGTTAAGAAACAAAGCATTTTCCAAAAATAGGTTTATTGGGTCTCAATTATAAATTAAAAAAAAAATTATAATTCATCGGTCACATATGAACTGATGTTATAATACATATTTCAATATTCAGATTCCTTTTTGGTCCCTTTGTCTCACTTTTTTGTTTCATTTCCAGGAGTGCGTGCAAAGAGTGGACAGCTCTCTGTCCAGGATCTGCCTCCAAGCTTGGCATGGACTGCTCTTTTCCTTTCATTAATGGTGCCTTCTTTTCCCTTGTGAGGCTACTGGGTCATGTACTGTTCCTTTAAACCTTCCCCCCTGCCTTCCTTCTAAAGACCACTCCCAGTCACCCCTGTGTGAAGGGGATGGGCTCTCCCTCCTCCACACAGACTGCCTGCTTTGGCTTCTACCATCAGCAGGACCTAAGAGCCAGCCAAAGGGAAGCTCTTCTTTTCCAAGCATCAAGAAATGCCTCCAAATCCAGACAATTCCACTGTTTTTCTTTTCTGGCCATATTTGTCTCCAGATCTCTGTTTGGGATATCATTGTAGTATTGTGCTGTACAAATTGTGGAGACAGTTGTTTAAAATCTCCACAAAGCTGTAAGAGACATTTTTTTAGGGACTGCTTTCTGGAACAGCTCTCCAAACCGCTGAGGCCGCCCACTGCTCTGTGCCGCTGTGGCTTCCCTTGTTACATTACTGAATCCATTTGACCCTTTGGCTGCCCGACAAGCAAACACAGAGTAAGCTCAGTAGAAATAAGTGCATTGTTTTCTTATTCACAAGTGGAGACTGTGGAGACAACAAAGAAAATAACAACATTTTTATAGTGCCGAAAATCTTACTATTTCCAGACTTGCTTTTTGTACATTGTGTTACCTTTAGAGAAACAAACAAAAAAAAAATGTGGAACAGTGGTGTGTTTCGGTCGGCAGCGTCTTGAGTTTTTTAACTTAAATTTTCATTATGTTCGGTGGGTATTGAGAGCTAGCAAGGTTGCTGGGCAACGGGGACTGGTGGACGAACCAGAGATAAAGGGTTTGGACTCCACTTGTCGTGCCCAAACATTTCTGTAGACAAAGAACAAGGCTGATCTGTAACAGTTGAAATAAATGTGATGTATATTTTTAAAAAAGCCTCCGGTGTGTGTGTTTTATGAGAAGAGGAGCACAAGCTTCTTCTAGTGTAAAAGTCCACCCCCACTTGTCCTCTCACATCAAAATCCACCAACATATATGTCTTTAGAGCTGTTTTAGGCTGCGGTGCTTGATATATGTATATTTCTCTCCTGAGTCAGACAAAAATTTATTTTTTCACAATATTCTGGCTTATGGACAATGGTATGAGGTTAAAAACATATTGTTGGATTTGTTTCTTAAAAGCATGCAACGTTTCACTATACAAGACTTTATTGATGGACTGGAGTCACGTGGATTATTGTGATATTTTTATCAACTGTCTGAACTCTCATTGTGACGGCAAGTGATGTAATGCTAAATTTCTCCAATTCTGTTCCAATGAAGAAACAAACTCATCTACATCTTGGATGGCCTGAGGATGAATTTTTAGCAAATTTTCATTTTTGGGTGAACTATTCCTTTAAAGTCAAATGTAAATAAACAACATTCGGGAGTCAGGAATGGATTCTAATATGTATTACAGTGGCCACGCTACAAATAATCATCCATAGCTTTGATGGATTTTCCGATCTGTTTTATCTATCTGTAAAATATTATAATGCTTGGTGTTTTTAATATGACATTGATATCACTAGAACTCCTGTGGCAGGTGCTCTTTTAGTCATAAAGTGCTGTGTTGTGGGTACTTGGCACTTTATTTTTATTCTGCTCTTTAAATGCTAAGAAGAGACAAGACGCCACGCTCTTTCGATCTGGTCACCCGAGTTAATGATCGATATCCCATGAATTATTCCACTGGACTACTCTTAGAATCTCACCCCCAAATCCTCCCTCTCTGTCTTCCAGTCTGTTTCCATGGATGTACTTTAAAACGTAATTTTCTCTTCACTTCTCAGCCCTATTCGCATCCTTTACTGTAAGAATGTTTCTACAGCAGGGAAAAACAATGGACTAGATGTCAAAATGACAGGAGCAGTTTGAATTATCCATCAATGTTTTAAAATTCTGTGAATGAGTGAAGATTTTAGGTAAACCACCAGTGACATGATATGTAGGCGTTGATCTTCATTTTGCACAGAAGACATTGGAATTGCTTTAGATAAAAAAGGTTCCTTGTGAAAATTAAGTACACTTGCTTTTAAAAAAAAAAGTATGTATTGATAAAATAAAATACTTTAAAATAATATTTAATTGCAAATTGAATGTAATGTCTTCGGACACTATATAGTGTGTTATTTTCAATTCAGCGAAAGTCTATTATAGTTTAATTTATATTGAATTTTGTAAAAAGTGCTTTTTTAGGACTTTATTATTAGAATTATGTAATTTCATAATTACTAAAATGTGGTTAAAGTGTACTGTCGAATGTACTGACAAACTTTTATGATAAACTAAAATATACTTTGTCATTTCTATTTAAACTTGTAATTATTGCATTTAAATATATCCATTTTAGTTCCTTTAAAATATATTAACTTTAAATGTGCTACCAAATAACACTACAGTTAATATTATAAAATACTTTACATGTGCTTTAATATGTTAGTCAGCACATTAAAATACTGTAAATGTACTTCTTTAAAGCACAACAAAAGATTATTAAAACAATGATTTGAAATGTACTTTAAAGTACAAACTTTAATTTGACAGTATTACAAAGTGCACTCTTTAAAATTGTTCTTAAGTCTCTTTTTTAAGGACACTTAAATGTCGTTTTATTTCATTTATATTATATTGTCTGCAAATGCATGCATACATTGTTATATTAATATGTACATTTGAGGTAAACTGCAAATAGCATAGGGTCACAAGTTTAGTTTTTACACAAATATGTCAGCATAATAGAAATCCCTGCATAACTCAAGTATTGCTTGTGGCTGCCATTGCAGGGTGTTTCAAATGAACAAATTTAGTGAAGTCAGAGCTGTGAACACATAATTTGCACAAGAACATAAACAGGAGAATTGAAAGCGTAAACCGTTGTCTATCAGAAAATTGGTTGAGCTGCTTTTTTATTATGCTCTCAGATTACTTTATTCTGCTTCATTCTAAAACTATTGATTTGTTTCCTGATTATTCACGTATCCTCAGCGATGCGGAGCACTTGGTGCATGATAATAATTCCTTTGAGTGGTCCCTCTCATGTGCCCACTGCAATACACCTCATTGGATTCCTGGCACACTTCACAGGGTTCAAGAAGGTCGCGGCTGGGACTCCCTGCGGTTGCTGCATCAGTGTGGATTGTCTTCAGGCCTTCCCTGTTTTTTTTCTGGAAGCTTAAAAACATCTCCATCTCCTGGGGTTGTCAGTCGAAATGCATTTTTCTAAGATCTACTTGAAGGAATAATTCTGTCATAATTTACTCGCCCTTGTGACGTTCCACTTTCTTTAATTAGAGAAAAAAGTTGAATGAAGCCTGCGCGACATGTCCTGATACCGATACTGCTGGCATAATGGACTTTATTGATCCCAAATGTGAAATTTCGGTGCAAAACAGCACCTATAAATAGTAAAAAACTCAAAAAGAGCCACTGCGGAGACAATCCAATGGGTCATCACAATGTCAATTATGCATGCATTAGCTGCTAATTTGGATATTTCTATGCATAAACGTGATTTATCCGTGTTTGTGAGTGGGCCTGTTTTGAACCATGAATTTTGCAGCGTTTTTATCTCTTGCCGAACAACACTGGGTGCTTCTACATGGACGCTAATGTGGCAACCTTTAATTATTCATGCAACACCTGTCTATGTCAGTACATCTGATTTATGGTAATGGATTATCTACCCCGCAAAGAGGGCCGCATGCTTCCGAGAGCCCAGAGATGTGATGTCAGCAATTAGAACACACTCTCCCAGCAGGCATGTGAAGCATGGATAGTCTGGGAGTGAGAGGAAAGTGAGAACTAAGCCATGGAGGGATGCTCTTCAGCCACTCATCAGAGCCTGGCATCTGAAGCAGATGTTATATGAATAGGACTAATGCACTCTGAGAGCTTTTAACAGTCGGGAGGTTTCAGACTTTTTTGCATGTTGGGTTGCTCATCTGGTTTTAAACCAATATTTCACCCAAAAATGAAAATTCTGTCATCATGAACTCACCCTCGCGTTTCTGAACACAAATGGAGATGTTTTGCAGAATGTCCAAGCTGCTCTTTTCCAAACAGTTGACGATTTATACTCCCAAACTCAAAAAGGCTCAATCACAGCAGAAATGATAATACAAAAGCTCATGCCCTTTATATTCAAAGTCTTAAGCAGTTGCAGAATCATTTTTGTGAAAAGACAAAACCCTATAAAGCCTACTGTGCAACATATTTGATATACAAACTTCAAAGGCCTCTCAAATTATCTACATGGTCAAAACATTGCTGAAAAACCTGTTGCACACACAATCCACTACATGCCTTCTGTCGTCTGATTAATATTTTATACTTTTTTATCAAGTAAAGATCTTTTCAAAGAATTTTTAAATGTGCCTTTCAGGTGGTGGTATACGTTTTTATTTGTAAGTAGTTATAAAGATCTCACTATTTACATTACAACAACATAATCACTGGAAATTTTCCATTCCATATATGCTCGATATGTCACAACTCAATCAGTGCCATTTGGTGTCACCTAATTCCTGGTATGACAGGTCTAAAGTCCTCTTTTTTAACTGAACACAAGTGCGAATGAAAATTCATAGCTCCAGCATGCCGACGGAATGAATATTAATCAATATCAGTGTAAATTAGGGCCTAATCACCTAGATGTCTTTGTCATGTTGTATTAACTCTGCTTTTGGTAATTTCCTCATTTAAACAAAGTATTATTGTTCTGTTTTTTCGGTCAACTTTTTACATTAACCTTTGGTTTCAAAAGAAACCTTCATTAACCTTGGAGTGCATTAATTGAGTCTTAATGTGCAAGTTTGTACAAGTTTCTAAACATGTAAATGTTGTAGGATATCAGAGACTGAATCAGACAAATTTAAGATGCATCAGAACATTGAAACATGAGGAGCTGGAATCCCACAGAGAGGTCCAAGGAAACAGGACGTTGTAAATCAGATTCTTAGCTCCAACTAGTCTGAAGCAAGCAAACTAACCAGCAAGCCTCTTTCACAGAACAGCTTACAACCTTGAAACAAAAGAACACTTGGATAATTCCAATTGTTGCAAATAATCAAGACTGATGGTCACATGTAAACCTGTGATAGAAAATCACGAGTAACAGACTCTCTTGAGCAGGTCTTCCCCCATACAAGACAAAGACTTGAATTCCTTAGGAGACTTTTAACCTCTCTCTGATCGTCACAGAACATGCCTCTTATTATCCATAGAACTACACACTAGAGACAATCTGTTATATACTAAAAATCATCTTAAAAGGACCTATGAGTTATTTCTCTGCATATAAATAACCTATATTATGTTTGTAACCCACACATTAGATTATCATGTTTTAATCAAATATTATGTATGTTTTTTTTTTTTATCACTATTGAATAGCTGAAGGATTCAGATGCGTGTTTGGTATGTATGAGTGTGAAAAATCATACTTTAAATGTTTCTTCCAATCAATTCTTTGTCAAATGCATCATAGTCTTGTTATAGAAATCATGTCCAAAAGTATACTTTGCAAGAGCCTGTAAAATTTGGACCATGTCACTGATAACATGCTGATTTATGATGGAAGGAACACCCCTAGCTAAGATAATAGCCTATCTAATTGGTCAAGACACCAGAGGGGATGTGTCCAGAAGCCAAGTTTAAAAACTCTGGACACCATCAAACTCTCTCTTCTTCTTAAAAATGCTCTCTTACAACCTCTTGGTCCTTTCCCTTCTCCTCTTCTTCTCTTTTGCCACCGCGTTTTGACGCTGCTCTTTGAGCATGCTCTGGCCCACATGCCAGCTGCTACCATAATGAGAAGAAAACCAACCTAGTCTCGTTACATCCTTTTTTTCTTTTCTTTCCATGGAGTTTCGTGTTCTAATGTAAGTTTGCTGCAAAGTTCAGCTCCGATTGCACTCGCTTCAAACTTCAACCAGACCAACTCCGCATCCTCAGCCAACGCCCAAGACTTCACTTCAAAGATTACTGAACTCTCAACCAATCAGACACTTCGGGGGAACCCCCGTCTGTAACGATGACACAAAGGAAACCCTTTAACACAGGCAAAGCAAGCAAGTAACACCTCCAGGTTCTAACTGAATCGGTGTATTTAATATAAATTTTAGCCTCATTGAGAAACTCAAAGCGAGGGTTAAATAAGTGATTGATGGTTGTTAAGGTCTATGCAATAGCACATATTGCTTTAAACTTGGGATTTCACATTTCCATTCTCTTAAACTCCTCCTTTCCTCACTTTCTCTCTTTCTGCAACGTGTGAATGTGTGAATGCTTGCGTTCATGTGTTAGATTAGTTTATGTCTTAGGTTTATATAAATAAAATCTGATTTATATTGAAAAGAGAAGTATCTTGTGTTTTGTGCTCATAAGTTAATGTCTTAATCTGCCGATCTTGTTACTGTGCTATTAAATAGTGTTTTCATTATATTTTGGATTTTAATATCCAGTGCAGAGTTTGTTATACGGCTCGTTCAGTGATCAGCTGTAAAACAGTGATTCTGTTCAAATTCCCTATAAAATCATAAATGATTCCCTTTTAGCTAAATTAAACTATTTGCTTTAAATTACATATTAATATTACATTTTTTTTTTATTATGTGCTATTTGGTGACCTCACTCCTGCTGTTTGACTTCATGGAATCTAATTTAAATTGTGCCTTTAAATGTAATTAATTATATTTGTTGGTAATTAATTATTATGTCCAGTGATTTTATAATTAAAAGCTCAGCTGGCACATAAAACCAGATTTACTATAGAGAATGTTAACGTGAACATGGTACAACCCATTGCAACCCATTTTAATTTGATGTGAGTAAATACAGTATATATAAATAAATATATAGTTAACATATGCTAACATACCACACCAGTATGGTTGTTAACTTATATATTTTGTGCATATTTATGCTAAAATAGGTAACAATAACATTTGCAATCAAGTTCCAAAATAATCTCTATAGATATACATCTATTCTGATGAGTAAATCAAACTGAAGAATTTGAGCAATAAACTAATTGCAGGCAGAAGATGGTGAGGAGTTTGTGCTATGAATTAATTTTGAATATGAATATGCAAATTTAATTAGGGTATAGAGATCAAGTTTTCTTTTGTTTTCCAGACGACTCCGGTGAGTTTATTAGATGAAACTTTTCTGTTTATGACCTCCTTCCATAAACGGTTTGGCAAGGGGCATCCACTGTACTCCAATCCCCAGTCAGCATAGGGTTTGGATTATACTGATGCGTTCTACAGGAGAAGGGAGGCACTGATGCAAAGCAATCTAATTATCCAGTCATCAGGCAGGCCAGCAAGTGGGCAGGCCTCTGAGCTTTAGAGAGGTAGAGAGATGTTGAATGACGTCCTCACTGCATTAGCAGTGTAACCATGCTCAAACATATGACATATGAGATGTGTCTCAAAACCTAGAGAGCACTTTCTTAGGGGCAACACAGGCATACTTTTGAAGAAATGGCTGTCTCAAATTGTAGGTAGAAAAATTATGATACCTTCTATCTTTTCAGTTAACACTTTATTTCGATATTGTCCACTTCTAGTAGACATTAGTTGGTAGACAGTCTACTAATTATAACTTTTCAACTACATGTCAACTAAGAGTCATTAGAGTATCAGTAGACTGTCTGCTTAACATCTGCTAACACTGTTTTGATGGTCCTCCAACAGACATTCTACTGACTATAAGTAACTTTGCAAGTATGTCAACTTGTCTAACATGCTTACTAACCCTAACCTTAAACCTAGCCTTAACTTAACAATCTACTAATACTCTAATGAAGGTTAGTGGAAATGAGTTTTTGCAAATGAGTTGGTTGACATGTAGTTACAAAGTTACATATGGTATAGTAGGATGTCTGAGCAAAATTTAACAAAGGATCACATATATGCATAAAATTAATACAGTGTATATTTGCGTAATTCATAAATTATATCCAAGATGTCCCTTACAAAAAAAGTACTGTGGTGGTACTATGGTACAGTAATGGAAATGCTATGGTATTGTCCAAACTCCATATTCAAGATTCAAGATTCAAGATTTTTATTTGTCACATACACAATTATACAGAGTATAACCAGCAGTGAAATGTAGGTCAGGTCCAAGGACAGTGCCAAGGACAGTGCCAAGGACAGTCACAAGATAATTTAATGTAGTGCACCGAATACCATTTTGCTTCCATGATACAACTGTAAAAAAAAAAAAAAAAAAAAAAAAGATCTTGTCCTAAAGACCATGGGCTACTGGGATACATTTTCATATTATTCATTCACTCTTTCATTCTCTCATTCAGAGCCTAATTATTGCATATATATATATATATATATATATATGGCATAATATATTGCTTATAAATTCAATACTGAAAAGTATCAGTTCAATCAAACAATATTTTGTGTGATATGTACTTTTGTGTATATTAGCCAATGTGCAAGAAAAATCACAATTTAAATCTCTTTATATCAAAATAATTTATTCTAGGCATCCCCTTGCGAAAAATAACCATGGTTTTATTGAAGTACAAGTGTAGTAACCATGTTTTTTTTTTTTTGGCGTATTGATTACCATTTGTATAACCACAGTTCTACTACAAATATCATGGTTAAACTAAAAACATGGTTAATGTGAGGTTACCATGTTTTTTTTTTGTTTTTTTGTGGTAAAACCATGGTTAATTTTCGTAATGGTCGGAGATAGCTTCTAAGATATTTTTTTTCTTATAAAATGGCCTCCAGATTATAAGAAAAAATATAATACAGTGTATATTTGCGTAATTCATAAATTCTATCCAAGATGTCCCTTACAAAAAAAGTACTGTGGTGGTACTATGGTACTACTATGGGAAGTCGTGGCCTAATGGTTAGAGAGTCGGACTCGTAATCGAAAGGTTGCGGGTTCGAGTCCCCGGCCGGCAGGGATTGTAGGTGGGGGGAGTGAATGTCCAGCGCTCTCTCCACCCTCAATACCACGACTGAGGTGCCCTTGAGCAAGGCACCGAACCCCCAATTCGGGCATGGCTGCCCACTGCTCCGGGTGTGTGTTCACGGTGTGTGTGTGTGTGTGTGCATTTGTTCACTACTCACTGCTGTGTGTGTGCACTTGGATGGGTTAAACGCAGAGCACCAATTTCGAGTATGGGTCACCATACTTGACAATACGTCACGACTTAAAAAAAAAAAAAAGATGTCTTCTCTAATGTTTCTGAAGAAATCCGAAGAAGTATCAAAAACTCTGTATTTGTATGGCACATGTGAGTGGTTGTTAATGAAATTGTTGATGAAAAGCATCTCACATATTACAGTATATGCTGTTTATGCAGAAAAGAGTATATGTAGGTAAAAGACAGCAAGTTAGCTAACACAGTTTTGAGACACAGCCATTATAATTAATAGTCAAAATTAATATAATTAGTCAAACAGTGAGTAACCTATCTTCAGGTATTTGGTCACCATTCCAACTGTTCAACATTAGGTCTTGAATGTAATAAAGTTTAGCTTAAAAATCCCCCTCAAAATCCACATGGGGTAACGTCCAATCTGTCTTTGTCATGAACGATTTATATTTTAATAGACTCTTCTAATGAGAATAATCAGCAGGGAAGTCCACACTGCATATGTAAATACATGGGAACAATTTAGCATGTGTGGCTAATGTCTGCTGGGTTTTAGGGAGCGATTTCGGTTGCCAAATAACATGAGCCCATCTGCCTGGTGCTAATGTTCTGTTCCACCATTCTTTGTGTGAATAGCAACTTTCTCCAAGCATCTTCATTAGTCCTTACTGGGTTCCTTGATAAGGTCTTTTTAATGCAGTTTAGAGTTCAGGAGGCTCCACGGGCCTGTTTCTGCATCATTGGTAAATGGGACAACATTAATATTCTAATGTGTTTGTGTTTTTGTTTAGTTGAGTGATTTTATCACAAGCCCTGTCAAAAAAGTGCTTTGGTGCTTTTGCAAACAAACACAAAGTTTCTTAAGGGAACGCAATGCTTTTTGGCGACAGAATTCTAATTTTTTGTAACTGAAAACAAAGTTTCTCTGGGGAATGCAATGCTTTTTGAGAGAATGTGTTTTAGCAAGGTTTCTTGGAGCACAATATTTCTGCGAGGAGAATGCAAATGTTTGCAACGCAAAAGCATTGAAATATAATTTTTCCTCCCATCTCAATGTCCCCCTAGGGGCTCCGTAGAAAATGACTTTGCATAAATAGAAGAATCACATTCAACCAAATAAATGCAACAACGGTAAGCAGACTGTAGTTTAGCAAGACAAACAAATTAATGTTTTAAATGCTAAGTGAGTTTATTGCTCACATCCATTGTACATGCTATTGGATATTTATAAAACAGGAACAAGCCTTTTGATGTCACACCCCTCTTCCTGTTTCAGTAGAAACAACATCAGCACTTGGGACTTGAATTTAAAATATCAGGAACTGCATATTTGACTAAAGTCCACACAGCTTATTAAACGATGTCATCAAAAAGCAAAGAGTTTTCAGATGTGACGTGATTTTAAAGACATTTTAAAAAACATTTATTACATTGACATGTTAATGCAATAGCATATTGTTTATTCATTTTTAAACAGGGATGCACATAGGTTTTCAGCCTGGTAATATTATTGCACTTTTTAATTTATTTTTAAATAAAATAAGAAACTGAAAAATAAAGCGTGATAATACTATTTTATTTTAAAATAAAAAGGGAGTATTAAATCCGAATATTTTTTTTTTAGCAAACTTAATAAAATGCTATTATTTTTATTATTTTTATTTGAACTATTTGAATATATATATATATATATATATATATATATATATATATATATATATATATACTGTATATGCATACATTTTTAAGTAGCATATAAACATTTTATTATATATACAAATCACTGCCTTAGAATTATAAGGTTCTATTTGCATTCTGAGCAGTTTTGAGATATTGAGCTTCAATTTTTTTGCATTTCATAGACTTCTGTAGATAGAACCCTATTTGTTTTCTAAAAAAAAAGCCCAAAATGTACACAGTTTACAAAGGAAACCTCACATAATGTAAATACGTTGTCACAGATTAAGAATATGTGAATAACTCAATTTTGACAAAAATTTCCGATAGAACCTTATAATTGCAAGGTGACGAAATTGTATTTAGACAGAAAATATTAACTGGATTGCAAAAAAAAAAAAAAGGGGGTAAACCTAATGAAAACGTAAATTACATTTGCTACATATAATACAACACATACACAATACAAGATATTTTCAAGGTTAAAGCCTGACATAAAATAATAGTACGTTTTTTTTAATTAGAAAACTTTGATAAACCAAATCTTAAATAAAATACCAAGTTTGCATATGTATATTTTATTTTTGTTGAGTATCGTAGTCCTACGCTGAGTAAAAGATATGCAATTTCATATATAAATATATTTATGTCCAAAAGTAAGATTCTGCTTGTATTGTAAATCACAAGTACTGCAATATGCAATGCAATAAAACAATACAATGATGGCTGAGAGATATACGTTCCTCAAAAGCCTGATGTATCATGTTTGATACAGCTTAACATGATTTTTCTACAAATAATGAATGCAATTAAATGAAATATTACTAATAATGTAAAACTTATTCTTGCTTTACATTATAAAAATCAGGAAAGATTTCCCAGCAAAAAGACACATGCACCATGACCTGAAGGTGGATATCTTTTTTAAATTATACTAAAAGTCATTTTACTTGTGTACAACATCCTTGTTGTCAGAAAACACTGAAAGGCATTGGTTATGAAAATTGAATGTGACCTAAGAATTTAAGATGACACAGTCTATTGTTAATGTAATCTACCGTATCCTTCTCATCAGATTATATATTCTAACCTTATTCACTCAACACATCTGATTATACAGGTAAAACGGGCATGTGATGGCCTTAGAGTGGCATGCGAAATATAGAATTGTATATGACTGTTGATAAAGAAGACACTGACAACACTGATACTGCTCAATGTTCCATAGCTCATTCTATACACGCGTACACACACTCAATTTACTGTCATTCTATCAGTTTACAAGTATGGAAAAAAATAAGAGAGTTTGGCTATTCAGAGCTGTAATTGAGGAGGAGTTTGCCTCAGCTCAGGTGTGCATTGAATTTTTTTCTCTTTAATGGAACTCTAGCGTGCCCTTACCGATGCATTAGTATTCAGATGATGGCTCTATTGTCGGGGCTGAGGAGAGGACCTTGATAAGATAGAAATGGCATTAAGAGTTTTCATCAGCGGCAGAATTACACAAGGCGCCTTTAGCCCCTTCTTCTCACTCCCCGTAGGCCACTTTCTTGGAATCCTGAAGCGTTGAGGCTTCTGCAAACTTTTTTAATCATGACTTTTCCTCATGGTCAGATTTATAAGTCATTAGTTTACTGTCCTGTCTAGCACCCTGTCAGAAAAGTGAATTTAATCTCTTGCGCACTGAGGTAAGAACCCTCAGCAGCGACATCGCGCAAACAATCCCTGGAAAAATGTCCCAGACTTCTCATTGCTGATAACGTTGTTTATTTGCACATGCTGTCTGCATAGTTTTAGCACTTGATTTACAAACGAAATTGCCATTTTGAATGATCAATGGTTGATTTTTCTCACTCAATGTGTAGCCAGACCTACTTTTCTCTATGTATGGATGACATGAAACTAATGGCATACATATGCAACTTCCTACAAAATCCATCCTAAAAGCTAAAATATAAATCATTATTATGGGTTTATTTTATTAATTTCATTTTTTATTAAGAAAAATGTGATGTTGTACTGATAGAATTCAAGGCTGCTGAGAGTATTCACAAAGAAAAACAACCCTTACAAGTCAGGGGCATATTGATATGTGGAAGTTATTTAGTTAAACGGTCTTCAAAGTCTCTGCAAGGCTACAGTGGTACTGGCTGACAAGTCCTGATTATCAATCATTACTATTGAAGTAATTGAAGTATTTGCAATTGTACAAAGATAGTAAAAAACAAACCTGTTATTAAAATGCACAATACACAGTCTTGCAGACTAGGGTTAAGTCAGAATGTACAGACATCAGTCCCAAATTGTGGTATTTTAGAAAGCTTTGAATGGCAAACCACGTGGTGCAGCATGATGTTGAACAGCTGTTGGGTGCCGCGAATAGACGTGCATGCGGTCATAATTTCTGAATCATAACCCGCCAAATGGGCTTGTGATTTGATGTGCGTTACCCATCTGACATTGGAGCTATAATAATCTATAGCCTTATCTCTGAAAATATTGGCCTTGAACAAGTTCGCTTGTCACCGAGTTTAAGATGTTAAATTAGTTATTTTACCCAGTAAACGACCTGTTGCTCGCCATGATCCAACCTCGCTCGCTCTTCTGTCAGACTGGCGGCGGCAGTGGCGGGGATTCTGGGGAAAGGTAGTGGGCGTGGTCGACCTGTGACTTCAATCGAGAGTGACCAATAGAAAAAGGCCTTTCATCCTGGTGGGTAGAGACCGCCCACTGAGAGACAGCTTCACTTGCAAGCAAAACTTTTCAACTCGCAAACAAAAGTTTTAGACCCGCAAAAAAAAGACACTAGAAAAGAGAGCAACATTTGTGGTTTCGCGATGAAAAATGTTTGAAGTGCACAAAGAAAAATAAAGATTTTCAAAGATGTACACGCACTGCAAATCATTTTATCAATTTATTTTTGAGACTTAAGACTTATTTTTTGCAATCTTTTATTTTTTAATTACAAAATAATTCGTTTTTCTCTCAAATGCACAATCTTTGATTGAATAATAAAGACACAAAAATAATAACATACAACACTAGCCCATGTTATGATGTTTGTTGCACGTGTGCCCAGGGGCGGACTGGGACAAAATTTCAGGCCGGGAAATCTCACTCATCCAGGCCATTGTCACGGTGCACACAGCAGGGAGGACACAGGAAACACGGAAACGAGGATGTAACTCAAAAACATACTTTACTAGGACATCAGGGCAGGACAAGGCAAGGCAGACACTGACAGGGACACCGGGGAGTAACGAGTAGACCAGACAAAATGGCACTACACAGACAGGACTATAAATACACAAGTAAATTAACGAACACGGCTGGACACGAATAAACTAATGACATGACAAGGACAGGAAACAAACCAAATATGGGCACAAGAGGCAGGAACACATGACACACACACAACAGTTCTCTTACATTACTCCCCCCTCCCGAAAGGCTCGTCCCGAGCCTTAACAGTTCCATCGGGGAGGGGGGGTGGGCGCTCTGGAGGCCTCTCAGGACAGACACGGACCGGAACACAGGACAGGGACCTCCAGAGCGATACAGACAGACGGAGACATCGGAGAGCTGGACGAGACCAGCGGAGACACAGGAGAGCTGGACGAGACCAGCGGAGACACAGGAGAGCTGGACGAGACCAGCGGAGACACAGCGGAGCTCCAGGAGAGCCCAGGAGGCCATGGTGGAGCCAGGGGCTCAGGTGACCATGGCGGTGCAGGGAGCACTGAAGGCCAAGGCAGATGGTCTACGGAGCCTTGGCCTCGGACCCCTCTCGGCCCGGCCCCTACAGCCGGAACCCTACTACCCCCCCCAAAAATTTCCCTGGGGATGTTGGGGGTATCAGGAGCCCTCCGGGGCTAGACACAAGTTAAAAAGACCTCTGTCACTGGTCAATACGGCGGCAGCCGGCTGCCACTACAACAACTGTGGCAGCTGGCCGGCTGACCATCCCAACGGCAGGGACCGGTGTCGGGCCGAGTGACCTCGGACGGCGGGTTGGCCTTCCCCGCGAAACAGCGGGCTAGGTGAGCCGCGAACAGCGGCGTGATCTCCCGCGAAACGGGGGGCTGGAGTCAGCGGCGATCCGGCGGGCATTGAGTCAGCGGCGATCCGGCGGCATTGACTCAGCGGCGATCCGGCGGGCTTGACTCAGCGGCGATCCGGCGGGCTTGACTCAGCGGCGATCCGGCGGGCTTGACTCAGCGGCGATCCGGCGGGCTTGACTCCCGTGAACGGCAGCCTCCTCTCCAGCGACCGGCGGGCTTGGTGATCCGCGAACGGCGGCCTCATCTCCCGCGAATAGCAGGCTGGAGTGAGCGGCCGGCATGACTTGGGGGAGCCGCGGACAGTGGGTGTGCTTCAAATACCATGGTGAAACATAGTGTAGCAACCCCATTGTTAATTTGTGGTTACACTCTTAAAAATAAAGGTGCTTAAAATGTTCTTCATAGTGATGTCATAGAAGAACCATTTTTGGTTCCACAAAGAACCATTCAGTCAAAGGTTCTTTAAAGAACTATCTTTTTCTTACATTTTTATAATCTGAAGAACCTTCTTTAGCCACAAAGAACCTTTTGTGAAACAGAAAGGTTCTTCAGATGTTAAAGGTTCTTTATGGAAGCATGTAGACAAAAAGGGTTCTTCTGGTATCGTGAATGAAGCATCTTTATTTTTAAGAGTGTAATTTCACTATAGCAATCAAGGTTTTTGGTTTTATTTTTTAGTAAAAAACAGGTTAATTTTCGTAAGGGTTGTGTTGTTGTCTGCCTTAGCTCCCTCTAAACCTATTATAAAAAGTGTACAGTTGAAAGTGTACAGTTGAAACAGTAGCATGGTACAGTTGAGACACCATTCTTAATTCTGTAAAGCTGGCTAACCATTTATAGCAAATGTAATAAATTGCAAAATTACAGTTTTAAATAATTTCAGTTTAAAAATAAACTTTTTTTTTTTGCTTTATTTAATTCAGATTCAGTTAAACAAAACAGGAACAAATATTTAACACTACAAAATATATGGCAAACAGTACAAATGTAAACATAACAGTAAATATAACATTATAGATACCCCTAAACCTACATATCACATTTTTACATTTTCAATCATTCTGTATGATTTATAAGCTTGTTTCATCATGGGGACCTAAAAAATATTCCCATAAGAATTTGGGAATTTACTGGTATTACTATACTTGTGGGGACATTTGATACAGTACACAAACACACACAGCCTCTGTATGCATTTTATTTTCTATGATTGTTACTGTATACAGTACATAGCAACCTAAAGGGTGTCTCAATTGTACCCGCTTTACCACCTTGTATATTTATTAAAATGCTATGTAATCCTTTTAACATTCATGTTAGAAAATATGTCCATTAATAATAGACAGTTGAAAGAATTTGCGTAGCTTATGTGTAAATATGACTTTTATCCTATTATCATAACACTGTACAACTAAACATCATGTGAAGCAATAGGACACCAATCCGGGGACAGTTGATACACTTTGTCTCAACCGTAGCCCACTGACATGATCGCACATTTCTCTAGATTATGAAAAGACCTTGCATGGCAAAATGTCATAAAATATGTCTATTTTTAGAGCACAGAGTAACGTTTGCAATGATATATGTTACGTTTAACAATCATAAAAGATTAATAAGCTATTCATTGTGGAAGGGACATGGTGAAATGAAAATCTAACGGTGGAAAAAAAAACTTTTGCCGATATCTTCGGAGTGGAAAGATGCACATATTTCAAATTTCCCACAATCAAAGAGAACACTAATACACGTGTGAAGCAAAAATCACAGCTCGGGGTTCTTGTGTACGCAAGTTATTTAAGGTGTTTCAACTGTACACGTGTCTCAAATGTCTACCCTACATCCGGCAGGCAACAAAAACAACAACAGCAAATATTTATAAAATAAAAAAATAAATGGAGGGCAGCGGGCCAAATTGGCTTCCAGGCCACCGGGAGTTCTCCCGGTGCTCCCTATGGCCAGTTCACCCCTGCGTGTGCCTGAATCACTGAATGATTCATAAGTTCTTTGTGCCTCCAAAGCTGTTTTGGATTGAAAGATGAACTCTATTGTAATCGCACTGATGTTTTTGCTAAGCTTTCTAAGTGGGTTTAACCACTAAGCCAAACAGGAAAGGAGTGCTAAATACCTCCCGCAGTGCCATATGAAAAGATTATGTTGTCATTAAAAGTCCCTTAGCCATTTCACTGGCCATTTTTCTTCAAAACGATATGTCCTCAGAGACCTCCTAAAGACCTCAGTAGGGGTTCACCACATGGTGAGCGTTCGAGTCATTGGACATTGGTTGTTTTCTAACACAGAGCTTTTAATGGAGGGGCAAACCAGATTGATTGTGGTGTTAGTAACTAAACTGCAGACACCTCCACCTAATGTTCTTTACATCAATCAAATGACGCCACTGTAAGCTTTGACTCAATTGCTTTCTGTGTTCTACAGAGATATATTGTCATTCTTAGAACATCTGAAAGCAGAGCTGGGTAGATTTCTTACATTACTTGATTGTAATCCCTTACTGATTCCAAATTATATGACAAAAATTGCAGTTAGTAACGTACAGTAATCCATTACATTACACATTTCAGGTAGTATAATCAGACTACTTTTTTCAGATTACTTTTAGATAACCTTTGACCTAAATGTTTGGCACATTGAAATGGGATAATCAGGTATCATACTGATATATGTCACGAGTTTGCTGCTAGGAAGACACAGGCACAATGAAAATGATAGAAACAGGTCCTTTTAATAGTAGTCCACAAGATGAAGAGGGTCTAGCACACATGGTAACATTCACAATACCGGACAAAGACAGAATGCACTGATTTGATTTAAAATAGTGGAGCTGATGAGGGACAGACAGGTGAGGAGGATGAACTAATAATGACACAACGAGAACAGGAACAGACCAAATATGGGCACAAGAGGGAGAAAACACAACAAACAGTCCATAACTGTGACAATATAAAAATAAGAAAATATTTTCCATTCATTGTTATTAACAACATGAAGTGCGTTAATTACAACATCGCATCAAGATTTTCCAAACTGGGGTTCATTATGGAACTGCATGGGGTTTGTAAATTGATTTATTGAAAAGCTAATAATGTCGTGAAGACGCTGTGTTTCGTTGTGAAAGCAAAACTACTTTGTTTGGGCTTCCAAAAGAGGACACAACTAGAAATCAGTGGTTAAGTTGTATTTACAACACTGTTCCAGAACAGTTCAACCCAAATATTAGAGTGTGTGCAGCACATTTTACGGAGGACTATTTCCTAAACCTGGCAGGAGAGTAGCCTACAATGCTGGCTTGCTCAAAGGCTTTCTATAAAGTGGGGCAATTCCAACTTTGTAAGGACAGTCTGGCGCTTCTGACTCACAGCCTGTAAGTACGTTTCTGCTACTGACGATTCAAATGCAAATTTTGAGCAGTGTAGATTAGCTCTTTTTGTTTGTCATTTCTCCGATCACAAATGCAGACATGGTAATGTTTACGCGACGAGATGCAGCGCAACGCGTAAAAAGACAGTATAAGTAATTATAATCAGTAATTATGTCCCCACTGGATGCAAAAAATGCCTCGTTTATAATGGGTTTTATTGTTTTAGTCTCATCGGCGTTAGGAAACGCCATCACAATACGGTGAGGGGCGTAACATTTCCGTCACACGATTGAGGTATTCGGCCAATAACAATGCAATCGACGCGTTTCAGAAAGGCGGGGCATAGAAGAGCAACAATTCTGTACAGTATGTGGAAAATAATGTGTTTTTTGAACTTTAAACCACATAAACACATTGCATTACACCAAATACACAAAATATTGTTATTTTTAGCAACGTCATATGACCCCTTTAATAATAAAGAATATAGTGTAGCGCACAGACTTCATAGTTATTGTGAAATTGCTGCACCGGTGTAGTGCCAAATTCTGACCTCCTTATTATTACCCCTCTAGTTGGTGTAGGGTTAGATTTGGGGGAGGGGTTAGGATTAGGCAATCAGGTAGCGATTTCAACGAGGGGGGTAATAATTTAGCAGGGAGTCGAAAATGGGCAAAACACCGGCACTTACAGGGCTAATACAGGGAATAAAATTTGAGCGAGCGAGTTAGGCTGGTGCGCCTGTGATACAGCAGTTCTGCGTTCAGCCGTTTCAGACATATTTTGGTTTACAAACAACATTGTTTCATCAGTTAGTCACGTTAGCACTCTGCTAAAGTTTCCACCATTATTGTTTTAAGTGTTTACACTTTAGCAGCTAAACTTTAGCTGTGGGCACGATTAGCTTGCATGTTTTTGTATTTTATGTCATTGTTTTAAGAATGGCTTGGAGCACTATATTATTGTTTTATGTAAAAGTGCTTTGTCAATGGTAGCGCTCGCTAACTTGCTCAAGGACTCCTCTCTGTGCCAATAACAACAGGCTTGGCCAGCTGACCAATCAGAGCAGAGTAGGCTTATGGAAGGGAGGGGTTTGCTCCGAACTTGCTTGCAACGAATCATTTTGAAATCACTGACAAATGGCTCTAATATTAAATGTATGTTCTGAGAAAATGACAGTGTTTTCTGACCTTAGATGCATTTAAACCTGTTGTAGGGGACTCCAAAACAATATTAGGTCACTTTAAAACATCATATGACCTGCTCTTTTAAAAAGTAGTTTGACACAAATAATTTAAAATGTAATATAATCTAATTACAAGTACAACATTTTTTGGAATCTGGTTATGTTATCCAGAATACATGTAATCAGTTACTACCCAGCTCTGTCTAAAAGCATGGTAGAGTCCATAAAGCATCATTGGCAACTATGCTCTTTCTCAATTCTGAGCACCAGTGAATGCAACCAGAACTACAAGAAATGAGACGACCGTGTCTCAAGGGCAGGGTGTTTAACACACTGACAGAAAGCTTAGCTAAGGACTTTATTTATTATTGACATCAGAAGCCACACTAGTCAAATGCAGTGAGTCACAGGGGTAATTAAAGATTTATGCAAATGCAAAGTCATTGTAGCTCATCGTCTTCTGCAATTCAGACAGAATGATACTGTACTTACACATGAAAACACTGAAAAGTGGAATTGCGTCTTTGTTCTTCAGTGTAATCTTTAGCGTACCTTCACTTTTTCTTGTGTACCTCCACTTCTCACGTTGCTGTCACTCAGAACCAAAGCATCAGTGCCTGGGTTATTATAATATATTAACTGCCGCCCACAAATTATATACAATATCCAAGAAATCAAGTGAGAGAGAGTGAGAGAGAGAGAAACTCTGTCCAGAACTTGTTACAAATACATTAAACAAAAAAAAACAAACAAAAAAACAAAATGCCCTGAAAATCACTGTATTTCTGAACATGTTCTTCTGTTTCTTTCTTTACATGACTCTTTCCAAATGCATGGCATGGTTTGAGCCACGACAATGGGGAATATGATAAAATAGATCACATGAAAATGCGTCAAAATGGATATCGTTGCTCTACTCAATTTTGTCCTTTGGCTTTTGAAATTTTGTTTTTGTTTTTTTGTTTCCAGAACATGAACACAGAAAGACACTTGCATCTATTTGCTATGAATGAATTACAAAGGTTTTAAAGATCAAGATAGCTGGATGTGGAAATATATAAATGTCTCCCTGCTTCCTGTCCGTCAGTCAGGAAACTAATTGAGCATGCACACACAAACACAATTTGACCAAATCGTGAATAATTAACAGCAGTTCACTTCCACAATTTAGGAAGACTGTGTTCAGATCAGCAGCGAATCGTACCAGAATTCATTCACTCTTTTTAAAAACGCTCTTCAGGAAACAGTTATCAAATCACACAAACCTTGATGAGCAGCAAATATACTAGTTTGAAAGCACATTAATTAGTAAGAAAGCTTGTTGAAGTGAACCACTAAATGTTTTGTCATTTCACAATTCATTGGCGGCAGACGTGTGCTGCCTAAAAGCTGATCTGTATCAGTATGTGTTAGTTTTAGTAGTACAACCAAACCAGCAAAAATATGAATAAAACAGTGAAGATCTGAAGAAAGCACCTTCTCCTGAGTCATTACTTAACTACAGATGTACAAATGTACCACGGTATGGAACCAAAAAAATAATTGTGAAATAAGACCAATGAGGGTAAGTTGCTAATTTTTTCTCTTGCATTTTCAATAAGATAAATTCACAGATGCTGCAATTCTAAGCAGACTGGGTTTGTGCACTTTGAATAAGTTTGCATGCTTTACACTGTGCGTGTTACCCAGTTGTGATAGTTTCAATTATGCTAATAGACGCTACTTATCATTGACAATAATGCAGTTGATCTTTGCCAAGGCTTGTAAAACCTCTTGGCTGATGTCGCTGAATGTTGCGCCCATGAAAGCATTACTGGATACAGCTGCCCATTTCCACAATATATCCTTTTGTCCGTTATCTCCTCTGACAGCTGTATGCTCACAATTACTTCAGATGTGTTTAGAAACCTTTATCATTGCTCCTACAGAAGAGACAGTTACTTTACCACGCAGAAGCCTCAAAAGTGTTCATTTCCCACAGAAATGTGCTTTTAGAATAACAAAGCCTTCCCCAGAGACTCGGCTCGCCACTGTACGCCAAACAATTCAACTCACAAGGGTTACAAATTTCAAGTTTTGTTCTTAGAGATGTGCTGTGTTGTTTTGTACTGAAGATGAATGTTTGCCTTGCCTTTTGCTGATACTTCCTCCCCCTCCTATTTATGGAGACAATTTTATTTTATTTTTTTTATCATTTAAAATGTAAAATAAATATCAGTCAGCTGGTGGAACTATACAGCTCAAAAATGTAAAAAAATAAATAAAATTTCCTCGTAAAATCAAAAGAAAGAAAATGAGATGTTATTTTCATAAAGAAAATGAAGCCAATTTTAGGACCATTAAGTGTTCTCCAAAATTTGAGAAATTTATAATTACATCACTTGCTCACCAACAATGAATGGGTGCCATCAGAATGTTCAAATTGCTGATAAAATCATGAGAATAATTCACAAGTAATATATGTGGTTAAGGAGCTGGCTGTCTGGTGGAGTCTTAACAACCTGGAGCTTAACACGCTCAAAACTGTGGAGATGATTGTGGACTTCAGGAGAAACCTCCCTGCTCTCCCCCCCACTCACCATCATGAACAGCACTGTGACTGCAGTGGAGTCATTCAGATTCCTGGGCACCACCATCTCCCATGACCTGAAGTGGGATATTCACACAGACTCCATTGTCAGAAAGGCCCAGCAGAGGTTGTACTTTCTTCGCCAGCTGAGGAAGTTCAACCTGCCACAGGACTTACTGAAACAGTTCTACTCTGCCATCATTGAATCCATCCTCTGCACCTCAATAACTGTCTGGTTCAGCTCAGCTACCAAATCTGACCTCAGAAGACTACGGAGAGTAGTTCAGACTGCTGAGCGAATCATTGGTGCAACCCTCCTCACTCTCCAAGAGCTGTACTTATCCAGAGTGAGCAAAAGGGCTGGTAAAATCTCTCTGGACCCCCTCTTTGAACTGTTACCGTCTGGTCGACGCTACAGAGCTCTGAGCACCAGAATGACCAGACGCAGGAACAGTTTCTTCCCTCAGGCAATCCATCTCATGAACACTCAAAAATAAACATGGAATGTTGCTGTCTTTCTGTTGCACTGTGGAGCTTCTGTCACTACAACAAAATCCTTGTATGTGTAAACATACTTGGCCAATAAAGCTCATTCTGATTCTGATGTGTCAGGATTATGGACCTGTCTGTGTGTGCTTTTGCTCCCTGTGACCCAGTTTCTCCCTCATGTTGATTGTTAATTTGATTGCAGGTGTGTCTCCTTAGTTCCTCATTATCCTGTGCTTAAAAGCCCCAGTCTGTTCAGTTAGTCTTTGTCGGTTCTTAAACATCATTCTGTGTTTCCTATGTTCCCTGTTGGATATTAAAGACTCTCGTTTTGACAAATTCCTGCGTCTCCTCATTCAGTGCTCCTTTTTAATTGTAATATGACTCCAGTCCATCAATTAACATCTTGTGAAATCTGTGTGTTTTTAAGAGAAAAATCATACTCGATTACTATTGTAACCTCGGTTCCCTGAGATATGGGAACAAGTACTGTGTCTGTAAGACGCTTGTATGGGAAAAACTCCTTTTTTCCTCTTCAACTGAAGCCTTTTCAATCATGCAGTGAAACTGCACGTCCATTGGTTCGTGCAGTGCTATAAAATCAAACCAATGGCTCAGCGGCGGCGCAGAGTGAGCCTATGGCTATGCAGCCCGCCATAGCCTGCCAAAATGGGCGGGGCCTCTGGCTATATAAGCGGCCGCTTCGCCGCCGCATCTCAGATTTCTTTGAATGAAGCGAATGATGCGTGCAGCTCATAGCACAGCCAGGAATGCAGTACTCGTTCCCATATCTCAGGGACAATTATTGGTCATTGGTCGAGGGGGAAAGCGCTATGACCTGGGCTCTGAACGGAGTGGAGAGCACCTTAGATAGATAACCCAGCCTTGGTTTCAGGACAACCTTGGAGTCGTTAGGCCCGAATTCCAGGCAAGCACGGTTGACAGAAAGGGCTTTTAGGTCTCCTATTCGCTTAACCGACGTCAGCGCTAACAGCAGGGCGGTTTTAAGCGAGAGTGATCTGAGGCTTGTGGATTGCAATGGTTCAAATTGGAGGTCTTTCAAGGCCCTTAGTACGGTTGGTAAGTCCCAAGGTGGAACTGTACGAGGACGCGGGGGGTTAATTCTCCTGGCGCCTCATATAAACTGGACCACCGCACTATTCCTGCCCACCGATCGACCAGCAATAGGGGCATGGAAAGCCGCTATGGCTGCTGCGTAAACTTTGACGGTGGATGAGGAATGCTGTTTATCCAGCATCTCCTGCAGAAATGAAGAGCCACAGATACATCAGAGATAACCGGATCTAAGTCGCAGTCTTGGCACCAAGCTGAGAAAATAGACCATTTCAGAGCATAGAAGCGTCTGGTAGATGGGGCTCTAGCTTCTGCCATAGTGTTTAAGAAACGCTCTGGGAGGTCGAAAGGCTCCCGTTGAGCGGGCACACAAGCAGGGCCCATAACTCGGGCCGTGGATGCCACAGCGTGCCGTTCGCTTGAGAGAGAATGTCCCGTCTCAAGGGAATGGGCCACGGGGCTGCTTCGAGCAGCTGGAATAACTCCGACACCCACAGCTGGTTCCTCCAGATTGGGGCTATTAGAAGAAGCCTATGCCGTTGTTCCCTGACTCGTCTGAGTGCCTGCGGTAGCAGAGCGATTGGAGGCAACGCATAGAGCGGGAGGCTGGGCCAGGGCATCCGTGCTCTTTGTGAAATAGATCGGCAATGAGAGTTATCTTGGGAGGCGAAGAGGTCTATTCGAGTTCTGCCAAAGACCTCCCAGATTTTCTGAACCGTGAGCGGATGGAGCGTCCATTCTTCTCAGGAGACGTTGTTCCTTGACAACATGTCCACTCCTTGGTTCTTTTTGCCTGGCACATGCGTCGCCTTCAGTGATCGCAGATTGGTCTGAGCCAAAACAAGAAGGTCCTTCGCCAGCATGCAGAGGCGCTTCGAGACGAGGCCGCCCTGGTGATTTATGTATGACACCACGGATCTGATGTCTGAGCGTATTAGCACATGGTGTCTCGTTATGTCCGGCAGGAAGAATTGACAGGCACGGCACACTGCTAGCATCTCTAGGCAGTTGATGTGAAGACCCGACTCCTCTTCGAACCAAAGACCGAAGGTCGGTTTGCCCTCGCACAGTGCTCCTCAACCCTTTTTGGAAGCGTCTGTGGTGACAACCTTCCTTCTGTGCACCGTATCTAAGATCACACCCTGCTTCAGCCAGAGGGGGTCCCTCCAACGGGTCAGGGCTGATACACAGGCCTGAGTCATCGTTATGCGATGGCGACTGTGACGCCAAGCCGCAGATGGAACCCTCTGCTTCAGCCAGAACTAGATGGACCACATGTGAAGCAGGCCCAACTGAACTATTGGCGAAGCTGCTGCCATAAGGCCCAGCATTTTCTAGAAAGCCTTGAGCGGGTGGACAGTCCCTTCCTTGAAGGAGGCCACGCGGTGCTGAATAGGCTCGTTCCGCTGAGACAGTTACTGCCACTGAGTCGATAACTGTCCCCAGCAATGACACTCGTTGGCTGGGTGACAGTATGCTCTTGGCAAAGTTGACCCTGAGCCCCAGGCAATCTAAGTGGCTGAGGAGGACGGTTTTGTGCGATGTTGAGACGGCCTCTGTCTGGTCCAGAATGAGCCAGTAGTTGAGGATGCGGATTTCCATCTGTCGCAGAGGGCAGAGAGCCGCACCTATGCATCGCGTAAAAGTGCAGGGGGACAAGGACTCGAATCCTCTGCCCCGCTGTTTCTTCCTCGCAGGTCCCTGTGAGGAAGAAAACGGGAGGGCGTGAGGGGCGGAGTCACTTTCTGAAAAGAAAGCTATCCACGAGCGCAGAGAGGCGAAACTGAAACTCTCGTAATGAGAGCAGTCAGTCCCGCTGAGTGCAGCGTCAGCGTGGAATTTCCCCAAGCATGACACACTAGTGATGGGTCGTTCTTGAACGATTCGTTAATTTTGAACGAATCTTTAATGTGCCTGAGCCGGAAAGAGAATTGATTAGTTCTTCGATCGAGTCTCGGGTTTGAGTCGTTCGTTCTTTTGTCACGTGACAGTTTTGGACAGAGAAATTAGTTAATTTACAACCTTCCTTACAAACGGGTGCATAGTCATTATTATTATTAGAATTATTAGTATTATTTACTCTTACAGTTATGTGATGCTTTTCTGGTCTCAAATTATTGCTTTTAATTTCTGTCACATGGTTCTTTTCCATAACACCATGTGGTAAAAAAAGATAATAACGAGTTGGTTAACCTCTTCTTGCACTACACATATATCTGCACAGTTTTGTTTTATTTAACTGGTTTGCACTCTATCTATTCTGCTATGTGCCTTATGCCACTTTATCTCTTTTTTATTTTTCTACAAATATCCTCATTTGTATATCTGTATAGTTGTATGTACATATGTTTAAACTGTATTTATCTGTATTTGAACGTCTACTGTCAGTAGACAGTAAAACGCTTATTTTGTTTACTGGGATGAGAGTTGCTGAAATCGCGTTTGGTCTCGTACTGTATCGTGTATCTTGTCAGTGTGTGCACTTGCTTGGCCATTTGTAGTTGATAAACAGGAAAGTGGGTTCAAGCGCCAGCAGAAGGCAGTGTAATGAAGTGGTCTTTAAGAGAAGCAGTCTATCAGCGGAAGTTTAAAATCAGCTCGTAAGTGTATTTACTTGTCTCAGTGTTTAGCGCATTTGCCGTTGCTAGGAAATGCTTATTTTGTTTACTGGGATGAGAGTTGCTGAAATCGCGTTTGGTCTCGTACTGTATCGTGTATCTTGTCAGTGTGTGCACTTGCTTGGCCATTTGTAGTTGATAAACAGGAAAGTGGGTCCAGCTGAATTGAAATGATCATTTGTTGGATTGGTATAATAAAGGTTATTATACCGCGGCAGCGGTCGCGGCAGTCGTCGTGTGAAGCCCTCTTAGTGTGAAGACCAAAGAGTGTAAAGACCATCGACTCTACCGTGCGACTCCACCGGGCAGGGACACCGGCAAGGGATAGTAGTAGCTTTTTATTAAATTTTTTCATTGATATGTTTATTATTGAAATGTTTTTGTTATATGCATGTGTCAATTTTATTTAATTTCTTTATTTTCTTAAATATGTGGGTAGATAGTATTTATAGAGTTGTAACTTTTTAGTTTTAGTTACTTTTTCTTATTTGTAAGTCGCTTTGGACAAAAGCGTCTGCTAAATGACAAAAGTAAGTAAGTAAAGTAAGTCAGTGTCTTAAATGTTAACTGTATGCACTTGACTTGACTTGTTATGCTTTGTTTTTATTTTTTATTTTTTTAGTCTAATCTTCATAAAATACAATACCTTGTTGTATTTATGTCTTTTGAGTTAACCCTTTAGACTGGACTATAGTGGTACTTGCTATACTTTTGTAACATATGACACTTTAGACATTAACACTCTGTACACACTCCTGAATTGTTTTTTATTGTTTATTTTTGTGCCAGAAAAAGCTATAGCAAAGAAGATAACTATTCCAAAATGAATTTAAACTATTTAAATAAAAAATACAAGAAACTTAAAATATACTAAAGCCACAGAGCCTTAAAAAACTAAAACAAAATACTGCACAACAAGCTAGGCTTTTTTTAATAATAAATAAAATAAATAAGCTTTAAAATAAATAACACTTTTGTGCCAAAAAAAAGCTTTCTAGCTAAGAGAATAACTAATCCCGAATGAATTTAAACAATAAAAAAAAATGAAAAAAAAAATTATATATATATATATATATATATATATATATATATATATATATATATATATATATATATATATATATATATATATATATATTAGCACAACAAGCTAGGCCTTTTTTAAATAAATAAAAAATAAATAAGCTTTAAAATAACACTGTGGCTATATTTTAGAACATGCTTTAAGGCATATTTGCATTCAAAAAAATGAACAGACCATTTTTATTTCTAGGAAAATGCTTTATTACACATATTTTGATCATTTTATCATAATTCTTAAATATGATCCAACATACAAAAAATACAGTTTTACTTTATAGTAGCCTATTTGATATGTACTGATCCGGCAAGTGGTCACGTGACAAAAGAACGAACGACTCAAACCCGAGACTCGATAGACGAACTAATCAATTCTCTTTCCGGCTCACGCTGCATTGGTTAAGCGTATATGGCTGTCACGTGATGAACGAACGACTCAAACCCGAGACTCGATAGACGAACTAATCAATTCTCTTTCCGGCTCACGCTGCATTGGTTAAGCGTATGGGGCTGTCACGTGATGAATGAACGACTCAAACCCGAACACTTGTCAGATAAGAGGTGGTGCGCTAATCATAGTCTAAAGACCCAGGTAAACAATTAAGTAATATTTTCTGTTTCTTATAGCATAGTTTTGTATTGTTTGTAGTGTGATAAACGTTTGCATAAGTAGTAGATGTGTTTGGAAAGTAACACGTAACATTTGAATTATATTTTGCTAAAATGAACGAAATGAACGAAATTACTCGAAAAAAGATTCGTTAATTTTGCTGAACGAGACTCAAAGGTCTGAGTCGGTAAAATGATCCGAACTTCCCATCACTATGACACACACTCAGCGTGACCGTCATCGGCGTGCAGGGAAGTCCTACACGTCTTACAATGATGGCGCTGAATTTGAAACAACGCCGCGGCTCTTTTAGTATTTGCTCTTTTGTGAGGCTCTTTTAGATAGTCACTGGATGGTGCCAGGGGTTAGACCGGGAACTGCGAGCTGTGTGCTGCAAAGAGGTCCTATCCGGCTGCTGAGGCATCAGCGGGGAAGTATCTTCGTCACTGAAGAGAAGAAATCTGAGATGCGGCGGCGGTGCTGAGAGAGCCTATATGGCTATGCAGCCGCCGCAGCCATTGGTTCAATTTTATAGCACTGCACGAACCAATGGATGTGCAGTTTCACTGCGTGATTGAAAAGGCTTCAGTTGAAGAGGAAAAAAGGAGTTTTTTTCTGGTTGGAGTTGTCTCAAGACTGTTCATCCCTGTGCACCCCCCTAAACTTGTGCTTTCAATAAATATTTGTTTCACTCATTCTGCATTTGGGTCCCTTCCTGCTGACCTTGGCATTGGTAAGCAAGTGATTTTTAATGCTAAATTTCTCCAAATCTGTGTCCAATGAAGAAACAAACTGATCTACATCTAGGATGGTCTGAGGGTGATTAAACTGTCAGCAAATGTTATTTTTAGTTGAACTATTGCTTTTTAAGTTAATTGAGTTAAAACCATAGTTCAGTTACTGAGTGAAAACTATCATTAAAACATCCCTGTATGGTGCTGAAGATGCATCATAAGGCCCATACCATGCACAGTGGGATAGGAAAACTTCCCTTTCATCCACCCCAGACACCCTCCTCTCACTCAGCGGACCTGCAGTACAGTCAGCACTTTGAGCCACTGGCTGAGCTGTAGTTCAGAGAGCGAGATAGATTCCACCGCCACGAGCCGCATACTGTGAGCAAACCTAAGAGAGAAGGCCAGCTAAGCTTGCGCTTTCAAAGGTGCTGGTAAGGAGTGCTGACGCGCTGCTGCTCATTAATTGAGTTTGCGCTGTGATATATAAGACATGGCAGTGAGCTTCAGCAGGGGCTTAACGCTGAACACACAGGGCTTCTGAACTGAGTTGGTTAAGGATGGAGATGGAGGCTGCGGAGGGTGTTATGCAGTGCTATTCGCTGTAAGGTCATTAGGTTTGTTCGATCCTTCAAAGAGGGTAGATGCTAGCAGGGCAGGCATTGACACAAGATAAGCTAAGCCCTCTGATTTCAAACTCTCAAGCCTTTTCGAATTGAAAATATTAAAGTAAAGCCTTTTTTCAAAGACATTAAAGAAATATAAAGTGAAAAGTATCTACACAATAGATATTAGCCATTATCTATTTATTACTTAGGCCTACAGCTGAAGTGTGTAATTTTAAAGCTACTAGTGGCACCAAATGAAATTTAAAAAGTACAGGCTGTTTCCAGGTTTAAAACATAATTTACCACTGCATATACCCCCTCCAAATAACAGATGGTCCCACCCCAAAATCATTTTAGCCAGTTTTATTGTATGTGACACAGTCAGGCTCAAGATTTAGCTAATTAGCATCTATATTTTAGCATTCCTTAATTTTCTGCTTATTAATAATTATTAAGGTAGTTGTTAAGTTTGAGTATTGATTAAGGGATTTAAAATATGGTGATGCAGAATAAGGCATTATTATGTTCCTAATAAGTACTAATAAACAGCCAATATGCTAGTAATATGCATGCTTCTAAGCTACCTGTTAATAGTGAGAATTGGTTCTTAAAATAAAGTGTTACTGAAGTTATATTTAAAGTTTTGCTGAAGTCCTACTTAGATGAAACCAAAAAGCGCTCTTAAGTTTAACTATCTGCATTTAATGTAAATTCAAACTATAATACATTTGTATGGAATTGTAAACCGCATGCAATATTTAATAGAAAGATAGTTTCAGAACATTATGTCTAATGAAGTTTTCTGCAGTGAAAAAAAAAAACATTCTGTATCTATATAGGCTAAAATAATATGAAACAAGTAAAAACAAATAAATGAACAACTGTGTTTATATGTGAAATGCATATTGGTTCAAGACCCAAATTTCCCAATCATCTCTTGTGTGGCTTAACCTAATTAAATTATTTTTAGAAAGTTACTGGGAGCAATTATCTTATATTGCTCAGTTTTTGCTTAATTAACTCAATTCCATTTGGGCTTCTGTGGAAAAATAACTGTATTTGTTAATTGCCTTGTGATTGTTTTCATCAAAAGCAAACAACATTGTGATAATCCTTTAACGATTATTTAGTGTGTTGTACCAGTTATAGGATAGCAGTAGCTCAGATGAGGTCAGTCTCAAATGCCAAGTATGCTTTCGATCACAATGAGTTTGTCTTGGTGACAGAAGCTTCCAGTGCAGAATGACATGACAAGACAAAGATAAGCAAGCATCACTTTTACTTTTAGTCATAAAAAGTATGTTTCCTCATAATGCAGTGCATGCAGTTAACATTTTGTTGTTTGGGGGGTCAGTTTGACCCACAGTAGATTTTCAAACTGCTAAAAATACTGGTTGCACTATTTATTTCTTCTTGAAATGTTGTAAATATTTCTCATTTAGGATAAAAACTGCAAAGTTTGAAACATAGATGTATATTGGAAAGACTGTAGAAATATTGTTACAACTTGTTAGAGTCAAATTGCCCCCTTTATTGGCCCCCATTGGATTCCATAAATTCCACAAATTTCAAAAAATCATACATTTCAAAAATGTCAACTTTTAAAAACCCCAGAGTCAGGAAAAATAAAAAATTGTCAAAATGAAGCTCAGTTAAAAAATATCCAGGTAATTAATTTCCTCATGTCTCTGCATGGACATAACAGCTCTAAACTGTGATGTAACTGTAAATAAATGCTGATTTCTTTACTTCCTTAAAAAATAAAGGGCCCTTGAATTGTTTTAATGTCAACGGACCCCTCTTCTGCAACATCCCAGCCAACATTGATATGTGGGCCCCATATGGGTTATACCCGGGCAGCATGGGTTCCATGTGGGCATGGGATGAAAATGGGCAATTTATGTGGGTCCCATATGTTTTTCACAATGTGGGTCCCATATAGGTTTGCACATATGGGACCTTCATGGGATCTATGTGGGCTTAGGCTGAAAATGGGCAATTTATGTGGGTCCCATATGTTTTTAACAATGTGGGTCCCATATAGGTTTGAACATATGGGACCATCGTGGGATCTATGTGGGCAAAATTATTTCACACTTAAAAAACATCTTTACACCTTTAAACTTTTGGTTAATGGTCACTTTTTAAACAAGGAATATAACTGTTTAATATTTTATGGATCTGATCAAAATAACCCCTTTAATGAAAATGTGTCAATTATCAATATTATCACAAATTACCAATACATATAAAACTAATCAATATATACAAATTATCAATTGTACCCTGTGCATTTATCAAAATGCATTTTTCTTTTACTGCGCACATTTTAGCAGGGACAATTACAAACACAAAGTCTAGATTTTTTTTTTTTTTTTTTTTTTTTTTTACAAATTCCAAACTCTGGATTTATATCGGTCTCAAACTGGACCTACACTCTCAAATGATCTTCTGACAACACCTTCCGCTTGACAAAATAGTCCTGTTGCATTCAGTTTTTAGTTTGGATTTTTTTTCTCTCACATAGTATCATATAATATAATATGTCATTGATCTTGGCTGAAAATAAGTGTACATTTAAATTTAAAACTGTAAAGATTTTAAATATTAGAAAAAAATTCCCGCTCTGGCGCAAGGATACAGTCTCTTCTAAGCACAGTGGAGCGACAACAGCACGGCCGGAGTTTCTTTTATCAGTTCACAGAGGACCAATCGGAGCGAAAATAAGCAGGTAAAATACATATTTTCAAGAAATGATTTTATTATCCACGGTTTCAAGTATTGGGAACATTGTTTTGAAAGTTTAAATTACCTTTAAAGTAATGTAAGTTAGCCTTTAAAATAATGATGTTGTTTTTTTTTTCTGGCCGCGTAACTTACTCGCTAAAATGTCTGCATAAGCTTAAAACATGTCATTTTCGTTGACGTTAAGGTGTAGTTTTGTTTTTTGCCTGATGTTAATGAAGTAGGAATCTCAATTGTTGTTTATTTTATGCTTTACTGATGCATTTTGTGGCCGTCTAGCCGCCATTTTTTCATTTGAGGGAAAACGGAATTTCGACACAATTTATAATAATAACCGTGTTTGAATGGCAAAAAGTTCATGTTACATTTTACATGTAACGTTACTTATTATAGAAATAAATTGTGCATTAATTTATGCAACTAATCTAAGCCAATCCCTAATCCAGACCCCATAGAAATAGTTGACCCCAAAATGAAAACGGTCATATACTTAGCCTCATGTACAAACCCATAAGAAATTCATTCCAGTGGAGGGACAGAAATGTCTGATTTCAGTAAAAATATCTTCAATTGTGTTTAAAAGACAAATATGTTTTATGGGTTTGGAACAACCTAAGGGTGAATAAATGACAGTTTTCATTTTGAGGTGAACTAACCGTTTAAACCTATAGTAAGTAAATGTTGTAAATTAATATTACAGAGTACTTAAATGTACACCTACACTGTGACAAGGACACTATAAATAAAATAAAATGTAACCAAAGTATGTAGATGGACATTTTCAGATGATTGTGTAAACTTTTGTTTTTATAGGTGGACTGAAGAAGAATGCAATGACCAAGACCGTGAACCAGAAAGACATAGAAAAGGCACTCTCAAAATGGTTCACAGGGGCTAGAGACCGGGGCGGAAAGAGAGCAATCAGGTCACAGCAGTCTTCAGGACTGTAATCAATTTTTCTGTGTCCATCCGCACAAATTGTTGAGTCCTAGTATATTCTTACTGTATTGTAAGGTAAACAGAGTTTTTGTGTTATGTTTTATGTTGTCATTTAGGTTTTAAAAGGGTTTCTTAAAAGGGATAGTTAACCCAAAATTAAAAAAAAATCTATACTATCTGTTCTATTGATTTAAACCAAGGGTGTCAAACTCTGATCCTGGAGGGCCACAGCCCTGCAGAATTTAGACGCAACCCTAATTAAAAGCACCTGATCCAGCTAATCAAGTCCTTCAGGCTTATTTGAAAACTAGATGGTATGTGTGTTGGAACTAAAATCTGCTGGGTTGTGGCCCTCCAGGAGTTTGACACCCCTGCTTTAAACCCATAAGACTTTCATTCATTTCTGAAACACAAATTATGTTTTTAATGAAATTAAGACATTTCTGTCTCTCCATTGAAAGTCTATTCATGACTTTTCAGACCACTTGAATTAAAAAATGAAATAATTTCTTATGGGTTTGGAGTAACACTAGTTTTCATTTCTTGACTGTTGATTTTTTTCATTTTTTTATTAATATTATTTTTTAATTGTTACAAGTTTGGTTATGTGAAATCAGCTGTTGGGATAGTATCACCCTGTTTTAAATTAAACTGGTAACTTTGGTGTTTTAACACTACAAAAACCAAGTTTTATTGAAAATGTCTGAATTATAATAAAGTATTTGATATACTGTACTTTTACATTGTAATTTTTTATTTATTTATTTTTTAAATTGCACTTTTCATGTTTTGAGATTTTGTAGATTAATGAACAGTGGAATATTCAAGCAAAAAACTGACATTTACCTAACTAAAATACTAATTTTGCTTTTATCAATTATTCATTTATTTTTCTTATATCACAGGTAAATTAGAATTGATAATTATAAATACTGTTCAGGCTTGATGCGTCAAAAAAACAAATAAGAACAGGCACATATGGGTGTATGCCATATGGGTTTCAAAACGAGATCAATATGGGTCTTATGCATGTTGCCCAGTTGGGCCCCATTCAGGTTCTATATGAGATTTATGTGGGCTAATTCATATAGGGCCCAAGTGGAACCCGCGGACAAACCCATCTAGCCCCCATATTGGCCCCTCCTTGGATTGTTAGCTGGGTCATAAGTGGGACCAATATGGGTCTTATATGTGTTGCCCAGTTGGGCCCCACATTAGTCCCAGTCAGGTCCCATATGAGATTTATATGGGCTACTTCAGATGGGGCCCACATGGAACCCATGGACAAACCCATGTAGGGCCCATATTTACAGCCCATATGGGGCCCACATGGGACCCGTGATAGAATGTTGGCTGGGATGGCAGAATAGACAGCATCACATTTGTCTTCTAGTTTATGGGAGCTGTTTCGTACAAATGTGAGCTGTTGTCTAGTATTCCACAGGCGGCAGCTTTGAGGGTAATTTGCCAATGGGCAAAACAAGAGTACTGCTGTATCGAACGATTACTGCTTTAGTCATGTAAACAAGCCGGCCAATGAAGTGCCGCCATTGAGAACTCTAAGTCCATGCTTTGAACCATAAACCACAGGGCCTGGAGCAGAAAGCCAGAGCAGATGATACAGAGAAAGGCTTGTAGGGCATGTTTCTGCCTGAATATCTAAAGACCGGCTTTTGTTTGCCAATACTAAACCCAGATTAGAAGCTGCAATCGGCTTGCCTCCAAGTTAGCCTTTCAAGAAACTCTCAGAATGACAATTTATCTCTTGGGCTGGGAAGACCTTCTTCTGAACCAGATGATGTGGTTTCTGCATGAAAAGACAGAAATTACCAACAGTTTACCATGCCTCTGTGACGAAGAATGGAGGCCAATTGGGTAAGCTTTTTAAGCCTTAGAACTGAATCAGAAATCAATATCGTTATGACAGACAATATTCTTAGGTAAATCTAGGTATTATTTTGAGAATACATGGGAATGTACATATTTACAGACAATACTCTCACCGGCCACTTTATTAGGTACACCTGTTCAATTGCTTGGTAACACAAATTGCTAATCAGTCAATCACATGGCAGCAAATCAATGCATTTAGGCATCTAGATGTGGTGAAGACAACTTGCTGAAGTTCAAACCGAGCATCAGAATGGGGAAGAAAGGGGATTTAAGTGACTTTGATCGGTTGTTGGTGCCAGACGGGCTGGTCTGAGTATTTCAACAACTGCTGATCTACTGGGATTTTCACGCACAACCATCTCTAGGGTTTACAGAGAATGGTCCGAAAAAGAGAATATATCCAGTGAGCGGCAGTTGTGTGGACGAAAATGCCTTGTTGATGTCAGAAGTCAGAGGAGAATGGGCCAAGGTATGCAGAATACCATCTCTGAACACACAACACGTCGAACCCTGAAGCTGATGGGCTACAGCAGCAGAAGATCACAACGGGTGCCTCTCCTGTCATCTAAGAACAGGAAACGGAGGCTACAATTCGCACAGGCTCACCAAAACTGGACAATAGAAGATTGGAAAAACGTTGCATGGTCGGATGAGTCTCGATTTCTGCTGCAACATTCAGATGGTAGGGTCAGAAATTGGCGTAAAGAACATGAAAGCATGGATCCATCCTGCCTTGTCTCAACGGTTCAGACTGGTGGTGGTAGTGTAATGGTGTGGGGGATATTTTCTTGATACACTTTGGGCCCCTTAGTACCAATTGAGCATCGTTTAAACGCCACAGCCTACCTGAGTATTGTTGCTGACCATGTCCATCCCTTTATGACTACAGTGTACACATCTTCTGATGGCTACTTCCAGCAGGATAATGCACCATGTCACAAAGCTCAAATCATCTCAGACTGGTTTCATGAACATGACAATGAGTTCACTTTACTCAAATGGCCTCCACAGTCATCAGATCTCAATCCAATAGAGCACCTTTGGATGTGGTGGAACGGAAGATTGGCATCATGGATGTGCAGCCGTCAAATCTGCAGCAACTGCGTGATGCTATCATGTCAATATGGACCAATATTTCTGAGGAATGTTTACAACACCTTGTTGAATCTATGCCACGAAGAATTAAGGCAGTTCTGAAGGCAAAATGGGGTCCAACCCGGTATTAGCTTGGTGTACCTAATAAAGTGGCCAGTGAGTGTATATCAGTATTAACTAAATACTTCCAAATGGAGGATGAAAAAATTTCAGGTCCAAAATAAACAAAACACTAAATTAGTTTTGTTTGTAGGCTTCTTTCTGAGGACTGGTAAAATATTACAATCCGTCTCCTCGGAAGTGCACATGCTGGGATGCTTGTTGAACTGGGTCCAGACATTACCTGCTATTAATTCATTAATTATGATACGTTTTTAATGTCTTGGCATTTGCTTTGTGTTGGAATCTTCAACATTTTAATCTCCTGTGGTCTTTTTTTCTCAGCTCTGCACATTTACATATTCACTTCTCTTCTTTTCTTATTTCTGTCTTGTCTCATGTGTAAAGATGATGCCAAAGTCTTGATTTGTATCCTTGGAAACCTCTAGCCAGTGGTGCTGTTCGACATGAATGCCACCATCATGCTTTTGTCCATCTCACTTAAAAAAAGTAACATCGTATTAAATTAGTTCATTGTCGGTATAAATTCTGACAATAATTTTGCACAAAGAAACTTCCCAAATCAACAACATCACCCCATGAAATCAAAACTGAGTTGGCACTGAAGTCATCTACAGTTTATTCAATATAGTATGGAAGTTGACAAAAGTAATCATAGGAATAGCTAACCTTAGGAAAGGAATAGAAAATTAGCTGAAAACCTACTCACCCTCAAGCCATCCAAGATGAGTTTGTTTCGTCATCAGAACAGATATTGAGAAATTCAGCATTACATCACTTACTCAACAATGGATCCTCCAATGGGTGCCGTCAGAGTGAGAGTCCAAACAGCTGATGGAAACATCACAATTATCCACAAGTAATCATTCACAAACAGTGCTTGCATATTTCTCTCATAATTCAGATTAAATTACTTTATCACTGGAGGACTAGTATTTTAAGTAAAGGTTAGAAGTTAAAAAGGTTTCAATGATGGATTATTCACAAACACATATTTTATGGATAACTTGCATTACTTGTAAATTATTGCAATGTTTTTATCAGCTGTTCGGACTCGCATTCTGACGGCACCCATTCACTGCAAATGATCCATTTCTCCAAATCTGTTCAGAAGAAGAAACAAACAAACTTGTATGGTCTGAGGGTGAGTACATTTTTAGTGAACCATTGCTGTAAATACGTATTTAAATTTTACATTCATGCTTTCGCCAGATGCTTTTATCCAAAACTACTTGCATTGTTTCCAGTGTACATATTTTATCAGTTCTTGCTTTTCCTGGGAATTGAACCAATGACTTTGGCATTGCTAGCGCTGTGTTCTAATGTTTGACAGTAAGGATAAAACTTTTCTTATTGGAAAAAGGAAAGAAAGGAAAGGAAGCTACACTTGTCAAGCAATTTTATGGGGTCTTTAAAAAACATAATGCATTCATAAGATCGTCAGGTGCAAAAGATACTGCACCATATAATTGTAAATCTGAAATTACAAACTTCTAAAATATTCTGTATGACTATGAACCTGCTCTTTTTAATTTCACTGAAGTAATCAATGTCTTAGTCAGGGATCTTTGCCTATTAACATTATATAATGATAGTGACCACATCTGCATAAAATTACAGAGAGGCTTCAGTTTATTAATGAGCTTATATTCTGCACTTCTGAATAAATTGATGAAAGATTAGATGTTAAAAATGTACAGATTTCGGTAACACTTTATTTTAGGGTTTCTTAACTAGCATGCATATCACTATCATAGTATCCATTTATTAGTACTAATTAAGCACATATTAATGCCTTGTTCTACATGACCTTATTCTACATCCCTAATCCTACCCAATAACTAAATTTAACAACTACCTTACAAACTATTAATAAGCAGCAAATTGGGAATTTGTTGAGGGAAAAGTCTTAGTTAATAGTGAATAAGTGTTCCTTATTCTAAAGTGTTACCAGATATTCATATTGGTCCCATATGGTAATTCAGGAAAACTGTTATCATTTATGGACCAATGTCTCTGTATCACACACAACAAATGGTAACACTTTATTTTACAGTTACATCTATTAGTTGCTTATTAGCATGCATATTACTAGAATATTAGCCATGTATTAGTGCTAATTAAGCACATATTAATGCCTTATTCTACATCCCTAATCCTACCAGTACCTAAATTTAACAACTACCTTACTAACTATTAATAAGCAGCAAATTAAGAATTTATTGAGGGAAAAGTTGTAGTTAATACAGTAGTTAACAAGTGTTGCCTATTCTAAAGTGTGACCCAACAAACATCTGGGGAAAACTTTAAAGGCCAGTACTCACCCCTTTGGAGGATATTTCTATTTTTGTATCCCCACAAAATTTCCCCACAAACCTATAAATGACTGAGAGAAAGCATTTCTTGCATTGGCGAGGAGTGAATGCAAAAACGCAAAAATGTGTGTATGCTTCAGAATGCTTGAGTGACTGTATACCCAGGAGATGGCTTTTGTTTTTCCTGCTAGAGATGTTGAACATCTCAAACAAATCAAAGAAAAGGAATTCAATAAACTTTAGTCTCATTTCAGCATTTAAATCAAATCAAAGGCATTCATACCCTAGCATGAAAACAAAATGAAATGCTGAAAACTACATGCATTTCCAGAAATGCATACACAGTGCAAATGGCTCTGTCACACTCGATTTTTTATGAGCACATTCTGATTTTTTTAGAAGCAGGCAGTTTAGGGAAAGCGTCGGTAAACACAAAGCATTTTTAAAGAGAGAGTTCACCCACAAATTCTAATAATTTAATCATTTATTCATTCTCATGGCATTTCAAACCTCTAACTTTCTTTTGTTAAACACAAAAGAAGATATTATAGAGAACTGTTTTTTGGAAATCAGCAGGGTCCGAAATATCTTCCACAGAAGAAATGAGGTGAAGAGAATTTAAATTTTTGGGTGATCTATCCTATTAAAAGGTCATTTCAGAATACACATAATCCAGTTTTGACATGTTTCAAATCCTCTGACTGGACAGAATATGTTGGAATCTGTGCCGATCATACATTTGCTGTGAAATTGATACCATCATAGTAGTTTTTTAATTCTTCAGAAAACGTCTGAACTTTTGAGCAGTTTAAGAAGTTTTCATTAATCAATCCCCTTTCAGCCAGCAGGAGTAGGCCATGTTCCTTCCAAGCCCACACCTCATTAAATCTGAATTGGATTTCCTTTAGTTTTCCTTCGGCGCTGATTCACATTCACACCGGGTGATAAACCTCTACACTCTCTCATTTAACTGACTACATTTGCTAACCACACACATTTGTACTAAAGTAACTGGTCACATGCACTCACATGCACTTTCACCAGAGGAAGAATTCTCAGTATTCTGTTCTCTACTGAGTGCTGGAGCCATTAGAGACAGAGATGATTTAGAAAGAAACACAGCTGTCCTTGGTCAATGTACTGAGCAGAGATACAGAGTCGTTAATTCAAAGTGACATCATTTGATATATTCATTCAGTCAAAAAAAAAAGAACAATCATTTTCTTTTCCAGTTTAGCAGGAGAAGATTGTGAGGTTTAGTTGATCGTTGTCTAACTATGGGAGGCCGGTAATGGCCATCAGATTAAGCAAAACTAATTTAAACCTCACTAACCCCTCCACGTCTCTATATCGACATCTACAGATTCTATGAGTGCTATGAGATTCTAGAGAGATTTTTAACTTACCAAGGCTACATTTATTTAATCAAAAAAACAAACAAAAACAGTAAAAGCAGTAATTTTGTAAAATATTATTACAGTTGAAAATAACTGCTTTCTATTTTAATACACTTTAAATATAATTTAATTGTGTGATGCAAAACTGAATTTTCAGCATCATTATTCCAGTCATTTGTGTCACATGATCTTTTAGAAATTATATTATTAAATATATAATTATATTATATTAATATTATCAATGTTGAAAATAATTGTGCTGCTTAATATTTTTTTGATGAAAAAAAAGGTAAAAAGAACAGAATTTATTCAAAATAGAAATGTATTTTTAAAAGAAATTAATACTTTAACATTTGTACTTGGACTATAAAGCATATAGTCCATATAAAGTAACAGAGATGCAGTATAGCCGTGGTGAGAACTTGTCTCCCACACTTATTCAATAAATCAATAAAAAGATCTTCTACAACAGTTAAACAATATATACACATAATAGCACACAGACATACATCACCAACTCTCACAAACAGGTGAACACAATGACTGGGTGAACAATGGCATCACTCCCAGGCTTCTGTGTGATGGTCTTAATAGATTTTTTCAAATGGTCAGTTGAGCAGATAAAGTCATTCATCACATCCTGATAGAGACGAGCTTCATCTTGAAGGCACTGTGGTGACAGACAGGACTAGGATTGATAGCACAAAATCATTTCCAGGAGCTTTTCAGGCTTACTCTTGTGTGAAACTAGCGCTAAACCCTGTGACCTGACCCAGAGCCGGGCAAAGAGGCACAAAAGTGGAAATTGTATTTTCTAGCCTGCTGTAGTTCACAAACACTGATTTGTTATAAAGGAACAGATTTGATTCATTTCAGTTTGCTGAATAAACTTCGTTTTCAATCTAGAAAAGACATCTATGGAAAGATATTTTGGACAGTTTTTTTGCGCATGTAACCTGCCAAAACTTAAAAGGAATTGCAATTAATTTTACATTTGAATTTCCGATGCCTTGCAATTAGTGTCAGGGGTGGGACTATATTATGGCGCGTGTCTGTATTGGGAGGTGATTGTGACGACTGCTTTGAACGTTGGAGGTAATTTTCTCTGAATCTTTAAAGTCTCTCTGCGAGTGATCGGCAGCTCAGCTATTCGACACAGTGTATTTATGTTGCTAGTGACTTGGAGATGTTGTTCTCCTGCCTGATCTCTGTTGAATGAAAAACAAACCGAAAAAAAAAAAATGGCTCGTCAAAGAATGTGGAGTTCCAGAACACAACCACAAATTGCGTAATCGCCGATGGTTGCTCAAAAGTGTTTAGGAGCCAAAACGAACTCCCCCAGAAAGTTCGCTTTGGTGAGCTGTTTCGAACTGCCGAAACAAACTCAATTTTGTTTCAGCCTGATTCGAAATAACGTCATATCAGTTCTTTCTACGATTTCATTTTACACTATTGCGTATAAGTTAAATTCGCAATTTTGGATGGAAACCTGGCTATTGATTGACAGATATCCGTGTAGAGACGGAAATTAAAATGCAAAATGAAATGCGATTCAATTTGAGTTTTGGCAGGTTACATATGCAATGCAGAGAGAGTGAAAAAGCAGACATGGTAATTAATATTGCTATTTCAATATGATTGGATTGGATTGGATTGGATTCAATTTATTGTCATTGCACATGTAGGTACAAGGCAACGAAATGCAATAAAGAAGAAGAATACAGCACAACATGAGGAAAGAGAGGAGAAAAAAATAGTCCTCACACTACGCTCCTGAACGAGAGTGCAGTGTGAGAACAGACAAAAACCTCAGCATAGAGCACAGTCAACACAGAAACATAACTTGCATAGTAATCCAGTTCAGACGAAACAGCCATCCGGCCTGCAGCCATTACAGCGCGAACACAGACCCATTATCAACTGACGGGATGAAGCGACGAAGGCGTGGGATGGGGGTAGGGAGGTGGATGACAATCTGTATATATGAGCGTATGAGTGTGTGTATGTGTAAGTTCGTGTGAGTTCGTATGCCTTGAAATCCGTTGCGCCAGTACTCCAAACCAGTTGTCTCAGTTCGCAGGTTGTGGTGCGACATAGCAATTGCCATGGAAACGACCTTGGCCAGAGCCCAAGCGCCCGACAATAACAAGGTGTTTGATGGGGGAGGGAAGAAAGAGCGTCTCCCTGCAGTATTCACAGGAGAGTTGATACCAGAGCGGCCTTGCCAAGCCGTTCTGTTTTGGGAAGCCGGAAAGAGATAAGATTGTTTTGTCTTTGGGCGAACAGCTGTCTTCTGGTTTCACAGCTATTCTCATTGTCCATTCTGATCTCCTTGTCCATCAATTTTCCTTTCCAAAGCCGAGAGCTTAGCCGTGATCGAATCCATATTGCGGTTAATCGTCTCTGTTTCAGAGCCGACCACTCTGCCAACAGCCTCAATCATGACGGGCAGCCTTGAGAGGTTTTGGATAGCCAATCCCGTCTCCTTAATTTTCCGATAGTTTAGGGCAAACAGCAGAAACCCAGTTATCATGGTTCAGAATAAGAAGATGTCTTCAATGTCTTCCACGGAGAGAGCCGCCAGACACACGACCCGCCATCTCTCCCATGCGTCCATCATGTAGCCAGCAGCAAACGTCCCAGCAGGACATTCCGGTTCTCCAGATCCCGATCTTCTAGTCGAGAAGATGGTGTCAATTGCGTTAAGAGACCAGTTGATCAGATCCATAATTTCGGTTTTGTAAATAGTGCAGCGAGAGTCTCTTAAGAAGGACAAGACAATACGAGAGAGCAAGCAGGGAAGTTCAGGATAGGGAGGGTAGAAAAATGCGACCGCCTTCGAACAGAGCCAAACGAGAATATATAATAGGCTCATAACTGATAAGGCATTGGAAATACAGTTGCAAATGGACTTTGTTTCTTTCATATGAAATTTGGCAGTCACTGTGTGTTCACGAAAGCGAAAATATATCCTTCCATAGACATCACCCTTATCCCAACTAACAAAAAAACGTTCTTCTAATGTTCTAATACTGAACTGAAGTAATGAAAACTAAATTTCTTTATGCTCTTGGAAGTTCAAAATGGCCAGTTTTTAAAATGTTTGTTTGTTTATTGAATGATTGATTGAGTGTTACGCAAATGTTAAAGAGACATTCCATTTACATTACAAATGTATCTTCTTTGAACATTCAGAAGCAAGCAGTAACATTTAAAAACTTTAGAGAAACATCCAACCAAGAATGTTTCATATATTCATAACTAATATTTTTGCACTAATGTTTTGAGAGCATTATTAAAGAGTGGATAACTCAAAATCAACGTTCTATTAATGTTATTGGAAGAACTTTTCCAGAACGTTAGCCAAAGTTCAGATAATTTTTGCTCTTAGTTGGACTGTTCAAACCTAGTGAGCTCCCTATCTAGACAACATGTTCCATTAGATTTATAGAAACATTATGCTGTTTGTAAAAGTGTAAACTGTAAAACTGTAAAAAGCTTTGTGGAAAAATCTAGTAAAAGTATTTTAAAAAACAAGCAAACAAACAAAAAAACCTGTAGTGTGTGCTGTTTTTGTTAATGTGTCACACTTTTAGCTTAGCAACATGCTAACAACAAACTCAAAGTTACATAAGTAGCTCTAATTTTGTTGTGTATGTGCCACATGCTTATTCCAAATTAGTCCATTTTGAGATTCCATTTCACTTACAATGTTCCCTTAAACACCGTTAAGTTAACATGTTATTTTGGTTTTGAAACAGAGATCAGCTGAATCAATTAATAGGCAAATAACGTGTTTCAGGTGTAACACGGACTGCTCCATAAAGAAATCTTTACTGGCTCACATCTAGGGAGAGGTTTTCTCAGGGGTACAGAAAGGCCCATTGCAAAATCCTGAATGCTACTCATTTTTAGTCAGGTCGATAGATCTCTGTGCTTTCACCGTATACACCAAAGATTTTAACACCATGAAAACCTTAAATTCTGCAGCCTCATTAGCAGTAGCCTGCTGGATGATCTCCAATCAAAGTCAGGTTAGATCCGTGCAGCATATCGCCTGTAATCCATCCAATTTGTTCTGGAGCGTAACAGGAGAGAGACTGCGTGGAGGGTACCAAAGAGTGTTTGGAGCTGCCACACATTGTTGACTGGCTTTCATATTGTCCTGATACTGATGAGGAGCTTAAACTGTCTCCATCAGCACCCCAGAGGATCACTCAAATATGACAACACAACAAGTACACAAAGAATTGACTGTGCCTGGTTTCACTTTAGAGGAAACTATGATGATGTAAAAGGCAAAGGGATGTATTGCAAGGCCTTGTGCACATTCTGAAATCAGAGGGGATGAATCCTGCCGTTCACTTTATCAACTCCCAGAGAAGACAGAATTTTATTTCTGTCATTTTTTCCAAATCAGTGTGGAATCTCTCACAAATTTTAAGATTTTTTTTTAAATTTTACATCTCACTGTCTTAAGTCCAATTAGAAAAGGCCAGAAAACAAAAGAGTGCCGATTCAAATTGACCTCGAAAAAGTGTAGCACGCTTTAAAGTGTGTAAGTGCATATTTTCTTCTATTATTGTTTAATATGCAGAGACAATTAAGAAAGCCAATCGTTGGTTGTCTTGCTGAATAGTAGTGAAGTTCTCAGGATATTTTTACAAGCTGCGTTTCATTACACTTCAAATTGCGCAAACTGAAATTGCGAACTGAAAATATGTCCAATGGAAGTTTTGTACAAATCTGTAATGGAAACACAACTTGTATTCATCTTGTCATGGACGCAGGAGCATTTGGACTCGGTCTTGACTTGACCCTCAAGGTTTTGACACAAACTCAACCTACACAGGTCTTGACCTGAACTTGGACTCAAATGAGCTGGTCTCGATTATAACACTGTTCAAAATATCACTGTGTTTTTCTGAACAGTTCAGTATTTCAGCTTCTGTCTTAGCCAATGACATGAGTGATGGGTGGAGCCAAAAGACCGGTATGTGTGTTTGGGATTTATTTATTTTTTTCCTGAAAATACTGAGTCACTTTTTCTGAAAAAAAGTCAATGATCACACTTTAGTTTGTGGACCAATTCCAAATCAAATCACTTTTGTCACATCACCACAGCACATGTGCCTTGGTGAGTTAAATTCTTGAGAGCGTGCTCCAGACAGTGCAGAAACTACATATAAACATTACCATACATACTTATACAGATGACAATGTGTAATATACACATACATATACTCAGTACACACAGTGTACTATTAGACATACTTACAGTTATCAATACACATTATACACCGTATGTACGCATTCTACGTTATGTACACATATATACACACAATAATATGCGAAGATGCAGCAGATTATACATAAGCTGGATACGCAAATGTCATGGATGTGCATTGGATGGTATCCAGTGGTAGCAAAAAGATTGTTGTATTAGTGTAGTGTGTACTGGTAGTCCAGTTTGAACTGTATTGGAATTAAAGTGCAGTGCGTGGCATACCGTAAGGTGGGAGTATGCTGTAGGGTGTATTAATTCTGACGGGCGGGTGGCTGGAGTCATTGATGATCCTCCGGGCTTTCCTTATACACGGCCTGGCATAGATGTCCTGGAGGGAGGGACCATCACCTCCAACAATGTGACGGGCAGTTCGTGCGACCCTTTCTCTTGACACCATTTAGTCAGGGTTCTCACCTCCTCTCTGTAGGCCATCTCATTGTTGTCAGTGATCAGGCCTATCACCGTTGTATCATCAGCAAATTTGACGATGACGTTGGAGCTGTATGTGGCTGTACAGTCATGTGTGTACAGGAGTGGGCTGAGGACGCAGCCCTGAGGAGCACCAGTGTTGAGGGTCAGCGAGGATGGTCAGCCCATTCTGACCACCTGACATCTGCCTGTCAGGAAGTCCAGGATCCAGCTGCACAGAGATCTGATCTTCTGGGTACAGATACTACTATGGGTGGAGCTGCCACATTTCTCTCTCCCTAAACATTCCCCCCAGCTAAATCATTTCCCAGAACAAACGTAATTCCAGGAACTGGAAGTGCAGAACGGACACCAACCACAACATCACCAGATACTATGGCAGAGGAAAGATGGATTCGGTGCAAAGGCATTTCAATAAACCCCATCTCAAAACCTCTTACCAATACATGGGTTCCAGTAGCTGTTTCAGAGATTAATGGCAACACTCCTTCCAAAAGGAAGGACTGTGCAGCTCCTGTGTCTCGAAGAATACAAACTGGAACCATTTCCTCAGAACCTGGCAAAGACACCGCTCCTTCAGTGATAAAGGGGGTATGATCAACAGAGCCAATAACACTTAGATCAACAGATTTACCACAAGAATGAGACAAAATGTTATCTCTTTCTTCAATAGTGTCATCTAAAAATGTTGAAGTAGCAACTAAAGCAACAGGTTTTAAAAACTTTTCTTTCCTCTTAAGAACAGGGCAGTTAGAGATTTTATGGCCAGGCTTTTTACAATAAAAGCAAACCAAATCTTTTGAAATTGCTGTCTTATTAGGACTACTAATAACAGCACTTTGTTCCAACACTGCAGGCTTTGTCTTAACTTGAGAGACAAACTTAGACTTGCTCATGTCATTTTTGAAGCTGACTGAACTGAATGACCCCCGATGGGTTAACAAACTCATATGCCATAATAGTAGCATCAGAAAGTTTGCTCACCTTGTGTTCATTCAAATATGTAGCTACAGCAGGAGGAACATGGGGAAGTCGTGGCCTAATGGTTAGAGAGTCGGACTCGTAATCGAAAGGTTGCGAGTTCGAGCCCCCGGCCGGCAGGAATTGTAGGTGGGGGGAGGGAATGTCCAGCGCTCTCTCCACCCTCAATACCACGACTGAGGTGCCCTTGAGCAAGGCACCGAACCCCCAATTGCTCCCCGGGCGCTGCAGCATGGCTGCCCACTGCTCCGGGTGTGTGTTCACGGTGTGTGTGTGTGTGTGTGTGGATTTGTTCACTACTCACTGCTGTGTGTGTGCACTTGGATGGGTTAAACGCAGAGCACCAATTTCGAGTATGGGTCACCATACTTGACAATACGTCACGACACCATGCTTAAACTCCTCCAAAAGCACTAATTATCTTAACTGTTCTTTAGTTGTAACTTTCATTGAAATACACCATCGGTCAAATAAATTCTCTTTTTCCCTTGCAAATTCAACATAAGTACAGTTGTCATTTTTATTAAGACTTCTGAATTTTTGGCGATATCTATGAAAGATAGCAGACTTCACAATATCGTACTCACCACTCTGTTCCAGTGTGAGAGCAGAGTAAACATCCTGAGCTTTACCGGTGAAAACACACTGCAGCAATAAAGTCCAAAACTTTTTCGGCCACTTCAGAGATAAAGCAACACATTCGAAGTGATCAAAATATTTTTCTACTTCTTTATCAGAGAACGGCGGAACTAATCTCATATTTCGATGAACATCAAACACAGGCTCTCTTAGCTCAGTCAACTGTTCTGGTACCAGCGGCACATCAACTCTCAAAGCTTCTACTTTCTTTGCTTCTAACTCCAACTTCTTTAACTGAAACGCTCTCTCTTCCCTTTCTCTCTCAAACTCAATTTCCAATTTTCGTACAGACAACTGTTGTTCTAATTTCCTAGCTGCAAATTCCCTTTCAACTTCTCTCTATCATAACGCGATTCTCACGCTCAGTTTTTCCTCATCTAAATACAATCGTTTCTCTTGTAGTGACATATCTCGAAATTTCAATTCACTTTCAACATCAATATTACAAGGAGATAACACTGAAGATTCACTAGGACTACAGACTCGGTTCTTACCTCTAAAACTCCTCTGTCAACCAGTGATCGCTTCAAAGTTGTCACCAACGTTTCCTTCAGTTTCTTATCTTGAGTAGTAAGATCAACACTAAAGTGCTCAGCAATTTGTATTAATTGCTCATTTGTACTCCTCTCAAGTAAAGATTCTGAGGGACAAACAAAGAAATCTTCGAGCACCGAAGACATTTTCTTTCACCAACTTACAACTAAGTGCGACAAAAATAAACAAACAAGCTGCTCACACATGTGAGACGAATGTATCTACTAAAACTACAACTCCCATAAACCACTGCTTCAAAAGGGAACTACGTCTGTACGTTACGCATGTACTCATTCACAAAAAAAAAAAAACTTTCCAAAGACTTACCTCAAGTCAAAAACATATAAGTAGGCTATGTTGGAAAAGGAAAAGAACGCACTAGAATTACGAATACAATTATTTGCAGGTTCACCTTTATGATCTGAGAATCTCCAGCTCCTATCTGAAAGAAAAAAAAAAAACGAACTAATTCCTACCTAGTCTTCGAAGGTGTACCGGACTCGGGGTGGCATTAAACACTGAACTCCATGACGATCAGTTTTTTAGACTAAAAGTCCGAAAGCGTACCCCCGACAGAGACCTAGATCTCCATATATATATATAAACACTCCGTACATGTGTGTGTGTGTTTGTGTGCATATACATATATATATATATATATATATATATATATATATATACATATATATATATATACATATATATATATATATATATATATATATATATATATATATATATATATACATACATATAGTAAAACGTAGATATTCTAATGATAAACATTAAATAAATATTAAAATAAACATACATCTGTATTTACTATAAATTAAATACAGATGTATGTTATAATATAATATAATATAAACTATTATTTACTATAAATTAAAGGAAGAATTTATTACATAAAGAAATAGCTTGATGATTGCAGTCAACACTATACTTTGAGTAAAAACTGACTGACATGTTTGGAATGTTATGTTAGTCAAGTTTGAATCAATACAAATAAAAAGATTAAAAAATTACAATATATTTGAAACTAGCGCATAATATATTTAAAGACGTTTGTTTAAAGTTTCTTCATTTATTGTTACCAGCAAAATAATCATATTATATAGATTAAAGAAATATAAAAAGGTGTGCACATCCTAAAGACCCAAAACTGGGTTCAGGTGCACGACAAAATATATCCTGGCCAGACCTTATGGTAGATTGAAACACTGCATGCAAATGACAAAAACCTGATAAAAAAAGGTCACTTTCATGATGTGGCTTAATGTATCATATTTCAGGAACTTTCAAATTGATTGCACATGTCTTGCATCTGAAGGGTGAATGGACAGTTTCAAAAGAGATTTGTTTGCATTTGAATAGGCGAGCATGTCTCAGAGACCTCCATTATTTAAAGTGTGATTATGCTGCATGAGATTCAGTATTGGTCAGAAGGATATTAAAAATCTGGAATATCTGTTTGCTGTCTGATAATTGGAAATATCTAGTTGGCCATTTTGACTTCAAAGGAATGTAGCAAGAAACCTGAGCTCATTTTGCAAGGGTCTGTCACTCCATCTGTGCAAGTCAGCTGAAAAGAGGTAACATCGCCCCCTAGAGGTTCATAAGATAGCATTGCTAATCAAGCATTGGCTTTGCAATAGCATAAATGTCTTCTGTCTCAGCTTGAAAAGCCAAAGATTAAAATGTCTACACACCCTTTATATAGAAATGATCAAATACTCATAAAATCACATTTTATTGTTTTCATCCTCTCCTTTGTGTGCATATTTTCCCCTGTGCTCAGCACTGCAATTTGATCCTGGATTTTTCAGTGTTTTTGTTTTTTTCTATGTAATGATTTCTAATGTGCTCAAATGCCTGCCCGCAGAGGAGACATTAGCCGAATGGCATGACTGGGTGTGGTGAAGCCATTTATCGGGCTGAGGAAGGGCGAGCAGTGGAGGATAAAGCCCCACGAGCACCCGCTAGTTAAAGTGGAACAAAAATGCATGTGCAGACATGCTACACGGACTCACCAATCCTGTGAAAGGGGAACCTGGCTATTTATCATCCCAGCCTCAGATTTGCTCTAGGGGCCCTAACCACACAAGCCCCTCCATGTGAATTGTCAGGGTATTAAAAAAAAAAAAAAGTCTTATACATTGAACCTCTCCTTTAGCAACATCTAAAGGCGTCTAATTGCAATCTTTATAGCCTAGAATGTATTGTGCAGAGAACAGTGCATTTGCTTTAAAAGCCAACTGGGAAAAGAGAGCAAGGAAGAAGGTAGTCTTAGAGTAATTTCCGCTCTTCTTAATGTCCTTTCAGGTAATAGATCAGACAGTGAAAGTTTACTGCTGAAAGGAAGACACGCTGCATATAATGTATTTCTGGATGCTAGGGCGTTTCTCTGGCCGCTCTTTCAAAGTAAAAAGCAATAAAGCCATTAACTCAGTACCAAAACCTAGGAAGCTGGCTATATTTTAAGACATCATAGCTGCACTTCCGGCACTTTCGAGTGTGTTCTAAAAGGCAGGCGGTAACATTATACTTCCTTATAAGAAATGTATAAGGTCTAATTGGTCTGAAAAAAAATCTGTGAAATTTACAGTTAAAACTGGCAGCTGTGGTTGGCAGAACTTTACAATAATAATAATCAAATGTAGCAACATTTTAGGTTTTACAGTTTCTTTTTTTTTTTTTACAGATAGACTTAAATTTCCAAAGAAAGAAAATATTGTTTCATATTTTGTATTTAATTCTTTTTTCTTATTTTATTAATTTCATTAATTGATGAAATAGTTCACCGAAGAATATGACTCATATAATAGTTAAGGTTAGTTCTTGATTAGTATATGCCTTAAAGGGATAGTTCACCCAAAAATGAAAATTCTGTCATTACTCACCCTCATGTCATTCCAAACCTGTACGACCTTCGTTCATCTTCGGAACACAAATTAAGACATTTTTGATGAATTCCGAGAGCTCTCTGACCCTCCCATAGGCAGCAAGGATCCTAACACGATCAAGGTCCAGAAACATAGTAAGGACATTGTTAAAATAATCCATGTGACATCAAGCGTAATTTTACAAAGCTACAAGAATGCTTTTTGTGTGCAAAAAAAAACTAAACTAATGACTTTATTCAACGATTCGTCTCCCCTGCGTTACCCTGATGCCATGTTAGAGAGTATCACATATGTAAACAACGTATGCAACATATGTACACGGATACGTTGTTTACGTTCAAATCAAATTATAAACAATGTAAACAACATATCCGTGTACATACATTGCATACGTTGTTTACGTATGTGATGCTCTCCAAAAATGGCACCAGGGTGATGCGGAGGAGACGAATTGTTGAAGTATTCGTAGCTTCGTAAAATTACGGTTGAACCACTGATGTCACATGGATTATTTTAACGATGTCCTTACTAAGTTTCTGGACCTTGATCGTGTTAGGATCCTTGCTGTCTATGGGAGGGTCAGAGAGCTCTTGGAATTCATAAAATATATCTTAATTTGTGTTCCGAAGATGAACTAAGGTCTTAGAGGTTTGGAAGTAATTAATTACAGGATTTTCATTTTTGGGTGAACTATCCCTTTAACTTATCATTAGTTTATATTAAAGTAATATATAATTTAGGTATTAGTACAGTACATGATTATTCATTGTAAAGTGTTACTGTTGCGTATAAAAAATTACGAAAGAATATATAATGCCTACGGCACCTTCATAAGGTGAATAAAATCATAAAGCGAAAACAATCCTGATGGGCATTTTTATTCATCATTTTGTAGAAATAGAGTAAAAAATTGTCCTGAAGTTTTTTGTATAAAATGTATATCTGAACATATCTGATATTGTAATTAAGACTACCCAACTTATAAATATGAACTTCCCAGGAGGACTTGAATACATGACAGCAAGGCAAGTTTTCAAAGACACTAAAGTCACCCTTAACCTCCTTCTCTTTTATAAACCTTCTCTTCTTCTCTTTTCCAATTATATTCCCTCTCACTTCCCTGTCTATCTTCCCCTCGCTCTGTCTACCCACCCTAACCCATTCTTCTCTCTTTCTCTCTGTGCTTACCTCTTTGTCTCATGAAAAAGTCATCAGGCCTAACCTTTCTGCTTACACGTGGGCAAGGGTGTCGCCAACAATAGACTCGGTTTCTGCAAGTAAAAAGACCTTGCTTTGAGTCAAGACACAAATAAATGCGGGAGGGGGACTTGTCCGGCAGTAAATGCCACACTGTAATTGATAAGAAATGAATCTCAATTAGGGTCATTAATCATGAGGAGAGGGAATCGGTGACAGGCTGAGCGCTCCACAGGCCGTCGTCTGCAGGCGAGCCGAGTGGCGGAAATTGTGAAATTACCTCAAACGTCAAACTGTGGAAGAAAATGCAATGCTGTCATCGCTGTCAGTGTCAGACGCTCAGACAATACATCCTAGCTGTAGGATCACACAACGTTAGAATAAATCCGCAAACAGGGATTGTCGTGTTCTGCCCGTGAGTTATTTGTTTGTTAATCAGCAGCGCCTTTGACGTACAACATGTGGTTTGCACAGCGCTCAACGAACAATGTGTTCCAACTGAACTGACATTGGTTTACTTATAGTTTTCATTGCAGTTTTGACCTTTTAGTGTCTGATCTGTCTAATGTTCAGCCTGCCCATTTCTTATCTGGCCTGGTTTATAAAAACATCCATTTATAATTGATGAGCACTGTGCAGTAATTCTCCCATCACAGACAGCTAACAACATACTATAACTCTATTGTTTGTTGGCTGTGTGTAGCATTCCCAGTTACACCATATTATTTGACAAACATCACCAATGGGGAAAAGACACAAACGTTTCAGCTACCAAGCCTTCCTCGGTGTGTGGAAGGCTGAGGAAGGCTTGGTAGCCGAAACGTTTGTGTCTTTTCCCCATTGGTGATGTTCGTCAAATAAAATGGAAAAAGAAGACTGTTCTCGTGAGTGCGGATCATAATTTCTTATATAAAGTAACTTAGATTGACGCACCAAAATAAAAAAGATCAAGTAACGGAGGAGTGTGGTGCAAACAACGTTGTTGAACTGAATTCCCAGTTACACCTCCATGAGCTGCATTCTCTGGAATCGTCCCTTTATCTCGTTTCCATCATGTCGTAGCTCTTTGTAATCCACATATAGACCATGTAAGAGTCTGCACCTGCACAGTTCTGCTGGAAGCTGCAGATTTACACAGAACAGACCTTTATCACAAGCTTCAGTTGTAGGGTGAAAAACCTTCTGCTTTAGATTTTATCAATAGCAGTGAACTTCTGTGGATTTTTTAATATATAATTCATCCCAAAGAGTCCATTTAAACAAACCTAGCATGTCACTTTCCAATGGGCTGACAATAAGATCTATTATATATGTAAATTTTTTTTTTTTTTTTTTTGCAGTTGGACGACGACATGTATTTTCATAGTATCAGGAGAATAAATGTGTGTAAGCAGCAGTTCACAGTTTTTGACTGTTTAATGACAGAAATGCAACATTGCAACATACAATGCTATACATATAGCATCATAAACAACATTAGAACAAGAAATGGGACTACAACACAAAAAAAAATTGTAAACTGAGTAATAATTGAGTAAATCATAATAATATTTGCATTGATTTCACATCCTTATTATTTTATTTCAGTTTCATGTATGTTTTAAAACCCTTTTTTATATATATATATTGACTGAATGTGTTAAAAATCTTATATTCAGAAACAGCTGGTTTACAAATATGTCATGTGGAGTGGTACCCCTCTTGGTTTCATTGAAATGATTTAGTCAAGTGTTCAGATGTGTCTGACCAGGTAAATTATGGATTGTGAGGTCTGTGTGATGATATGAATGTAATGTTTTTAAATAATTAAATATTTAAAAATATTTATTACAATTTTATTTTGCATCATTTTTAAATTAAATAGAATTGAAATATTTAAACAAAATGAGGCAGAAATGTCAGTGTCTGGTAGAATTGGGTATAGTATAGTTTTTCCTCAAACACAGTAAGATTTTGTCCTGAAAAATCACTTTTTACCACATCAGATACAGCTATATATGAAAATGGAAGAAGACACAAATAGTTAGGTACCATGCCAGGCTAAAAAAAACAACCCAGTCTCATTAGATTACACATGTCTGTGGTGATAAAAGCAAGTTCAGATTTATTCGAACAGATGAACATGAATCTGACCATGTTTTATTGCATCAGTTGTCGTATGTTTTATTCGAACAGATGAACATGAATCTGACCATGTTTTATTGCATCAGTTGTCGTATGTATTTCGGCAGTTCAGAAATTAAATGCCTCTTAAGTGCCACTAAAATGTAAACGCTCTATAATGCATTTAAAAAAATCATACCATCTATACTAAATTCTACACCAAAGTGTTAACAAAAGCAAAAATTTGACAAAAATTCCTTTGTTGAAGCATCCATGCTATTGTAGCTGGTTTTTACAAATCCTCAAGCCCTTTTATCATGTTTCATGAGACTGCAGTGCCATACCGGGTGAGCTACCAAGCAAGTTTACTACCTTAGAAAAATCATATATATAAAGTTTATTATGTGATGAAAACATTCAAATGTGTTATGGTGCTATGTTAAAAGCATTTGAGGCCATAACATAAGTATTGTGCCAGGTACCACACATAAATAAATCTTTATTAATTGATAATCTACCCCCATAACAAATTTGAAGAGGTAAAAAAGAAAGTTGTTGGTGATTTACTGCCACAATATTGTTCATTTCAGCTTGAAACCGCAATGAATTGTTTATATGGGATCGTTTTGCAAAACTGTAGGAAGAGGCACATAGCCTGTTTCTAGAGAGCCTAGGTTGGTTTCAAATGTTACACAATGTAATCGTTCCAACTTCTGAAGCAGTTTCAAGTAACACTCACTTCTAATCATTGCCCAATCTGATTTCTTATACTTTCAGTGAGCACAACAATTAAATCTGCTAAAGTGTCTTGACAGATTCATAATTTCACCGTTCATTACGATGATGAGTCAAACAGGACCCCTGGGACACCCCATCCGTGCGTCCATGCAAGAGCATCCACACAGGAGACATCCATGCAACCAGTGAAGCCAAGGCCTCCAAACACACACTTCAGCCAAGATGCTAAATAATTCATTGACGTCAGCTGAAATATAATCAGCAGCTTGCACATAATAAACCCACGCAGGGAAGCTAATCAATGCAGTTTCTGTGAGTGTACTGATATATATTGTGTGTGCAACTACCAAACATAGGTATTACTGCATTGGTGCACCATTTTGCCTGCATGTGTGTAAGTGGGTGGGCTTGGAAGTGCATGCAAGCATACTTTGTATTCTGCAACATTACAGTACAGATGGATGCATTTGGGACTACAGTAAGTGTGATGGTCAGTGCTATTGCAGTGTGGTTATAATGCTTGACTAAGAGTGTATTTGTGGTTAAAACAAACTATACAGTATACTGTTTCCATGCTGGGTCTCATCCTAATTAAACCACATTGCTTTGAAAGACACCACAGGTGAACTTACAACAATGCAATTAGCCTAGCCTCATGCAGAAGGTGCATTGATTACATGATTCCCTTTAAATTATTTTTTTTAAAGAACATTTTATATCACTGAATTCTCCTCTAGGCAACAAAATTATATTAAGCCTCACATTCACAGAGCAATTGCTCAGCCATTACCCCATCACAGGAGCATTTCTGAGTCTCAGGCTGTGAGGAGGCCTCCGGTTGATTAACAAGACTCTGAAATAGCTCCAATTCTCCCTGTCACTTGAACTGACTGTTGCTGAATCGAAGAGGTTGAATGCTACATTACAAAAATGACATGTGTGGGAATTTACAGCCTGCACACCAAAAGAGTTGTTGTCTGATTTGGGTTCTGCATGTGAAATGCGACTGCAGAACTAAAAATCCCATTAATTTTCTCCTTAGAAAGAATTATCATGCAATAATGTGGAAATCTTTCAAGACAGACTAAGACGCTAAAATTTATGTGCCTATAGATGTGTATTTTTTTATATATGATTCTGAGACTAACCAATCAGACAACCATGGATATTATATATATATATATATATATATATATATATATATATATATATATATTTATAGTATAAACAAGTTAATGCATTAATCGCATTAACGCATTAATTAACGCTGTCAATAATTATTTTATCGCCCAACGCAGTTTTTATTATTATTATTATTATTATTATTGCTCACTGGCTCTGAATTCACATACAAACAAATCATGGGTCACAGGAGGGGTTGGATGTTGATCAGTACTGGCGTGGGGTGGGTGTCATCACTCGTCTCGACCAATGAGAGCATTTGGGGTGGACTGCAGCAGTGCTCACATGAACGCTCCCGTTATTTTTAACAGAAAAAATATAACGTGCTCATAATCACGACTTCATAAGTGGGATAGGCTATAGGAAGTTTCCGATAGCACTTGAAGACGCACTTGAACACAGTGAAGTGCATATTTTTGTTAACTTTGTGGTTTATTATTTTGAGTCGTTTGGGACACGGTAACACACAGCCCTCTCACAAAATATTGCTTTACAAATCTATCACTTTTGCCGCTCAGAAATGTTAACGCAATCATGCTGCACGTATCAGAAGTTCCGTGCTCCGGTACCGCTCCCGAGCTCAACTGGACCGTGCTCTGGCCCACCTCTTCCAACTGAGCCAGGGACGGCTAAACGAACCACGCCCGAGCGTGGCATGGAGCGATTAAACTAGTCAAACGAACCGGGCTTTGGGGGTCAAACGCGCTCGGGAACGGTTAAGGTTGCCTAATGTGAGTACACCCTTATTCTCCCGCATCCTGCACACGAGTCTCTCTACCCGCCCGCATTTGCCCATCAAGTGCTGTCCCGCGTTCGTTTAGCCCTAATATATATATATACAGTGTTTGAAGTGGGCCAGTACGCACCGGTATCTCCACTTTTTTGTGCGTACCGGTGTAGTGCCGAATTCTGACCCCCGCCAGATTATTACCCCCCTAGTATTGGTAGGTTTAGGGTTAGGTGTGGGGGAGGGGTTAGGATTAGGGGTGGGGTTAGGATTAGGCAATCAGGTAGCGATTTCAACGAGGGGGGTAATAATTTGGCAGGGAGTCGAAAATAGGCACAACACCGGCACTTCTGCCATGTTGCCGGTACTCAGAGTAAATTTGTCAGGGTCTGGGTGATTAGGCTATATGATCCCATATATGATTAGAAATTATATAGAAACTATGTAAATCGGACTACCCAGATGGGATCACCTCTCATCTCGACCAATCACGTGAATGAACGCAAGCAGAGTCGTCTACTTCATTGTGTGGTGCGTGAGAGCATGTCAGGGGAGGTGCGCGGAGTAGTAGAATAATAATTAATTATTGATTACTAATTTAGTACTAATCAGTACTTTATAACTGAAATCATATCTTAAAATGAAAAGAAGCAGGCTTTTGCAATCACATCATTTTAAACCGTAAACTCCTGGAAAGTCGATTTCATCAGCGATTACAGAGAGAACAGTGACTTACGTCCAGATGTCAGTAAACTTATTCTTTTCAGCGTGTATTTGGCTTAAAAGCAAGAATGTTTTATAATGAACGCTGATTATGCAGTGGTCAGAGATTTAGCGATTCTGAATGGGTCTGTATATTAAAGGCAGGCGATTTAGTGGTCTTTGGCGTCTCCCTATGGTCGTGTTTGGTATCACAGCTTGAGTTGTGCTAATTTGTATTGAAAACTTTTATTTAATTATTGATTGATTGTGGCACTATACATACATTGTGAATTAATAAAAAGTGCTTATTTAATATAAATAAATAAATAAATAGGGGGGGGGGGGTACCAGCACTTATTTTTTTCCACTTCAAGCACTGTATATATATAGAATATGTATATGTATATTGATAGATTAATTTTTGCATAAAAAGCTAGGCCCCCCAAATATATAATTTTTTCTTTGTAATGTCAGTTAAACAGTTGTTTTATTTATGTTAAAATATTCAGTACATGCATAAATTTTTTGCATACTCACAGCTAGGATATGGGTGTCCAGTGGGTGGCGTTAGCCAGATGAAAATCCCAGAGCAAACCTGAAAGAAAAAAAGAGAAGAGTTAGTAGTAGTTCACTCTATGTTCTGTTGCACAGAGCTGTGGTGAGATCTGTAAACTGCTGGCTGAATAAACTAAAGAACCCAAAAATCAATCATGCTTGTTGCCTTCTTAAAGTGTGTTACAAAATACTAGCGACCAGCAGGGCTGGACTGGGGCAAAAAAAGTGACCGTGTGCTGGTTCTGAACACATCTCTCACTGACAAAGGAGTATAATTTAAAGGCTTGCACACTTAACTGTTTGCAAAATGAAGCCTTGTGCTCGTGCATCCTACCTCTCTCATTCGGCACAAATCCAAATATTCCGTAATATTTCCATATTGGCGATGTAACGTATCTGAATGCGAAACTATTATTTATTATGTACATTTTAGGGCCTTCTTCTTCAGTCACATTCCAATGGTGACACAGAGGCGGTGCGCTGATGTTTGTTTCACTGCATTATATTTTGATAAAGTACCAACTGCGCTGTCAAGTAAGCAATGCTGGAACTGACCTGGTGTGTGTGTGTGTGTCACCCTTTCAAAAGTATACTAATACACTCACCTAAAGGATTATTAGGAAAACACCATACTAATACTGTGTTTGACCGCCTTTCGCCTTCAGAACTGCCTTAATTCTACGTGGCATTGATTCAACATTCTTTAGAAATGTTGGCCCATATTGATAGGATAGCATCTTGCAGTTGATGGAGATTTGTGGGATGCACATCCAGGGCATGAAGCTCCCGTTCCACCACATCCCAAAGATGCTCTATTGGGTTGAGATCTGGTGACTGTGGGGGCCATTTTAGTACAGTGAACTCATTGTCATGTTCAAGAAACCAATTTGAAATGATTCGAGCTTTGTGACATGGTGCATTATCCTGCTGGAAGTAGCCACCAGAGGATGGGTACATGGTGGTCATAAAGGGATGGACATGGTCAGAAACAATGCTCAGGTAGGCCGTGGCATTTAAACGATGCCCAATTGGCACTAAGGAGCCTAAAGTGTGCCAAGAAAACATCCCCCACACCATTACACCACCACCACCAGCCTGCATAGTGGTAACAAGGCATGATGGATCCATGTTCTCATTCTGTTTACGCCAAATTCTGACTCTACCATCTGAATGTCTCAACAGAAATCGAGACTCATCAGACCTGGCAAAATTTTTCCAGTCTTCAACCGTCCAATTTTGGTGAGCTCGTGCAAATTGTAGCCTCTTTTTCCTATTTGTAGTGGAGATGAGTGGTACCCGGTGGGGTCTTCTGCTGTTGTAGCCCATCCGCCTCAAGGTTGTGCGTGTTGTGGCTTCACAAATGCTTTGCTGCATACCTCGGTTGTAACGAGTGGTTATTTCAGTCAAAGTTGCTCTTCTATCAGCTTGAATCAGTCGGCCCATTCTCCTCTGACCTCTAGCATCAACAAGGCATTTTTGCCCACAGGACTGCTGCATACTGGATGTTTTTCCCTTTTCACACCATTATTTGTAAACCCTAGAAATGGTTGTGCGTGAAAATCCCAGTAACTGAGCAGATTGTGAAATACTCAGACCGGCCTGTCTGGCACCAACAACCATGCCACGCTCAAAATTGCTTAAATCACCTTTCTTTCCCATTCTGACATTCAGTTTGGAGTTCAGGAGATTGTCTTGACCAGGACCACACCCCTAAATGCATTGAAGCAACTGCCATGTGATTGGTTGATTAGATAATTGCATTAATGAGAAATTGAACAGGTGTTCCTAATAATACTTTAGGTGAGTGTATGTACCAGTTAGGTACTAATATGTACATTTTAGAGATCCATATGTGTTTTAAGGTACCAATATGCACCATTTATGGTTAAAAGACATACCTTTTGTCCTAGGTTTCTGCCCAGGTATTAACGTTTGTGTCTTTTTTTCTGAGAGTTTATTATTAAATATTAAAGCAACAAAAACTTAACACATTTCTAAAATTCTGTCTAAAAATAAAATCTGTAGTAGCATTAAGGCTGGAATACACTACACGACTTTTAAAATCTGAACAGATTTTTAAAACATTAGGCATCATACACTTATCAACTTTGTAAATAGTGACAAAGGAAAACTGGGCATCATACACTACATGACTGAAGATCATACACTACCAGACTATAAAGTTGTTCTGATCACAATGAACTCACGCAGAAACGTGCGCCCTGCTGCTAGGAGATGCATGACAAATGAAACCATATGCGTTCTAAAATCGGCTGAAAATATCAAACATGTTTGATATCCTCCAACTGGATAGAATCAAAATCGCAGTCTGTGACCTTCATACACTTTGAGATTTTCTGTGGAATCTGTCAGCTTTAATCTGCAGACTGGCTCTGACTTTCCTCAACTAGCATCAACTTGTTCAGACTGGAAAATCTGTGGGAAATCGGGGCAAAAATCGCGTAGTGTATTCCAGGCTTAAGTTGGAGCTTATTCAAAAATACTATTGCTTCCCAACAAAGTTTTAATATTGTGATTCAAGGCTTAGGACTCTTCATTGAAAATGTTTTTGAAATGAAAAAAATAAATGTGGAAAAAAAAAAAAAAAAACAGAAATACAGCAAAAATGATACTGAAAAAGTGGGTGGTCACTGATGCATTCTGGTCTTTGTTGCTCATGTCATCTTAAATCACCAAATCTAACTGAAAATAAAAGACCTTTGGGTGCTTTGACACTACAAATGGCTGTCAGTGTGAATGCCTCTTTATAGGCTGTCTTTTAAGTTGCACAATTGTTTTACACTAGTAGCATCTCATTCTACTGCTACAGTCTTTCAGTTTTGGTGTAAAGGAAAATTTAGAATTGCATACGTAAATTAGTTGGCCAAAGTGTTTTAAATTATTCTTCCTGCTTTGCGTCGACTGTATGCTCGTTTGGAATTTGACATCATTATCGTTCCAGCGTGCCCTGTATTTGTGGCCGATTTTACCAACTCCGATTAGGCTGAAGTCTAATTACTTTCATTTAGTAAGGTATTAATTCAGAATTCACCCTCTCCCCACTCTCATTAGTTCCAGCACAATCTATCAGACGGTATAATTACAGTTGCCTGTTTGGAGTATAGAAAAGAGGAGGAAAAGAATGAAACGTGCCCCTATGACGATATTCATCGACTGATATATAAACATGATTTCTGTTGCTGTATAGTTCACTTCGGTTGTTTTATTTCCTTGGTTGACATTTATGTGGTTTTGGTAGTTTTACATCTGGGTTATAGGTGGTGTGAGTGAACGGTATAGCCCTTTAAGGAGTTGTTTGAGCATTTGGTTTATTGTTGCCATATACGTCTGGCTTGTTTCATCAGACCTTGAGAACCGCCGCAGGTCATCAGACATCCAGGAGCTTTCCTGATGTCACACTCAGATAGATATACACTGCCGTATGACCCTTCAGGCTGTACAAGATATTGTCAAAGCGATCTTCCTGATATGTTGTTCTCTCTCTCTCCCTCTCTCTGAGGATAAAGTGAGTCACTGTTCTGTTGTGCACTGAGTAAATCTGCACCGTTTGTGTGTTTTTACACGAGCTGGATTATTTTTATTACCTGTAAAGCATCTATGAACACAATCATCCATGGCTGTAGATCCGAGGAGGACATGTCCACACCAACAATCAACAGTGCAAGATGCCCTTAGCCACCCCTTATTGGCCCTCTTAACCATAGATGTCCCAAAATCTTGTCTCAGTACATTTAATGAAAGGCTATAAATTCAAGTTTATTTGTATAGCGCTTTTTACGATACAAATCGTTGCAAAGCAGCTCTACAGGAATTTAAGTTTCCACAATATATTTATATATTGTGGAACCTTAATATGTTTGACTTATGGCAAAATTTGGTAATTCTGTATGTTGTCTGAGCATTGGCGTCCTCTGAGGGGTTGGCATTATCTTTTCTCAGGTGTTCGGTCATCTCAGATCATTTAAGGGTTGGATCCAGACTGAAGCTTCTGTCATTCCTAGTTACCACGGGATGTTAATCCCATGACAGAAACAGAGAAACAAATAGAGACATAATTAGCATAGCTGCTGTTCCATCTAAGCAAAAATGATTTGTTCAACCCAAGCTAAAGAATAATAATAATGTACATTTGATCAGATATACTACAGTACAAGATTATAAGATGCATTATGTGAATGCTTGGCTAAAGAGATGTGTCTTTAATCTAGATTTAAACAGAGAGTGTGTCTGAACCCCGGACGTTATCAGGAAGGCTATTCCAGAGTTCGGGAGCCAAATGTGAAAAAGCTCTACCTCCTTTAGTGGACTTTGCTATCCTAGGTAATACCAAAAGTCCAGAGTTTTGCGACCTTAGGGAGTGGGTTGGATTGTAGCGTGGTAGAAGACAAGTTAGGTACGCAGGAACAGACACAGTCTGTATAGATTGGACAACGCAAGTACTTCTATCTTTTAAGTGGGTAGAACAAAAGTCATCATAGCAGTTATTTGAGAATTGGCTTACTAGTCAGTAATCTTATTAGATATGTCAGTTAATCTGAACATGAATATTTGTGCATTTAGATTCATTAATCTAATTTAATGTTTTTTTTGTCTATTTTTGTGGACACATTAATGTTTTTAGATTTGTCTGTATTTTAACGGAACTGGTACTAGAATTATTAGAATTTAATAAAATCCTATATTGTAAATTTTATATTTCATTTTAGCTTCAATACTTACTGAAACCTATATAGAGGGAAACTGAGTTCTATAAGATATACAGGTGCGGGTCATAAAATTAGAATATCATGAAATAGTTGATTTATTTCAGTAATACCATTCAAAAAGTGAAACTTGTATATTAGATTTATTCATTACACACAGACTGATATATTTCAAATGTTTAATTCCTTTAATTTTGATGATTATAACTGACAATATAACACATTACAACACAGGCTTTACGGGTGTTATCTAATGTAACCAGCAGGAGTCTCATGATCTCAAGCTGGCTGCTGCAGAAGTTTGATGAAAGTTCAGAGCGCGGAAGTGAAGAGAAACTTTCGCATGAATCTCTGCAAGAGAGCGACACTTTCCGCGTTTGAGTGTGGATAGGGATGATAAGGATGCGCCAGTGTTTCTGAGGAAATACCGAGTTGTGCTGTTTTGTGAGGCTTTATTTCAGGTCTGATCATGGGGTTGCCGACACTAGAGTTCAGTGACTCTTTTGTGGACAGTCCGGACTTTAGAGAGAGACTCAAATGTCACGAGATCGAGCTGGATCGAACGAACAGCTTCATCAAAGAGCTGATTAAAGATGGACACCAGCTGATCTGCGCGCTCAAAAGTGAGTACACAACAAATCAATACAAAAACACCCGCATCTCTAATATCACCGTTCATGTGGGCTGTAACTCAATACCTAGTGTGCTGTCTACTTAGAAGGCATGTGGTTGCATATGCGTGAGCGCGCGTGGGATGCTCAATGGTGTCTAGGTAGGCGTCTCACTAGATTTGGAGTCAGCCAACATGATGAATAAGAAATATCCGAGTTTGTTTATTCTCCCCAGTGATCACTTATAATAAAACATTCAAAACTTGTACTAGAAATATTACTCTTATTTCCATAAACAGATGTCCCTTTTTTAAAATCCCAAAAAAAAGACACAAATTCACTGATAAAATGACTGTATCTAACCATTAAAACAGCATGAAATGTGGCTGGTTTTGATCACAAACGAAATAATTTTAGCCTCACCTCACTGATCTTTAAATGCTGTATCAAAAAAACAATTTCATTGAACAATGTGATATTTTAATTATTTTAAAACATAATATTTATCTTAACCCTGTTACTGAATGTTGTCCCTTCCATTTAAAATAAAAAGAAGAAATTTACTTAATTTTAAGTTGAATTGCAGCCCTGTTATTTACAGTACAAGCTTGTTACCCAGTTGAGTCGAGCATACTGTAGAACATTTGATTTAAAATTCTATAAGTTTAGTCAGTGTTTATTGCTTTGAACTTAATTTAAATTGAAACAGCACATCTGATATGGACAAACAAGATTCTAGACTCAGTTTGCAGCCGTTTTGTGAACGTGACATATTAACAAACGATATTGCATTATGAATATGCTCGTCTGATCAGATAAGTTAATATACATCCAGTTATTTAATAAGATAGCCTAACTATAAAAATTACAGAATTACAGACTTTTTTTTTTTTTTTTTTTTGCTGGTCAGGGTAGAGAGACAGAAATGTCAGCATTTCTATTTCAGTTCATGTTTGAATGTTTGTGAGATAGTATCTTCTCAGAGTTTATCTGAAGTTCTAAATGGCGAATAGTTTACTGATCAAGGTTACAGATACTTTGAGACTGTTGTGATTCTCAGTGTAGTCTGTCACTAGAGGCCTTGGGTTTATTAGCAGTTTACACTGATTCGTGCTTTTCCTGAAAAAAGAATCATGGTGAAATGCAGGTAATTTGTTTTGTATTCGTTTAGACCTATGCAGGATGCCAACGGTGCTCAGATGGTGTATTTCCAACCTGATTTCATGGAAAAACATAAGTGATTTCATACAACGTGAATTGATTTTTACTAGAAAGTAAGCAGGTCCACTAACCTCACCACCCTAAATAAAATCATAACTGGGATGAAAGCAGATCAAACACATTCGTACAAATCACCCACCAGTTTGCCAAAAAAATACAATAGGAACTGCCATGACATTGTGCTGGTATTTAAAGTGCATTCTTGAAATTTGCAGCTGTGCTTGCATCCATGCATGCTTTTTCAGCTAGTATTTGTCTGCCAAATGCATGAATGTAGATGTACGAACTGTGTGTGGAATGCTGGAATTGTGATTCGAGATGATTGTGGGTAAATACAGTATGAACCCCCTCAAGGTTGCCCCTCTCCCCGGATTATCTGATTCCCGTGCCAAGGCCGTGAACATGCTTTGGCTTCTTTTTGTGTATGTGTGTGTAATTGAGACTTTCAATATTATGTGGAACCGCTGACCTTCAGACATAGAAACAAAAGATAACTTGTGTTCAGTGAATGCCACAATGGGAGAACTGTTTAATTTTGTTAAAGAAATAATTTACCCAACAATGAAAATTCTTTCCTTGTTTAATCACCCATGTCTTTCAAAACTTGTATGACTTTGTTTCTTTTTTCAGTACTGAAGGCTGTGCTGGTCTTTATTCCTGTGCTTTTTACAATGACTGTTTTAAAACTTAAAAACGGACACAAAAGTGCCATAGAAGTAATGTAAGTAATATAAATGCACAGTGTGACTTGTAGATTCCAAGTCCTCTGAAGCCATATGATAACTCATTGTTGAGTCAGAGAGTTTAATGAACTAGCTCAACTGCTAACGGAATAGTTCACCTAATAATGAAGGCTTGCTGAAAATATACTCACTAGTGCTGTCAAACGAGTGATTAATCGCCAGTGTTGGGAGTAACGCGTTACAAAAGTAATGCATTACAGTAACGGATTACTTTTTGATGTAACGCAGTAGTGTAAGGCATTACTAATCAATTTTCAGTTATATTTTACTCGGTACATGTTCAGTAATGCTTTTAGCCCCCAATTTTTTTTATTTTTTATTTAAAGTCGGATCTGACTTTTTTACGTCCCTTGGGCCGGGCTTCGGGGCAATATTAATGTCATAGTTCAGACGCGGGCCGGTCCTCGGGCCTGTTTTAGGCTTCTCCTTATCTTTATATTTTAGACATCCATCAATCATTGATGAAAAAAAATTGCCGCGCTGGTGGAAATAACATGAGTCCGTGCCGCGACTGTCAAGAGCGGCTCGACGGTGTTTAGTGTCCCGCAGCAGCAGCGAGCCGTCAGCACAGCAGAAGAGTTCTGCTTCAAATACTAAAGCTTGCAGTAAAGCCCCAGCAAAAGTAATTACCATGAATGAGTCCGGGGGAAATAGTAAGGATTCACCATCTCCTCGTTAGACGCGCCTTTAGAGAGAAGTGCATCTTCACGGATAACGATTATATTAAAGAATTTTTGTTTTCGTTTTTATTTATTTCGTTAAGCAGTAATTTAAAGCTTTCTTTAGATATATTTATCATGTCTGTGAGGCATGTATTCGCTGTCTTTCGGTTCATTTTTGTGAAGCGCTCCTGTTCACGATAAAAGCACAACGTTTTGTTGATATTGTGAGTGCACACAAATAAAAGTAGACCCTTTACAGTTACGAATGATGTATTACTCTTACATTTATGAGCAAAAATTATGGCATAAGTTGTTTCCATTGAAAAAAAATTCCATTGTCATGTAACGCATTACAATTCTGAGACAGTAATATTGTAAGGTAAGGAATTACTTTTAAATAACAGTAACAAGTAATCTGTAATGTATCACAGTTTGGAAGTAACTTGCACGACACTGTTAAATTTTTTTGTTTACATAATATGTGTGTACTGTGTATTTATTATGTATAATGTATTTATTGTGTATCTTAAGTCGCTGGGGTATATTTGTAGCAATAGCCAAAAATGCATTGTATGGGTCAAAATGATACATTTTTCTTTTATGCTAAAAATCATTAGGATATTAAGTAAAGATCATGTTCCATTAATATATTTTGTAAATTTCCTACTGTAAATATATTAAAACTTAATTTTTGATTGGTAATATGCACTGCTAAGAAATTAATTTGGACAGCTTTAAAGGCAAATTTCTCAGTATTTTGATTTCTTTGGACCCTCAGATTCCAGATTTTCAAATAGTTGTATCTCGGCCAAATATTGTCCTATATCCTCACAAACCACGCATCAATTAAAAGCTTATTTATTCAGGTTTCAGATGATGTATTTTCAGTCGAAAAATTGACCCTTATGACTGGTTTTGTGGTCCAGTGTCACAAATATACACGCATGCATGCATATAATTAAGAAAAATGTTATGTTTATATATAAAAAATATTGAGATATAATATCAATTATATGAATATAAATATATAAATGTAAATATTTTCTAAATGTGTGCGTGTTTATATATACAGGTACATCTAAAAAAAAAAAATTGTAACTTATTTCAAAAAATGAAACTTTGATATATATTTTAGATTCATTACATGTAAAGACATTTCAAAAGTTTTTTTTATTTATTTTTTTATTTTTTTTATTTTGATGATTAGAGCTTACAGCTCATGGAAGTCAAAATCCAGTATCTCAAAATATTAGAATATTTCCTAAGATCAATCAAAAAAAGGAGTTGCAAAACAGAAAAGTTCAAGTTCTTTAAAGTATGTTCACTTATGCCCTCAATACTTTGTCAGGGCTCCTTTAGCACAAACTCCAGCATCAGTGAGGTGTGGCATGGAAGCGATCAGCCTGTGGCTCTGCTGAGGCACTATTGAGTCTTCAGCTCGTCTGTATTGTTGGATCGACTGTTTCTCATCTTTCTCTTGAACATATACCATAGATTCCATATGGGGTTCAGGTCAGGCATGTTGGCTGGCCAATCAAGCACAGTAATATCATGGTCAGCAAAGCACTTGGAAGTGGTTTTGGCAGTGTGTGCAGGTGCTAAAGTCCTGCTGGAAAAGCAAATCAGCATCTTCATAAAGCTTCCCAGCAGATGGAAGCATAAAGTGCTCCAAAATCTCCTGGTAGATGGCTGCATTGACTCTTGGCTTGATAAAACACAATGGATCAACACCAGCAGACGTCACGGCACACCAAATCATTGCTGACTTCGGAAACTCCAGACCTTGATTTCCAAATGAAATGCAAAATTTAAATTTATCTGAAAAGAGGACTTTGGACTACTGAGCAACAGTCCAGATCTATATCTATTTAGCCCAGGTAAGATGCTTCTGACGTTGTTTCTGTTTCAGAAGTGGCTTGGTAGCCCTTTTCCTGAAGACATCTGAGCGTGGTGACTCTTGATGCACTGACTCCAGCTTCAATCCACTCCTTGTGAAGCTTTTCCAAGTGTTTGAATCAGCTTTGCTTGACAGTATTCTCAAGCTTCATCCCTGTTGCTTGTGCACCTTTTCCTACCCAATTTATTCCTTCCAGTCAACTTTGCATTTAATATGCTTTGATACAGCACTCTGTGAACAGCCACAGCTTTCAGTAATGACCCGCTGTGACTTACCCTCTTTGTGGAGGGTGTCAATGATTGTCTTCTGGACCATTGCCAAGTCAGCAGTCTTCCCCATTATTGTGGTTTCAAAGAACAAGAGAGACCCTGAATTTGTACTGTAGGGATGGTCGTTTAATGAAACTCAAATATAAATATTTTAATATATTGAGATACTGGATTTTCACTTTCATGAGCTGTAAGCTCTAATCATCAAAATTAAAACAAAAAAAACTTTTGAAATGTCTTACTTTACATGTTATGAATGTAAAATTTATATGAAAGTTTCACTTTTTGAAATAAGTTACAGAAAAATGCAGTTTTTCACGATATTCAAATTTTTTGAGATGCACCTGTACATACGTAATAAATAGACACAGTATACACGCACATTATGTAAACAAAAAAGACTTTTATTCTGGATTTGATTAATCGCGATTAATCGTTTGACAGCACTAGTACTCACCCTTACAACATCCAAGATGTAGATGAGTTTGTTTCTTCATCTGAACAGATTTGAAGAAATTTAGCGTTCCATTACTTGCTCACCAATGAATCCTCTGCAGTGAATGGGTGCCGTCAGAATGAGAGTCCAAACAACTAATTAAAATATTACAATAATCTACAAGTAATCCACATGACTCCAGTCCATCAATTAATTACTTGTGAAGTAAAAAGCTGCATGTTTATAAGAAACAAATCCATCATTAAGACATTTTACTGTTAAACTTTTGCTTCTAGCCAAAATATGAGTCCATAAACCATAATAAACAATAATAACGCTTCCTCCAGTGAAAAAGTCCATCCCCTGTTGTCCTCTCTCATCAAAATCCATTGACATACTATATTTGTTTAGAATAGTTTTGGACTCTTTTTGCCTTTGAATGGCACTTGATCTGTGTATATTTCTCTCATTCCAATGAGACATGTTTCACTGGAGAAAGCAATCAGTCATAATTCAACTGCATGGAAAAGAGCAAATAAGAAGTATTAAAAATCTACCCTTTTGTGTTCCATGCGAAAACGAAAGTCATGAGGGATTGGAAAATCATGAAGGTGAGTAAATGATGACATGATTTTCACATTCAGATGAACTATTCCATTTAAGTTACTTTTATATTAAAGTTAATTTCATTGACGCTCATAAAATTCCTTTAGCTTACTTCGCATGGCACACAGACAAGACTACCTTGCAGTTTAATACATACAAAAAAAAAATAACATCAGTTTCAAAAATTGTACAAAGACTAATTGTCCTAAAAGGTCTGTTTCAAATAGGTCTATGATCCGCCTCTGTACAGCAAATGTGTTGCTTTTAACCTTGCTTTTTACCCAGCAGGAAACTTTTAAAACTAGCGCTTTTAAAATACTTCCCTTCAGTCAAATGAACCCAAATGAATAATCCTGAGTCTTTCACACTGATGTGTCACCGGGCGGCAGTGCAATTTTGTTCACTTCATTCAATGCTTCAGTGGGGTGCATGTTTTTGGAAAGGTCACATAATCCTGTGGTTAACGGCGGCACATAGTGACTCGGTTAGAATCTGGTGTGATTATTTCCAATCGCTTTTCCTAATGTAATATAATACATTATTTGTGCTTCTTTACCACGTTTCCCCCTCTTTGCAGTGGGACACAAACTGATGTTTTTTTAAAGCAAGAAAATTACAATGTAATTGAAAATATGCAGTTGTTACCTTCTGACCCTTAAATATACTTTATGGGTAGATGATGAAATGTACAATATGGATGTTAGGATATAGTTCCTTATTTATATATATATATATATATATATATATATATATATATATATATATATATATATATATATATATATATATATATATATATATTAGATATCTAACTCCATCCCCAAACCTAAGTATAACCATTTTCAACAGTATACTAAAAAAAAGAAAAAGTCAAAATATATATATACATACTGTTTATTATTATTATTAAACATATAAAGACAAGCATAACATAGACCAGTTTAATAAAAAAAAAAATCCAAAAATGGTTAAAAGCAGTACCAAAGTAATCCAAATTATGTAAAATCATTGTAATAACATTTTTTGAGGCAGCAAATTTTAAAATGTTGGATTTAAAAGGTGGTAAACAAAGATCGCTGAATAAAGATTTGAAATAAAAATTAATTCTGAATGTTTGTTTTACAGTGCACAATGAAAAAAAAAAGTTTATGATCATGTTATGGTACATTTGTGGTGTACTTTAGGGATATTTCTTCACAGCATATTCAGCTTTTTTTAATCATTTTTTATTAACAGCATATTCAGAAAACTTATTAAATAATTAATACGTAATGGATATATGATTACATAAATTTTATTCATTTTGAAGTTTTAAAGTGGTCTTGTTTAAGATGATATAATTTGGCACCAGAAGTAACAGAACAGAATGAAATGTTATAATTTCAAATATACTAAATGTACCAGCTGCTCATTTTTTTTATAAATGCAATCAAAAGCATAACCGATTAATTCTTTGAATTAGATATTCATAGATTAAATAAGAATTTGTAAATGTTTATCTCAAAAGTTGTTTAAATGTAAATTATTTATGCTTCAGATGCTGTCAATACATTAATATTTTATGTTTTAGTGTCTATGCAAATGTAGGTGAATGTATGTATAGTACAACCACATTTTACATAAAATACATACAAATACTCTGTGGCATAAGTTGAATACTAGACACTGTTTCTGGCTAGTTTTTGGTTTTTTTTTGCTTTTGCATTGTTTTTAATACATTTACATTACATTTAGTCATTTGGCAGACGCTTTTATCCAAAGCGACTTACAATTGGGGAATACAAAAAGCGATTCATCTTGAAGAGGCAATCAGACAGAGGAAGTGCTCGTAACACCAAGTCTTAGTCATTGTTTAAATAAGTACAAGCTAGTAAGGGAGGGAGAGAAAGAGAGGGAAAGAGTGTTTTTTTTTTGTGAGTTTAGGATGAAGTCAAGTAGTGCCGAAAGAGATGAGTTTTCAGTTGTTGCTTGAAGATTGCCAGGGATCCGGCGTTCCGGATAGGGGTGGGAAGATTATTCCACCAGCCTGGAATGGTGAACGAGAATGTTCTGGAGAGTGATTTTGAGCCTCTCTGTGATGGTACCACAAGGCGTCGTAATAGTAAGTGGAAGTAGGAGGGTGCTGAGCCTGTGGTAGTTCTGTATGCAAGCATCGGTGTCTTGAACTTGATGCGAGCTGCCACTGGTAGCCAGTGCAAGAAGATGAAGAGAGGTGTGACATGCGCTCTTTTGGGCTCGTTGAAGATCAGTCGTGCCACTGCATTCTGAATAATTTGTAGAGGTTTGATTGTGTTTGATGGCAGACCAGCCAGAAGAGCATTGCAGTAGTCCAGTCTAGAAACGACAAGGGCCTGGAAAGGAAGTTGTGCAACATGCTCTGTCAGAAAGGGCCTGATGCAGAAACATGCATGCTGACAGTATGTCACACTTGAGTCACAATTGTGATTATTTTTTTAGAGCTTAGTCTGTAGACTGTTAACTTTGGTGTCCTTACCATTCATACTCAAATATGCAGTTCACTTGATTAATGCATGTTATTCATTTAAGTGTTAGTGTTGATCAGTGCACATGTGAATCCAAACAAGAATTGTTTATATTGTATATAATAGAAACTAGCCATCATACATTGCAGCTGATATGTAACAAACCAGTCTAGCTCTGCTTCAGAGTTTCTCACCCAGCAATGGAAGTTTGAAACGAACCACGTCTCTTCTGCAAACATGATTAGTCTTATCTAATTTTGCAGCAGAGTCTGTCAAGGTAATTAAGGGGAGCTCAAGCTGAAGAGACTACTTACTGCCCTAATGGGTTAGAGGTGCTGCCTGATCAAAAGGCCCTTTGCTTTATGAAGGTGATTAGTGATCTTCAGCACTGAGTAAGAAGGATGACAGGGTTGGATTTCTGTCCACATTAAAATAATGATGTCTATGTAACTGCTATACAATTGCTCCTCATCTCTGAGTGAACTATTTAGGAAGAAGTATTGTGCATTGAAAGAAAAATCACCAGCCTATAAGAATTTAGGCTCCAATTTGTGTTTTCTGACTGCTTCCTTGATCTTGTATGTGCAGTGGTCGTGTGATCTGTTGACTAGCATAGTTTAAAATCCTAGTTTAAATACTATTTATAGTTCCTGGTGTTTTATAAAACAGGCTGTGTGACTTTGAGGAATAATGTGCGAATAATATAGTTCAAAATGTGCATTGGTATGAAGGTTCAAGGTACTTTATTTAAATAAAAAACACCTCTTTCGGTATTGCTCACGTGTAGTGATAATCTCTCAGTGTGTCAAGGTTGCTGACCCCTGTGGTAAAGGAATGCGAATGTCTAGGTTAGTTCAGATCCATTTATAGTGTCTGTGAGATTGTCGATTACCATAGAAAATAATGTTTACTTGTCTCAGAAAAATTGCTTTCGGTAATGGATGTACAATGGAGATTACAGGTCACGGCACTCAGAAGGCTTTATAGAACTCCAAAAATGCATAAATCCTGCACACTACACAAGCTTGCAGCATTACAACATATTTTTTAGAAATGTTTTAGTCAATCAGCCTTCCAAAGGTTTACAAAACATGCTAAAATATCAGCAAATTTAAAACAAATCATTAACAGTAATTACATCTGTTAATAATAACAAATCACACCTATAAGTATGCTAATTTGATGTAATACGTTTTAAGCATTGTGTATTTACCTAGCAATTGATAAAATTATTGACTATATTTTAAGACAAATTGTTATTGTTTTTCAGTTTTGTACAAGGTAAAGCAACAGTTTTTCAATAACAGAAGAATGTGTAAAAGTATGGTGCCTGAAGTAAAAAGTGCCTCTTTTGGGGCTAAAGGCACAATAATTAACATGATGATAAACAACTGGCTGATTTTCCATTTGTTGACACAACATGGTAAGATGGTACAACCCGAATTCCGGAAATGTTGGGACGTTTTTTAAATTTGAATAAATAACTAAAAGACTTTCAAATCACATGAGCCAATATTCTATTCAAAATAGAACATAGAGAACATAACAAATGTTTAAACTGAAAAATTTTACACTTATCCACTAAATGAGCTCATTTCAAATTTGATGCCTGCTACAGGTCTCAAAAAAGTTGGCATGGGGGCAACAAAGGGTTGAAAAAGCAATACATTTTGAAAAGATTCAGCTGGGAGAACATCTAGCAACTAATTAAGTTAATTGACATCAGGTCTGTAACATGATTAGCTATAAAAGGGATGTCTTAGAGTGGCAGAGTCTCTTAGAAGTAAAGATGGGCAGAGGCTCTCAAATCTGTGAAAGAGTGCATAAAAAGATTGTGGAATACTTTAAAAACAACGTTCCGCTTTGCAAATCTCATCATCTACAATGCATAACATCATCAAAAGATTCAGAGAAACTGGAGAAATCTCTGTGCGTAAGGGACAAGGCCGAAGACCTTTGTTGGATGCCTGTGGTCTTTAGGCCCTGAGATGACACTGCATCACTCATCGGTACGATTCTGTCACTGACATTACTAAATGGCCCAGAAATGCGTCCAGAAACCACTGTCGGTAAACACAATCCGCCGTGCCATTTGCAGATGCCAACTAAAGCTCTATCATGCAAAAAGGAAGCCATATGTGAACATGGTCCAGAAGCGCCGTCGTGACCTGTGGGCCAAGGCTCATTTAAAATGGACTGTTTCAAAGTGGAAAAGTGTTCTATGGTCAGACGAGTCCAAATTTGACATTCTTGTTGGAAATCACGAACGCCATGTCCTCCGGGCTAAACAGGAGGGAAAACTTAGTGTGTTATCACTAGGATGAGAGTTGCTGAAATCGCGTTTGGTCTCGTACTGTATCGTGTATCTTGTCAGTGTGTGCACTTGCTTGGCCATTTGTAGTTGATAAACAGGAAAGTGGGTTCAAGCGCCAGCAGAAGGCAGTGTAATGGAAGTGGTCTTTAAGAGAAGCAGTCTATCAGCGGAAGTTTAAAATCAGCTCGTAAGTGTATTTACTTGTCTCAGTGTTTAGCGCATTTGCCGTTGCTAGGAAACGCTTATTTTGTTTACTAGGATGAGAGTTGCTGAAATCGCGTTTGGTCTCGTACTGTATCGTGTATCTTGTCAGTGTGTGCACTTGCTTGGCCATTTGTAGTTGATAAACAGGAAAGTGGGTCCAGCTGAATTGAAATGATCATTTGTTAGATTGGTATAATAAAGGTTATTATACCGCGGCAGCGGTCGCGGCAGTCGTCGTGTGAAGCCCTCTTAGTGTGAAGACCAAAGAGTGTAAAGACCATCGACTCTACCGTGCGACTCCACCGGGCAGGGACACCGCCAAGGGATAGTAGTAGCTTTTTATTTAATTTTTTCACTGATATGTTTATTATTGAAATGTTGTTGTTATATGCATGTGTTAATTTTATTTAATTTCTTTATTTTCTTAAATATGTGGGTAGATAGTATTTATAGAGTTGTAACTTTTTAGTTTTAGTTACTTTTTCTTATTTGTAAGTCGCTTTGGACAAAAGCGTCTGCTAAATGACAAAAGTAAAAGTAAAGTAAAGTAAGTTATCAGCGTTCAGTTCAAAAGCCTGCATGACTGATAGTATGGGGGTGCATAAGTGCATACGGTATGGGCAGCTTGCATGTTTTGGAAGGCACTATGAATGCTGGAAGGTGTATATAAAGGTTTTAGAGCAACAAATGCTCCCCTCCAGATGACGTCTATTTCAGGGAAGGCCTTGTGTATTTCAGCAAGACTATGCAATATCACATACTGCAGCTATTACAACAGCATGGCTTCATAGTAGAAGACTCCAGGTGCTAAATTGGCCTGCCTGCAGTGCCGATCTTTCACCTATAGAGAACATTTGGCGCATCATTAAACGAAAAATACGTCAAAGACGACCACAAACTCTTCAGCAGCTGGAAACCTATATCAGGCAAGAATGGGACCAAATTCCAACACCAAAACTCCAGAAACTCATAACCTTGATGCTCAGATGTCTTCAAACTGTTTTGGCGGTAGTTTGCCCAGTTCAACATGTTGAATCGGTGCCAGGGCCTTCGGTGAGAATGAGAACTCTGATTGGATGTTCATTTTAGCAAACGAGTCAGTGCCCGAGAATTAAACTTAAAAGTGATGAAAACGAGCAAGAAAATGAAGGCGGCACAGACAGAAGGCTTTTCTAATGTTACGTGATCTTTCCCAAGCATTCCCAGGGCTCGCAAAATCGCTATCCCGACGTCCCGGGGCTATTGTGTTTTCCAGTCGGGCTACCAAAATGTATCACTGCCCTTCCCGACGGGCTACCTTAAATACAGGGCTCCCACGCGACCGCGCTCTTCTTCCACCGCGGCCGCTCAAAAGAAATAATGTGCCTCGCGCACACAAAAATGAGTTGGGAAGCCATTTGATTGAATGCCGCCAGTAAAAGGAAAAGAATAGCAATGCTCGGGCAAACCGCTATAGTGCTGATGTCACGACAGAGTTAGAACCGGTGAATGCGGTTTACAGGTTTCATAGAAAGAGAACGATATGCACCAAATGAGTCGCTGTAGAAACTGAATACTTCAATGGTTGCTCAACACGAGAGCCAACGCAAACGCAATGACATGTGAAATAAAACGTCCTCATGTATTAATGAAGAGTGGCTTGATTAAGTGCGGTAAAAAAACTCAAACATGTAAAGTCACACACAAGAGTATTGTACAAACTGTACTTCATAACGATGTTTAGACAGCTATAGAAGAATTAATGTTCATGTTTTTTTATATTTAAATTACAGATCTCAGCTTAAGTTTTGCTTCAGTTTCTATTCTATTCTATTCTATTCTATTCTATTCTATTCTATTCTATTCTATTCTATTCTATTCTATTCTATTCTATTAGTTTAAATAGTTTGTTTTGATAATATATGTTAGGCCTGTATTATAGACTCAAAAACAAGATCAGTTATTTATTGGGTTTTTGACTTTGAGTCTCTTGCTCATCAAGGCTGTATTAATTTAAAAAATACAGAAAAAAACTGTGATAGTTAAATATTATTGCAATTTCTAATATTGGTTTCCTATTTTAATACCTATACTTTAAAATAGCATTTATTTCTGTGATCAAAGCTGAATATTCAGCATCATTACTCCAGTCTTCAGTGTCCCATGATCCTTCAGAAACTATTCTAATATGCTGATTTATTATCAGTGTTGAAACTGTTGTGCTGCTTAATATTTTTTTGGAACCTGCTACTTTTTCTTTGATTCTTTGATTTAATAAAAAGTTTAAAAGAACAGCATTTATTAAAAATATAAATATTTTCTAACAATAGAAGTCTTTGCTATCAATGTTATTAATTTAACACATCCTTTCTGAATAAAGCTTATTTAACTTTCTTTAAACTTTTTTTTTTTTAAAGTATCTTTAAAAAAGAAAGAAAAAAAATTATGACCCCAAAATTTTGAACAGTTTATATTGTAACAAACAAAATCTCTATTTTGACTAAACACTGTTCTTTTTAACTTTTTATTTTTTTTAAATATCACAGGTCCCAAAAAATACTGTATAAAAAATAAAAAAGCAGTACAACTGTTTCCAACATTGATTAAAAATCAGTACATTAGAATGACTTCTAAAGGATCATGTGACTCTGAAAATACTGCTTTGCTTCACAGGATTTAATTAAATTTTAAAGTATATTAAAATAGAAAACACTTATTTTAAATTGCAATAATATTTCACAATATTATTTAGTGAAGTAATATTCAGTATTTTTTATCAAATAGATACAGCCTTGATGAGCATAAGAAACTTGTTTAAAAAACTTTATTGATCCAAACTTTTGAACTGCAGTGTATTGTACAGTAAAAATGTTTTCTCAGGTAACCTAAAATGTACATCATTTAGTTACATCAAGGGTCAAATCAAATGTAAATACCACATTAAAGTTAAAAGTTACACACTTGATTTGTGTGCGTGCTGTACAGGTCTGGTATAAAGAATACGTTTGCTCAGGTGCCCGAAATGTCCACCCAATAGAGAAAAGTTTTGCTCAGCAAGAAAACAAATTAGAGGGAACATTGCTCCCACGGGTCCTTAAATTTGATACAACTAAATTGAAGAGTCTTTAAGGCCTTAGACAGTTTTAAATACGTTAAATGGTATAATAAATAATTTTTCAAATTGCCTTAAATAGATTTTTAAGAATTCTACAGATACCTTGTAAATAGTAAAATAAAACTATTTCCTTGATATTCGTTGATATTTGTGTATTGAACATGTTTTTGATTGACATTTATGGTCTTTATTTTATTTGGGCTAGTTAAATTAATTTATTTTCGAGCTACCAAAATCTGAAGAGTACCTGCCCGAAGGGCTACCAGGGATTTATAAATTTTGCGAGCCCTGATTCCAATATGCAAATATTTTCATAACAACATGAGCAGCTTAAAAAGAAGAAAGTTAATGACGTAACTGATATTCAAAATGCTAAGCAAGCGCTGCTTGGTTTACATTTTGTATATATGCGTAAATTGTTTAAATCCTTGTTTCGGTTTCTCCTTTTGAATGACGAATATATACTATTGATAGCTGCTGATGTAGACCGTTAATTCCTCTCAAGCAGGCATAGAACACACGTGTTAGTTTGCAGTTGGCTGTGTGTTTAAGTACAGCTTTTTGGTCCAGACGCTGCTGACGCGAGGTGACACCATCAGCACCAACTAAAAACTGAAAACCTTTTATGTGTTTTGGCCATTCATTGACACAACAATGGTGTTTTTAGGGCCTGAAAACGCAAAACTTTGAAAACCGGTTTCAAAGTGCAAGTTTTTGAAAATATGCCATTATTGTCTCCATGTAAACTATGAAAATGCAAATTTGTGAAAACGGGGATGTCATGCACAAACGTACAACATGTTCAGTCTATATGCGAATGTGCACAGGCAAATAGTATCGCCAACTACTGGCCTGGCATGCATAATACAAGTGTTTAATTTTGTGGATCTGTGTGAAGGGGAGCATTTTGACAAAGTTATCGTCTGTTCGTTAAAACTTCAAAAATGCAAAGAACCTTTTACATTTTTAGTACAATCGTTGTCATGCTAACTAAATATGTTAAAAATGTAATTTTGATAAAATGTAATTATTTTTGTCATTTATTACTGTAGTTTAAGAAACCACTTTTAGGAGCAACATTGCAGACATAGAAAACGTCAAGTCCACATTGTGGCATTGATAAGTGACATTTGTGCTCCACCTGCTCTCGCAAAGAACAAGCCGCCAGTGCACTAAATTTGAAAGCATTTCTCTTCCTCTATCCTTGCATTAGTAAGGTCTCTGTTTGGATTTCACTAGTCTTCTGGGAGTGGTGTGTTTATGTGAGTAAGTGCAATGCTCCAGGGGCTTTGCCACAGGAAATGCGCTGTAAACAATGTTTGGTAGGCTTGTCCTTTCCTCCCACACTGATAACTTTCCTCATTGACAGTACAGCAAGTGTGTGCCTGAGTCTGTGTTAGTTTGCAGCGCTCGCAAAATTTCTAAATCCCTGGTAGCCCTTCGGCCAGGTACTCTTCAGATTTTGGTAGCCCGAAAATTAATTTAACTAGCCCAAATAAAATAAAGACCATAAACATTTATCAAAAACATTTTCAATGCACAAATATCAAGGAAAGAGTTTTATTTTACTATTTACAAGGTATTTTCAGAATTCTTAAAAATCAATTTAAGGCAATTTGAAAAATGATTTCTTATAACATTTAAAACTGTCTAAGGCCTTAAAAACTCTTCAATTTAATTGTATCAAATTTTCTTGCTGAGAAATGATGTTCATTTTAGGTTACCTGAGAAAACATTTTTACTGTACAATAAATTTTTTTATTTTATTTAATTTTATTTATATATATATATATATATATATATATATATATATATATATATATATATATATATATATATATATATATATATATACTGTATTTTTTTGGGACCTGTGATATTTAAAAAAAGTTAAAAAGAACAGTGTTTAGTCAAAATAGAGATTTTTTGTTACAATATAAACTATTCAAAAGTTTGGGGTCAGACGTTTTTTCTTTCTTTTTTAAAGATACTTTAAAAAAGTTTAAAGAAAGTTAAATAAGCTTTATTCAGCAAGAATGTGTTAAATGGCTACAATTGATAGTAAAGACTTCTATTGTTAGAAAATATTTCTATTTTGAATAAATGCTGTTCTTTAAAAAATTTTATTAATCAAAGAATGAAAGAAAAAGTAACATGTTCCAAAAAAATTATTAAGCAGCACAGCAGTTTCAACACTGATAATAATTCAGCATATTAGAATAGTTTCTGAAGGATCATGGGACACTGAAGACTGGAGTAATGATGCTGAATATTCAGCTTTGATCACAGAAATAAATGCTAATCTAAGTGACATTCAGCCAAGTATGGTGACCCATACTCAGAATTCGTGCTCTGCATTTAACCCATCCAACGTGCACACACATAGCAGTGAACACACACACACCGTGAACACACACCCGGAGCAGTGGGCAGCCATTTTATGCTGCAGCGCCCGGGGAGCAGTTGGGGGTTCGGTGCCTTGCTCAAGGGCACCTCAGTCGTGGTATTGAGGGTGGAGAGAGCGCTGGACATTCACTCCCCCCACCTACAATCCCTGCCGGCCCGAGACTCGAACCCGCAACCTTCGGATCACAAGTCCGACTCTCTAACCATTAGGCCACGACTTCCCCAGTTATGAAGTACAGTTTGTAAAATACACTTGTGTGTGACTTTACATGTTTGAGTTTTGTTACAGTTCTTTGCCCATCCTCCGCTATTTCCAGCACTTAATCAAGCCACTCTTCTTTAATATATGAGGACGTTTTTACACTGTGAAAGGTTCTAATTCTTTGAGGCTCTAAGAAACAAGTTACACAGTTTCCACTGTGTTATAAAATGTTTCACTAACCATTCCATCTACAGTATAACAATGTCAGCGTGAATACGGCTCTGACCTTTATAGATTCACTCCCAAGAGCTGTTGTCTGATATGACCTGGAGTCTTGGATGAGAGAAACTAAAACATCATTTAACATCTCAAGTGTTGCTAAATGAACATATCTGGATGGTATTTTAACAGATTTTCCAAACCAGTGTTTCACTGTTTATGTTATGCTCATTATAGATAGGCTACTGTAATATAGTACATATTACTTGCTGCATTGGTTTATTGTTGTTACCTTGTTTTGAACTAAAAATAAAAACTTTATATTTGTTTTGGTCGTTAATTTACATGACAGCAGCATTTTGGGAGCTTGACAATGCAACCTTTTGAAAATGGGTTTCAAAATGCAAATTTTTGAAAACTACCATTATAATCTACTGTAAACTACCAAAAAACAAATTTCTGAAAATGGTGGTGTCGTACGCATTCATTCTATAGGAATGCGAATGTGAGTAGGCGCATAGTGTTTCTTTACAAAGTGACATCGCCATCTACTGGCCTGGCATGCGTAATACAGCATTTTTAGTCGTTTTCACTGATCTGTGTGAAGGGGATCATTTTGACAACGATGTTGTCTGTGCGCAAAACTTTTATTTTAAACAATTGTAGTCATTTAAGTTCATGCTAAAACTAAAACCATAAAAAACGTTCATTACTTGAAATAAAATAAACATCAACTGAAATAAAATAAAATATAAATAACACAAAATTATTTTATTGCAGCTATAGTTGCCAAGGCAGCATTTCTCATTTTTGTTTAGTTTAATTTGAAGTACTAAAATAACTAAAGCTAAAAACTAAAACGTAAAAGTTTTTCACACTGATAACAATAAGAAATGTTGCTTGAGCAGAAAATCAACATAGATTTTTAAATCATCATGTGACACCGATGACTGGAGTAATGATGCTGAAAATGCACCACAGTAATAAATTGACTTTTAAAATATATTTGAAAATTGTCAAAATATTACTGCTTTTGCAGTATTTTTAATTAAAGCAATGCAACCTAGTTGAGCATAAGACTTTTTTCAGAAACACAAAACAAATTACTTTTAATTATTCTAAACTTAATACCATGTATATAGACATTTAAAAAATTACAAAAACAAACAAGAGAAACTATACAACAAAAAAGATACAAAAATAAAATAAATAAAATAAAATAGAAAACAAACAAAAATAAATAATAATAACAAAAACATGGTACTAAAATAAGCAACTTTTATAAATAAACTTTTTGCCCCTTTGGCTGGTGACTTATTGTGTATTAGAACTCCTTGCAGCAGACAGAAAAACACATCTATTTACACAGCAATCAGTGTTTAGCTACAGTATTTGTTGCAGAAATATGTTTGCAAAAAAAGAAAAAAAAAAAACATCTTTAGCCTGCTGGTTGTATAACCTTGATCAAAGCCTTGTTTTATCCTTTCAGGTTTTATATCAGGGAAAAACAAAAAATCAAAACCAAGCCTATTTATATTTTTTGATCCATGTTCCTAGTCTTACTGTGCATTATTCATCAGGGCAACAGTTGTCTTTGTAATATTTTATCAAAATGTAATTACATGCTCTGCCTTTGGAACTACTTTCCTTTTCAAATGACTAGGAATCACTTTTACTTTTAAGTCACATTTTTCAACCACTTAGCCCCATTCTGATATATGACGACCACAGTTTATCTTGTAGAATATCCTGGTTCCTTTTTAAATGTATCACATTGTTGAAAGTACAGTTTCAATGTATTAAATAAAGATACGGTGAGTTACAGAACTGAAAACTTCTTCCTCGGTCCAAACAAAACATTAACTGAAACTCGGCTGAACTTCCTGAACTAGGTACAGTTATACATCAGTATATCTTGATTATTTTTCTCAAGATGTTGCATTGTTTTTTCAGGCTCTTCTATATACTTTAATCTATTTATTTATTACAGTGTAACTATACATTTAAGTACAGAGTGATATTAATTAACTACATGTACTAGTACTTACTATATGGTTAGGGTTAGGATTATGGTTTGGCTTATTACTTGCATGTAATTATACGTAGTTTATTGTTATGAATAGTAAGTACATGTAATGTGTAACAAGAAAATAAAGTGGTACCAGAGTAAGAGTAATGTCTAAAACTGCTGTTTCTCAGGTCTTTACTACAATCTGCCAACTTGAAGAAGTTATTACATAAATGTATTACTATTGTACAGTAGAATGTACTCATTGTATTGTTTTATTTCATTCATTTTTTTTATTTACTCAGTCAACCTCTGTTGTGAAGCACTTGGTTTGCCAAGAAGTACAATGAAACTTGTTACATTGTCACTTGATTACTTATTTGAAAAGTTTAATTGCATAAAACCTATTACCTGATCCTAAATTCATTGTTGATTGTTTTATGAATTTGTCACAGTGTAATTGCAGACTTTTCAAAGAGGCTACTGGACAAGATAGCAAAGTAAACACTTTCTCATTTCACATGCAAATAGAGCATTTAAATAAAAGCTTTTAAGGCATAGCCATAACGAACCTGCCTGTTTAATTCTAAGCCTTAGTGGAAGGGAAGATGGTTACGAAAAATTCTGTTGTTTGTTGCAAGAAATCCTAGTATTATCATTGGACCTTCACTAGCAGTATCTCCCAGTGGCCTGTATTCCATCTTACTGTATTATATTGTCTTACATCTTTCAAAACTCGTGCCAAGATCTGAAGATATACATTACTGTATAATTGATCATTTATCCAGATGAATTCTCAGATGTAACTGAACTCCATTCAGCTTAATGCATATAACAATGATCTTTAAATAATCCCTACAGATGTTAATACTTGATATGTTGTGCTAAACAGAAGTATTTCCCTTTGCTCAGCAGAAAGGAGCAGTTTGCACTAAACTATATGCTCTTTGCTGCTAATTAAAAGTGACGCTGTTTGATGTAATCTGAACGAGGTGCATTTGTTTGTTCTACTGGATGGCTGTTTGGTTTTGTTTATGCAATATATTTCAGGCATTGTTTTTCTTTTTGTGTATCTAGTGCATCAAAGCTAACACCTGGTTTTGTCATTCTGTCTTTCCTCTTGTAGACGTGGCATGATTGCCATTTGAGATGCATGTCACTTTGCTTTTGCTGTAAGAGGCTTGTTTGTAAGGTTCTCATGTCTGACAGCTAGTATTTCCATCTGAATGAGGCTGATAATGGAGGTCTTGTCTTGCCACTGCAACCGGTTTTTTTTATTGGCAGAAATCTTTTTGGCTGGTTGTGTTTGTGTTACCTTAACCTCTCTTTAATGATGCAACTTTTAAGTTTGGTAAATGTGTCAGAATTTTAATACATTTTTGACTTGGCATGTGGAAGAAATTTGTCAGTGTGTTGACACCTCACTTCAGATTGCCAGAAACGTCTAATTAAGACTCCACTGGAAATACTGATAGACTTTACACACTCACCCACGGGCACAGAGACAGAGAAATACAACCTAAAGGTTCATATAAGACACATTACAAGTCAGAATACTAGAACAGAACAGAGAATAAAAAAAGTGAATGTTCAGTAAGAGGTTACACTTTTTTTTTTCTTCTAGAATAAATAGGCCTCTACTACTGCAAGAATGAAAAATAGGCCTACTTGCAAAGTGTGCCAAAAATATTTTCTTTTTTAATAAAATGCTATGTTTGAATAACTATTAATTGTGCGAGTCATATAAAGTGCATGGGAGTCTAGACTGAATGATTTCAAAAGAGCGTGGTGTTAGAACGATTCCAAGGGTCCGGCGTAAGAGGGGGCCCCCCGAGGGGGGAACGCGATTTCAAATGAGGGGGACAAGGACACCTTTTCTTTTTTTTTTCTTTTTTTTTTTTACATGGTGAGCTCAGAACACTATTTCTACCAAGGGGGAAGAGAACGTGATTTCTCCCGCAACCCACCAGCGTCCACAACCAACCCTCCTCCACACACCCCCTTGGACGTGATTTTTGCTGACGTGAGCCCGAGTAAATATGCTCTTCAGGGGGCCCACATACCATAGCGGCACCCATGCATCCAGCACACCAGTGATCTCCTCCAAATAGTTTGCAAACTGAAAAAAATAAAATAAAAAAAATCATCTATGTAGGCTATGCTATACATTCTGTGCAAAAATGGTCTAAAATAGATATTGTATTCTAAAACCTGGCCACCATAATAAGGTACTGGAACTTATGTAAATCATATTATATTTATATCTCATTACAAGTCCAAAAATGCATATTTAACATAGCAAAGTCAGAATTATTGTGCCGTCTGTTTGATGTGCATGCACATGCCAACGTTCGTTTAGAGACAACTGTGAAGTTTAAAGGAGTAGCTCTCTCTGGTTTATATTTCTGATGCGCGTTGTCCATGAAAATGGCTGGTGAAAGTTTTCCATGCATTAATTATTAATCAAATTTGTTGCTGATAATTTTCATTAAAGGAATAGTTCGCACAAAAATTAAAATTCACCCTCAGGCCATCCATGAGTTTTTTTCTTCACAGAACAGATTTGAAGAAATGGTCCCTCTGCAGTGAATCAGGATAAGAGTTAAGAAGTTTTTTGGAGGAAGCATTATTATGGATTATGGATTTGTATTTTGGCCAGACGTGACGGTTTAAAGTTAAAACGCCTTAATGAAGTGTTTGTTTCTTACAAGCAATTAATGTTGTAATTGATGGACTTGAGTTGTGGATATACTTGTAGAATATTGTGATGTTTTTATCAGCACTCTCATTCTGACGGCACCCATTCACTGCAGAGAATGCATTGGTGAGAATGTGACATGATGCTAAATTTCTCCTAATCTGTCCTGATGAAGAAACATCTCATCTACATCTTGGATTGCCTGAGGGTTGGTAAATTTTCTGGAAATTTCCATTTTTGGGTGAACTGTTCTTTTAACAATCCACATGATTTGATCTAAGTCACCTTGAAAAGTGCAAACATTTAACACATAGATTGTAAAATATATAGGCTATAGGTGTCAAAAGTAGCACCGACTTAGTTCCAAGCCGATACTTTTAAACTGCTGTGGGCCCTATGAGATAGATCTGATGAGCTATTATTAAGCAAAAGCCTTCTATCAGGTCTTAAAGAAGTCACCTGGCCATGTAAATTTAAAGATCAAATATTTATTACCCCTCTCCGTGTCTTTTTTTTTGAGTTTCAAGCACATGCAGTGTCGTTTAGGTTGAGATACAACAGGCCTGACTGGGGGATCGGTGCTCAGAGAGGTGCTGACTGGAGGAGTGCCAGGCCTGATTTTCTCCAGCTGACACATGGGCACCCCCGCTGAGAGTCTGATGAGCGATTGTCATCGTTACCTGGAGCAAGACTCATCCACTTTCGATCCCCTCTGAGTGGAATCAAAGGACAGGGAACTCCTAAGGTTCGATGAGAGAACAATCCCTTGCTTCTTGTTAAGCTGGAGGTAGACGAGGGCCTCTTTGATGGGCTGCTCTCATGGCAAATCAGTATGGTCTTCCTGTCAAGAGCATCTGATTGGGTATCAGAGGAATACAAGTTCTCTCCGAGATGTTCCGTAGTATATTACCTGTCAGTCTTCAAAAGAACATTTTAATTTGGCGGTTCTGTTTCATGACTTTTACCCGAACAAAGGAAACATTAATGGTCCCTTCACGTGTGTGACAGTCTGTTATGGATAAATAAATGGTGTAAGTGGTCCTGCTGGCGTCCTCAACTTTTTCCAAGAGCTGTGGAATTTGTCAGATAGACTAATATGTCTGTTTTTGACATGTAAAGTCATTTCAGAAATGCATCCACAAGCATTTAGGAATGCAACACACATACTGTATTACGCAGAAGAAAAAAAGGCAAAAGAAAGGCAACACATTATTTTTAATGTTTTAAATAATTCCGTTTTTAATTATTTAAATAATTATTGTTTTAATTAATTTTCTGTGTTAAAATAAAGCTTAGACATTCCATAAATGCTTTGATTTTATGGAAAAAAAATTGTATTTTAAAATAAACATCAACAATTAGAAGTACCGGGTAGTAATCAGAGCTGGTATCTTTACAAAAAATGCCCTTTTGTACCTTTCAGATACTAATATGTACTAATTTGTCCCTTTATGGTACCAGTATGGACTAATGTATACATATAATTTCATATAGTTAAAATCATTTCAAATAGTTTTTTCTTCAATAATAAGCATGATTACAAATGTGATATTGATTTTATACAACAGTTCAGTAAACAAGTTAATATTAAGAGACTTACGTTTTAGACACCATATTGTTTTAGGTTGTATATGTGCGTTTTCTATGAATGTATGCACACTGATGGTGACTATGACTCCAGGGGCTGAATCCTGCCATGAAACAGAGTGCCATTCGCACAGATTTCTATGAAATTTCGATGACATCTATTTGGGACAAATATATGTACATTCTGAGTTCACCCTAGGCTGAAAGATTGCTCATTTTGCCTTTTTTGGAAATATTTATTTGTTTGTTTGTCACTTGAATAAAGTCTGTGCTTAATTTCAGATAATTAGATTCAATGTTATGAACTGCCGTCTTGAACTTAAACACAAGTACAGAAAGATGTATTGATGTGTGATACCTGTGAAATGTTTTAGGCACGGCTTATCTCATCTGGTATCATTCTCACTTCCTAGGTGTCTGATAAATGCTACAGTTCCATGACTTATGCGCATCATTCTATAGATGCCATCAGCACCCTTTAGACCTTTATTGCAATGTGCCATATTGCTTTCATTGAGAAACATTTGCCATTGATATACTGATGCGAAGGGCATGGGAATTTTATTATCATGCATGCAATTATATGCTGGGATATAATTTTATCATAATGGCATGATATTTGGGGCATGACTTTTATTATCACTATCCCCTTTGGAGTGAGAATGGGTTGGTTTTTCTTTTTTTCTTTTTGAATGGATGTCAGTGTTGGAAAGGCTTCAATACACTGAATTCATTACCCTGACTTTTTTGAGGAAACTGTGTGAGCTAAAATGCTGTTTTATGAGAGAAGTCACTGAGAATTTAGTCTCTATTTTTTTATGATATCCTCATGATTGACTTTCATACAGCTGAAAGCTTCAGAATCAGATGAAATAATATTTCTGTCATGACAACTCTCGGAGGGATGTACATGACAATGTTAATGTATTTGGTCTAGATCGGAATAGAACTGCTACGCTGCTGTTGCTCCTGCTGCTGCGGCAAAGCAAGTACAGAGACTTGCTATTGCCAATGCATCCACAACACGCTGCTTTGAGCATGTAAGAAATATTGCTGCTGCAAATATACATGAAATAACCCCCTATAGCATACATGAATCATCTCGTAGCAGATCTAGGTTATACAGGTGGAGCTGGGGAATGTGGAGGGTTTCTGAAGCGTGCTGCGAACTGCTACAACAAGCACTAGTCATATATTTGAATGCTGAGCAGAGAACTCATTGGCTAATGATACAGGAGAGAACCAATCAGCTGTGCCATGTGATAATGATGTCATTAGGTCAGATTGAGTTAGACCTATCGGACTGCGCCATCTAGAGTTTCATGCCAGAACTCTGTATATATATTAAAATTCAAGCTGTTACTTTGATATTCTGTTCTTTTTTCTTCTCCTGAGATTTTGTTTTGGCTAGTCTAATTTATAGAGCCCTGGACTCCAGGGTTTTTCCTACAACTTATTTGTTTCCTCGTTTTAGTTCATGAAAATTACCCATGATTTACGTTGTGTAAGCTCCGGTGAGAAGTAATGAATGCGGAAGCGCAAAGGAGAGAGCAAAACAAAACACTGTTTACAAATCCTTGTTTTCTACTTCTAATTCATAAAGAAAAATGTCGGAGGATTTTGATTCCTCTGAGGTAAACAAAACTTTGTTCATAATGATGGATATTACTGAATTCAAAGCAAATGCATTTTTGTCAGATAGAAATGCACTTAACAATAAAGCAATGATTTTGAGCTAGAATGCAGAAAATGTAGGCCTACTTCTAATAAATGATTTCATCCTTTCCTCACCCTAAAAACATTCAGTAGATGCACCAATTACAACAAAGAATCACGAGTTTCACATAACTGTATGGGACACCATTATAGAGGAAGCTACAGTAGATTACTGACTTGTGAAGCAACAAAACAAGTGGGTATACCAAGGGTATACGCAACTATTGATCCTTAGAAGTCGTAATACGCAAACAGCCCGAGGAAAAAAGCAAGCATACGGCGTATACTTGCATATGGCCCTGACTACACCACTGGTCTCTACCTATATAGGGACAGTCGTGGCCTAATGGATAGAGACCTTGTAACCTGAAGGTCGTGGGTTCGAGTCTCAGGTCTGGCAGGGATTGTAGGTGGGGGAGTGAATAAACAACATTCTCTCCACCCTCAATACCACGACTGAGGTGAGACCCTTGAGCAAGGCACCGAACCCCCAACTGCTCCCTGGGCGCTGCAGCATTGGCTGCCCACTACTCCGGGTGTATGTTCACTACTGTGTGTACACTTGAATGGGTTAAATGCAGAGCACAAATTCCGAGTATGGGTCACCATACTTGACCACACACCACTTCCCTTCCCTATATATAGCACATATGAAATGAGCTTCACCGGAAGATTACGAGCTGGCTTATCTTTATCCGGAAGTTCTAAATAGCGTTCCGTGCATTTGGTCATTTAGTACAACATAGTCACAATTTGCCTAAAATGAGGAATTTAAATAATAAATCACGGGGAACAAATTAATATATCATAGGAATGAATTCTTAATTTGTGGCATTTTTTCCCCTCTGTTTGTCATATCTGGGGCTCAATACTAACTGGCTGAGAACATTTATTTCAAACCCTGATTAGGGAAATAAAATGGTATTTGATTGTCATTTTATGCTGACTTCAAAGCTTCCTTCAAACAGTTACTGATGTTTAAATTTAGTATCATTCAGTGGAATTCACTGAACACTCACTGCATGCTTTAAGTGGATGCTCTCTCATTCTCTTTTTAGAGACTTTGGTGTGAGATCATATTATCACTATAAAAGGTGTGATTTGCCTCATTATTGACTCTTTTCCAGCCGATGGAACGTTTTGGAATGTGAAGACAGAAATGAAATGCCTTTTCTCTACACACACCCACCCACAATATAAAAGCATATACGCATGCACGCAGCCACCCACTATCTACAACACACTATTAAACGCAAGCACCGTCACTGTCTCGTATGGCTTGTTGTTGTAGCAGGGCCGGAGGAAATGTCCTTTCCCTAACAGGCAGTGAGCTATGGAGGCACTCTTCCATGGCAGGCTGTGTGGAGGTGTGACATCAGATGAAACCTGTGATTAAAAGCAAGCTGGAAGCCTGTCGTATGTGCACACTGCCTCTACTGCCAGGTTTCACAGCATGCCCTGTAATTACACTTGATGCAAAATTGCACGCCAGATACATTGTGCTTGTTAATGTCATAACAGGAATGTTGCTAAGTGGCGACATGCATGTTCTGTGCACATTGGATCATGTTCAAGGGATAGTTCACACAAAATATGGAAATTCTGTCATTATTTACTTTCCCTCATGTTATTCCAAGTGCTTGTACTGTTATTTTTTTGTAGAATACAAAGAGATTTTGACACAACTCTTTTCCATACAGAGACTAAAAAAAAAAGGGCAGAAAAGCACCATTAAAGTAATATGACATCCATGAGGTCATATGATGATCTTCTATCACAACCATGATATATTTTTGTATATTTCTGAATAAGTACTTAATTTTTTGGCTGTTCCTCAAACAAATCGATATTATGGCGTCAGAAGAGACTATAGTCTATGAATATTGTATGAAAGAAGCAAGTGGAAATTTTTTCTAAATTCTCTGTTCCATAAAAATGAAAAATTACCATACGAGTTTGAAATGACGAGAGCGAGTAAATAATGACTGAATTTTCAGTTTTGAGTGAACTATTTATTTAAAGTTAAATGAGAGTGAATGTAAGAGAGAGAAAAGGAAAAAGAAAATAAATCTTGTAAGTTCTGAGAGGCAGCAGAGTGGATGTATGTGACCTTTTAAGAAATGTCCTCTGAGCATGCTCCTCTTCTGCTATCTAGTTTTGCCCTTTGAGCTCGTATTGTCTTGTAAGGGAATGTTTTTTTCTGTTCTACCCCTGAAACTTGGAAGTAATGACACAGTGTCTCTTAGTATGTGTGTTATTGGGAGTGTTTCCAGCTGGTTCTATGATCACTTGCAGCTTTTGTGAGTCGGTTTGAGTGTATAATGCTTTGTGACAGCTCACACTGCTCTGTCATCCTTCTTGAATCCAGTATTCCATCTTATTCTTACTGATTTATTATTAAAACCCAGTGTGAACTTATGCAATTACGTAAAATCTTGTGCTCGTTCTTACTGGAATATGTCCCATCATGCAGTGGTGAGAACAGCTAGTGTTACTCTTGGCAGTGTGTTCATTAAACCAGATGTCTAAATCAAGAGCTGTGTTCCAAAACCTATTGAGATGCCTACATAGGGAACATCTTTAGGCGTAATAGGTGTGCTTCTGACACAAAAGCTGTTGAAAAAGCTCAAGCAAAATTAGGCTCCTCAGAACATTACTAGTATGGGTCAAAATCTAAGGCAGCATGTAGGTGTGCTTTAAAGGGTTAGTTCACCCAAAAATTTAAATTCTGTCATTAATTACTCGCCCTCATGTCGTTCCAAACCTGTAAGACCTTTGTTCATCTTCAGAACACCAATTAAGATATTTTTGATGAATTCCGAGAGCTCTCTGACCCTCCCATAGGCAGCAAGGATCCTAACATGATCAAGGTCCAGAAACTTAGTAAGGACATCGTCAAAATAATCCATGTGACATCAGTGGTTCAACCGTAATTTTACAAAGCTACGAGAATACTTTTTGTGTGCAAAGAAAACAAAAAATAACGACTTTTATTCAACATTTGTGTTCTGAAGATGAACAAAGGGCTTACAGATTTGGACGACATGAGGGTGAGTAATTAATCCCTTCAAGTATGAATCTGATATCCAATTTAAAAAAAAAAAGATGTCTGAGAAAAATATCAGTAAAGCCATTATCGCTCGATCTCTACACATGAAAGACCATTAACGAAGTCGTTTCCATTTCAATCTCTTAACATATTCCATAGGATGCTGACTTAGAAAGCAGTTGCTTTGGCGGTGAGGCAGCTCACTAAGGTTTGAGAAAGAGCCAAGAACACTCCATTTACAAATCCCAGCTCAGCGATTCCCTGAAGGTATGAAGGCTGCATGTTGTGATGGACGGCATGTTCTACACTTAATGGGCGAGAGGAAGAAACGACAGCAGCTCAAAGTGACAGCTCTGTGGAGATGGACAGCAGATCACCAAGCCATTACCTATAGAGATAAAGAGACAGTTTGGAGAGCTGAGGTAATACAGGAGGGAAAAGGAAGCAAAATACCCACTAGGGAGACCCCAATGACAAAGGTGCGATTTTCCAGGTGTTTCCGATTGGACAGCAGCAGGGGTCCTCCCCCTTCTCCCCTTCAAGTCATCCGTTTCCATTTTATTCAACCTCTGATCTCGTGTAAAGCCAGGCCTATTAGACGTTTAATGCTCTCAGTGAAGGTTTTAGGAAAGTACTGTTGTTGTGGATCAGCACTGCAGTCGTGATGCTGTCTGTCGGTACGAGAGGTGAAGGGCGCTGCATTATTGATGGGGCTCATTCAGCTTGACTGAGCAGACTTGCATCTCAAACAGATTATTGACCAGCACCATGGAGTTTCAGAGCTGGTGCATGGCATGAGATGATATACACGCTCATTCAACACAACGTTGGATAACCTTATTATGCGCTCTCAGTGCTTGGGTGACGCATAAGACCACAGATAAAACCTGATACTGGATTAAATTCCTGCGTTTATCTCAGTTAGAAGCTATGACTAGACTTAAGCATTTTCTTGTGTTGTACATGGTTTCCTGGGCACTGCTCCGCAGTTACTAAGGTGTTATGAGGGGTTTAGTTTGTTGCTGTCATGTTTGGGCAAAACTGGTCCCCATTGACTTTCATAGTATTTTTTATTTATTTACTTATTTTTTCGCATACTATGAAAGTCAAAGGAGATCAGCAACTGTTTGGTTACCCAGAAGGTCTTTGTGTTCAGCAGAATATAGAAACTCATATAGGTTTGGAACTACTTGAGGGTGAGTAAATGATTAGTTTTGGGGTGAATTTATCCCTTTTAAATATTAGCTCCCTTTCAAATCATGAATTTGATTTGAATTGGCCACACTCCATAAGATGTTGAATTGGAATGACAGGAAGAGAAATATAATTCAGAATTCAAAAGATTCAACACAGGTAATGCCTTCTGAAAGTGTTAACTTATTTCCTAACTGAAAAATGAAAACTCAATGCAGATTTCTATAATATGTCTCGTTTCAAACATCCATCAACATTACAAAGTAGTTTTTTTGACAATCTTAGCATTTATAGTTGTTCATTGCATTTTAATTGATTTTCATTTTGTTTTCTTATATATACTGTTATCAAATTTCTACATTCTGTTCGCAACCTCAACTCAAATTCAATTGAAGATTTTCAATCACTTTGAGAATAATAATATAAACATAACTATAACAATATAATAACATCCACACCAATGCATGATAACATTCTGCTTATTATAAGTGCCATGTATGTCAAATGAAGCTTTAAATGTGCAAGCTAAATTCGGGTGGATTTTGTTTGTTTTTATTGTTCATCAGCTGGAAAAAATTCCTGACTGTGATTTCAGCTACTTCATTCTTCTTATGGACTTTTTTTTTTTTTTCTCATAGAATTAGATGGGATGTCATTACCCATTTACAACCATTTCTGATTACACTAGTTAATCATAAAAAGTTTAATTTGCATAGATCTTAAATGCAGAAGATGCAACCTAGTTAATTTTACTTGCCAAAAAAGGGAGGAAAATGGTTGTGAAAACTATTGAAACTATTGAAAACTAGTGTATAGCGCACAGTACATTTCTAACTCCTGTGACTGTTTTGTGTGCAAGAAATACTGACTAAAATTGTGACCTCAGGAAAACAAATGCTACAGAAGTGGATGATGCGCTGTTGTTTTTATGGGATGTGGGAAAAATCACATCACGTCCTGTTGCTCTTTGCTGCAATGTTTTCTTTAGTTAGGAATCATGGCTAATTTATCCACATAGAATCTGTAGCCATTAGAATTGAACCCTATAAGTGGAATGTTCCAGTGTTTACTTTAAGTGAGATTGCAGTGTTCTCTGTATCCTCCCTGAACTCTGCATTCTGCATGTATGTTTGATATGTGAGATTCAAAGAGCCAGAAGTTACAGAAATTATATTGATCTGTTAGGTCAAAAAGTGGGCAGAAAATGTGCACAAATTGTTTGATGCAACTGTATGATGCACAAAAACCAGAAATGGAAGAAAATTAAAGTCATCAAGTGCAAATTACGAGGAAATATGGCCTCAACTATAACTTTGTTCTCTTTTCAGTCCTCTCGGCTGTTTTTCAATGTTCAATGTTAATGCTATTGATACAGGTACATTTAAAAAAAATTTGAATATCATGAAAAAGGTCAATATTTTTTGTCACTCATTTCAGAAAGTGAAACCCATATATTATATAGATTCATTACACAGAGTGAAATATTTCAAGCCTTTAATTCTTGAAATTTTGATGATTATGGCTTACAGATAATGAAAACCCAAAATTCAGTGTCTCAGAAAATTAGAATATTACATAAGATCAATAAAAAAATGATATTTTAAACATACTTTTCAGAAGCCTGACCCCTGACTTTTCAGAACCCCTGATTCTCTATGGGGTTCAGGTCAGGTGAGTTTGCTGGCCAATCAAGCACATTAACACGATGGTCATTGAACCAGCTTTTGGTATCTTTGGCAGTGTGGGCAGGTGCCAAGTCCTGCTGGAAAATGAAATCAGCATCTCCATAAAGCTTGTCAGCAGAAGGTAACATGAAGTGCTTTAAATTTCCTGGTAGATGGCTGCGTTGACTGTGAACTTCAGAAAACACAGTGGACCAACACCAGCAGATGACATGGCAGCCCAAATCATCACTGACTGTGGAAACTTCACACTGGACTTCAAGCAACATGGATTATGTGCCTCTCCACTCTTCCACCAGACTCTGGGACCTTGATTTCCAAATGAAATGCAAAATTTACTTTCATATGAAAAGAGGACTTTGGACCACTGAGCAACAGTCCGGTTCGTTTTCTCTTTAGCCCAGGTAAGACGTTTCTGACGTTGTCTCTGGTTCAGAAGTGGCTTGGTAGCCCTTTTCCTGAAGACGTCTGAGCGTGGTGACTCTTGATGAACTGACTCCAGCTTCAGCCCACTCCTTGTGAAGCTCTCCCAAGTGTTTGAATCAGCTTTGCTTGACAGTATTCTCAAGCTTGCGGTCATCCCTGTTGCTTGTGCACCTTTTCCTACCCAATTTCTTCCTTCCAGTCAACTTTGCATTAAATATGCTTTGATACAGCACTCTGTGAACAGCCACACCTTTCAGTAATGACCCTCTGTGACTTATCCTCTTTGTGGAGGGTGTCAATGTTCGTCTTCTGGATCATTGCCAAGTCAGCAGTCTTCCCCATTATTGTGGTTTCAAAGAACAAGAGATACCCGGAATGTATACTGTAGAGATGGTCATTAACTGAAACTCAAATGTAAATATTCTAATATTTTGAGATACTGATTTTTGACTTTCATGAGCTGTAAGCTCTAATCATCAAAATTAAAACAAAAAACACTTTTGAAATGTTTTACTTTACATGTAATGAATCTAAAATATGAAAGTTTCACTTTTTGAAATGTTACAAGAAAAAATGAACTTTTTCACGATATTCTAATTTTTTGAGATGTGCCTGTAGATTTGACCAAAGTGAGCCATAATGCCCCATATTAGACTTACATTGAAATTAACAGCAAAGCAGCCATAGGATTGTGAATGGTATGGAATCAACTTTTGATCTTTCTGGAATTACAAGCCACCCTTGTGGCAGATCAGCGTCAGTCTGTGTATTAATGCTGGTCTATCTAATAAGCATTACAATTCATCCTCATGGCCTTTCTTGAAAGATGGTCAATGAAAAATTTACCAAAACAACAGTCAAAAGTGCAAAGTTAGTATTCCTCCCTGCTACATTGTAAATGCCTATGATCTTTTGACAAATCTTATGCTCTTATGCTTGAAAGAGCCATTTTCCAATCCTGCATTTTTCCAAATAGAAGATTAAGGAAAAAGTAATGAGAAAACCTTTTCAGAGTTTTCTTTGTCAGAGAGCTTTTGTTGGTATTTGGAGGAGCAGTCGGGTTTAAGACCTATTTTAAGGCATGATGAAATGGCTTTTCTCTGCAGTCTCATTACCGTTTTTGATCGAGTTGCTTAGCATTTCCTGCTCAAGTCCTTTCCACCCACTCTTGATGACTGAGATGTACATTTAGCACTCTAAATGAGAACTCATTTATTCTCAGCTGGGAGTGAAGATTATGTATTTGCCTTTTTATACAGACTACTATAAGGTTGTGCTGAGAAGAGGAGACACCTTTGACTCAAGTGGCTTTGATTTTGGTTTCATTTCGACTCTGTTAGCTTTCATGCGTTTCTAAAGTTTTGAATGCTTAAGATATTTTATGCACCATGATAATGCTGTTAAACTGTTCTGCAATTGTTCTGCGATTGTGTACACTTTCATGGTTCAAATCTCTTTTTCTTTGTTGCAGACCTCTCGGCAGCCGTGCAGAAGTTCTCCCAGTCATTACAGGAGTTCCAGTTTGAGTGTATTGGTGACGCAGAAACAGATGACGAAGTCAACATTGGTAAGTGTGGGGTAAACTGCTGATTTGTGGTCTGCTACTTCTAATACTGATTCAGTCTCATATATGTATATGACAAATCACAAATGAGATTCCTTTAATATCTCAATTCTGTCTCCTAGATAGCAATTAGAATAAATGGAGAGCAAATGCAAACATTTGTTGAAGTCTCCTGCTTAAATGTTCTCCAGACAAAAAGACCTCATGGAGCTTCAGAAGTCATCTCATTAATCACTCGAACTAGGGCTATGCGATTAATCGATTTTTTTGTTTGGATTTAGATTTTTGCTTGCAGCAATTGTGAAAACGATTATTGTGCCACATTGTTTTCCTTTCCATTACAGCAGTGTGTTTTCCACTCTCCATCCAAACCAGTCAAATCATGTAACAAGACTGAGTTCGGGAACTTGGATTTGGGACTCGCACTCAGACTGACTTGTGTGGACTTGTTGTCAGACTTGACTCATTTTGGACTGGACATTTTTCAGTGTACAGACAAATTCATGTCATGTATAGCATGAAAATGAGAAAAAACAACACAAAAACATAAAATGTATATAAAAAGACATTAATAAACATCTCCCACTAAAACTCAATCAGTTAAAGACTGTCCACCTTGGAGAGTATTCACATAAACACTGTTGTTTGTCAATTTCAGTGTTGGGGAGAGTAACTACTTACATGTAACAGAGTTATGTAATTTAATTATGAAATAATTGCAGTACCGCCGCTCCCTATACGCAGAGTACGCAGTTTTCGTAGGACACCAACTCCCAGGGGGGCACCAGCCCAGTTGCGCAACAAAAAAAAAAACCTTGACGTGCCATTCCCGCATTCCGCGACCGCTCGCACCTCATGTTTGCGGCTGAATGCAAATGATCATAATTGATGGACAACTATGCCCTTGAAAAGACATCCGCAATCCGGCGCCGAGAATTTTTTTTTAAATATTGAAAACGAAGCCTGTGCATCACTTCATAATCCTGTGAAACTTTTTTGGCTGTTGACGTGTTTTAATGTCGGAAATAATTTCACCAACACATGAGCTTCCATGTTCCCTTACGAAAATTAGCCATGGTTTTAACACGAATAAACCCAAAAATCATTGTTTTTGTAGCCACGGTAACAGGAAATTAACCATGGTTTTATTACTTCAAATAATAATTTACAAAAGTCAAGTCAAGTCACCTTTATTTATATAGCGCTTTTAACAATACAGATTGTGTCAAAGCACTTAACAGTATCAAATTGGAGGATAGAGTGTCAGTAATGTATAAAAATAAGATTAAACACTCAATTTTCAGTTAAGTTTTCAGGCATTTAATTATTGAATTCAGAGATGTCATTGTCTAGATCAGTTTAGTTTAAATAGTATCTGCGAAATAAAATTGATGATTAAGTGTCCCCAATTGAGCAAGTCAGAGGCGATGGCAGCAAGGAACCAAAACTCCCTCTGTGACAGAATGGAGAAAAAAAAACCTTGGGAGAAACCAGGCTCAGTTGGGGGGCCAGTTCTCCTCTGGCCAGGAGATAATTGTTTATTTATTGTTTACTTATTGTTTTAATAATTTTAAATGTATAAATGTATTTATTTCTATTTTATATTGTTGCAATTTATAACAATAATAGTATTATGTAGTTAGGTGTTTTATTACATTTTTAGTTATTTTCTTTTTTTTTATTATATTTAAGTCGAGGTCTTCACTGGGGATATGTCCCCGGGGCTCATCCAGGTGTCCCGGCCTCCGCCGTCGATTAGGGAGACACCATCTCCCGGCACCGATCCACCATCTGATCCGGACATGGACTGAGAAACAGAATAAGAAAGAAACAGACAAATATTAGCGTAGATGCCATTCTTCTTACGATGTAACGGGCACATCGTGTGTTATGGGGAGTGTTCCCGGTTCCGGTTGATCTAATTAATGCAGCCTAACAATGGATTTTAATAATAGAAGCGTATTAGTGTGTTATGTGTAAGCCAGGTTAAAGAAATGTGTCTTTAATCTAGAATTAAACTGACGGAGTGTGTCTGTCTCCCGAACAGCATTAGGTAGATTGTTCCAGAGTTTGGGTGCTAAATAGGAAAAGGATTTGCCGCCCGCAGTTGATTTTGATATTCTAGGTACTATCAAACAGCCAGAGTTTTGAGAACGCAGTGGACGTGGAGGACTATAATGTGATAAGAGCGCGCTCAGGTACTGAGGAGCTAAGCCACACTTGTGATCGATATGATACCTCTTCATTCACTGCTACTAATTGATGGCGGTCAGATAAGTACGATTTGAACCAGGCACTTCCACTAATGCCAACAAAGTGTTCTAGTCTATTCAAAAGAATGTTTTGGTCGATAGTGTCAAACGCGGCGCTAAGATCCAGTAGCACTAATAAAGCGATACAACCACGATCAGATGATAGAAGCAGATAATTTGTAACTCTAATGAGAGCAGTACTATGGTACGGTCTAAATCCTGACTGAAATTCCTCTCAGATACCATTTTTCTCTAGGAATATAATTGTGAGGATACTACCTTTTCTAGTATCTTTGACATAAAAAAAGAGAGATTTGAGATCGGTCTGTAATTAACTAGATCTCTGGGGTCAAGTTGTGTTTTTTTAATGAGAGGCTTAATTACAGTTTTGAGGACATATCCTAATGACAATGACGAATTAATAATAGCCAAATTAGGATCTATGACTTCTGGAAGCAGCTCTTTTAGTAGTTTAGATGGAATAGGGTCTAACATATATGTTGTTGGTTTAGATTATTTAACAAGTTTATACAATTCTTCCTCTCCTATAATAGAGAATGAGTGAAAATGTTCCTTAGGGGATCTATAGTGCTACAGTATCTGATGCGATACTGTAGCTGACGGCTGCATAGTTACAATTTTATCTCTGATAGTATCGATCTTGGAAGTAAAGTAGTTCATAAAGTCATTACTGTTGTGCTCTTGGGGAATGCCAACACCTGTTGATGCTTTATTTTTCGTTAATTTAGCCACTGTATTGAATGAATACCAGGGGTTATGTTTGTTTTCTTTGATCTTCCTTAAGCGTAAAGGAGCAACTGTATCTAAAGTGCTAGAAAAGAGAGAGTCCATAGTTTCTGTTACATCATCAAGTTGTTCTGAGCTATTGGATATGCTGAGGAATTGAGATAAATCAGGAAGATTACTTGCAAAGCAGTTTTTGTGGTAGAAGTGATGGTTCTAACATACTTGTAACAAGGTGTAGAATTTACAGTTTTAGCTATATGGAGTTTACACAAGACTAGATAATGATCTGAGATATCATCGCTTTGCTGCAGAATTTTAACACCACCAACATCAATTCCATGTGACAGTATTAAATCTAGAGTATGATTTCGACAATGAGTAGGTCCTGAAATGAGTTGTCTAAACCCAATAGAGTTCAGAAGAATCCTAATGCTAAGAAATCTTTTTCATTATCGACATGGATGTTAAAATAGCCAACAATTAAGACTTGATCTGCAGCCAGTACTAACTCAGATAGAAAATCAGCAAATTCTTTAAGTGAAGTGTGGTGACCCATACTCAGAATTCGTGCTCTGCATTTAACCCATCCAACATGCACACACACAGCAGTGAACACACACACACCGTGAATACACACCCGGAGCAGTGGGCAGCCATTTATGCTGCGGCGCCCGGGGAGCAGTTGGGGGTTCGGTGCCTTGCTCAAGGGCACCTCAGTCGTGGTATTGAGGGTGGAGAGAGCACTGTACATTCACTCCCCCCCACCTACAATCCCTGCCGGCCCGAGACTCGAACCCGCAACCTTTGGATTACGAGTCCAACTCTCTAACCATTAGGCCACGACTTCCCCCAGACTTTAATAAAGTCTGTGTGGTGCCTTGGTGGCCTGTATACAGTAGCTAGTACAAACATCACAGGGGATTTATCACCAACACGTGTTTCTCTAGATAATGTTATACGCAGCACCATAACTTCAGTCAAGTTATACTTAAAGCCTGCCCTCTAAGAAATACTGAGAATATTGGCTCATTTTTATAGCAGTAATCTTGGGGGGGTGGACTCATTTAAAGTAATGTATTCATCTGGTTTTAGCCATGTTTCTGTCAAACAGAGCAAATCTAGGTTATGATCATTGATCAAATCATTTACAAAAAGTGCTTTTGTAGAAAGGGACCTGCTATTCAGTAAGCCATACTGTATTGTAAACATTTTTTTATTTGTTGAACATCAATTAAATTGTTACTCTTACTGGTTTGGATGTTTTCTGTATTTTCTAGTTCGGGGAACAGACACAGTCTCTATAGTGTGATATCTGGGTGAAAGAGTCTCTATGTGCTGAGAATTAACTGACTTCTTTGAAGTAGAATATTAAGATAATAATTTTTGTGGTTATAAAAACAGACCTAAGCCAACAATAGACTTTAATATGACTTAAAATGCATTATATAAAAACAATGAGGCAATAATGATTGGTTAATTAATGATTATATGGTTTCATCGAATAACACTGTTGAAATACATAATGTAGGCTAATACAAAATAAACTATTTATGTACATTGCATGTTATTACAAATGCCTGCAAAGGGAGCCAAAGCCATCCTTGTTTAATAGGCTATTGACCAAAACTTTAATTCCAATAAATATCCACTTAATCTTTCATTTTTGGCCACCTTTTTGCTATAGATGGCACAGCCTCTATAATTTCTTCAACAAAAAACATATGGACATCACGACCCTTACAAAAATTAACCGTGATTTAATCATAGTAAAACACTTCAAAAAGTGATTTCTGAATGCTTGAGACCATAAAATCATTCAGACAACTGTATTAATAAAGTCATAGCCATAGGTAATTGCCTAGAGCTACAATTGTAATTTGTAAATAATACAATTTATTAATTTATTTTTATATTTTATTAAAGTTCTATTTTCACCCCTATAGTAGGTTTTTTTTTTTTTTACTTCCATAATATTTGAGGGAGGGGGGCACAACAATACAATCCTGCTTAGGGCACCCATTTGGCCAGCAGCGGCCCTGAATAAATGTAACTGTAATCTGTTATAGTTACTGAGAAAAAAAATGTGTAATTAAATTATAGTTACTTATGAAAATGTTAATGATTACAAAGGGGGTTACATTTGAATATTCACACACACACACACACACACACACACACACACACACACAGATTTAATGTCTTAATTGTTTATGATTTAATTTCAATCTTTCCCAAATTGCACTGACTGCTCTAAAATATGAGACACCAATGTTTCAGTTTTGGACACAGAATAGGATGCTCACTGGATAACTTGCATTGTATTCGCGTTATTTAAGACATTGTTAGATATCATTGATTCCTAGATATGCAAGGATTTGATTTCAAAAACAGTATTTAACCTCACAATGATCTCAAAGTAAAAAGAGGTGGTAAAGTCTGATTTTGTGGTGGCTGTCCTTTTTAAAGTAATTTTTTTTTATAATCTTAATTTAAGTGAAGGATTTTGAAAGTCTTACAGTAATCGGTGTTGAGTACTACTGTAAGATGAAATTTTTGAAAATGAATAATGATAATTTTAGAAAAGTAATCAAATGTAATCAGTTACATTAAGTAATTGAAAAAGTTATAAGTTAAGTTAGTAATCTGTAACCTGTTACGTTTCCATAGTAACCTCTCCAATGCTAGTGAATGTTAAATGAACGTTAACAGATGCTCAGACCTTTTCTCATCAAATACAAACATTCAAATCAAATATTTATTCCTTTAAGACTGAATTACGTGTAAGGGCTATGCTGTACACACTCTTACTGTACATCAACAGTTGTCTCATTTGTCTATTTTTATTCCTTGTGAGAAGTTTTAGCAGAACATCTGAGAAAGTTGATTCACAACCAAGAAGTCCATTAACTCGCCTAAGCTATGAAAGAGCAACATCTGAGCGATAAAATGTTCCTTCAAACCCATTAAAGACGATCTGCTTAACCATTCTAAGATTATCTTAATGGAAAGTTATCCTAATGTTCTGAGGAATTGTTTCCTTGCTTGATCCCAAATGTCCCGCACACTGTCCCAGATGGCTGGGATTGTCATTTTAATCAAGACCTATCCCTGGAAATTCCATATGAGTTCCTTGGAAGAGTCACCCAGAGTTGAGTAGCATAGATGATTTTTAGGGTCTTTTTTTCCTCCACTCCGACTCTTTGCCTTTTGGCTATTGGTTACAATCTTTAGCATGTGAGCAGTCACAGAAGGACTTGCAATTCATCGTTTTGATTAGTAAATGCATTCTTGTATGAAAGCAATTGTATGCTGACATCCTGTCCAGTCCAGATTTAGCTCAACAGCTCAAGGCAGGTCTCAGTGAGATTGCTTGCCTGGCATGCATAATCTATTGTATTGATTTGCTTACATTCCAGACAAAAAGGTCTCAGCTCAGCCCTTTAAGAGATCAGAGTAACTAATTGTGATTTGTGTCAGAGATTAAGGAAAATGCAGACCGCTCACCCTCGGTGGGCACTGAGTAGATGTGCTGAGAGTTCATACGCCCTGATGGGTTGATCACTCATTCTGTTCTGTCTCTTCTTGCAGCCATTCATCTCTTTCTATCCTTCTCTCGTTCCTGCGTTCTCTCCTTATGTGTCATTACTTTGTTTATTATCTTCCTGCCTTGCTCTGTGCATTGTTTGCTGGCTTGACACTCAGACCATCTGCATCTAACAGTTGGCTTCCAGTCTTTTGGTACTCTCAATCGCACAGGCAACCTGTCATTTAGCCTGCTACCTTTTCCTCTTTTCCCAAGCAATCTGATGGGGAAAATCTAATTAAATGTGTTGAGGTGTGGCAAAGCAAGCTCATAATGGAGTTCAATTTGGCTTTTTTTCTATCTCCATCTGGTTGCCAAATAGGAATGGGGTGAATTTTTTGCAGTTTTTCCCCTATTTGTATGACTAAAAGGAATGTTGGGTGAGCCGGCCATAGCGGGGATGTTTTGGAAGGTAGCGACACAAAGGCATCTTTATGGATGTTTAGCTAATGGACCGCTTTAATGGACAGAAACGTTGTTAGGTAGGAAATGATAGGGCTACGGCTATTGATGAATGTTGATGAAACCTGTGGCTGCATGTTAATGCCATCTCTTGACATGAATCCAGCATTTTGTTCAAAGTCCTTTCAGTGATACATACTGTGAACAAAGATGGTAGGCACTACAATACTTTACTATATATATATATATATATATATATATATATATATATATATATATAATATACTCACTCACTGACCACTTTATTAGGTACACCTTGCTAGTACCGGGTTGGACCCCCTTTTGCCTTCAGAACTGCCTTAATTCTTCGTGGCATAGATTCAACAAGGTGTTGGAAACATTTCTCAGAGATTTTTGTCCATATTGACATGATAGCATCACGGAGTTGCTGCAGATTTGTCGGCTGCACATCCATGATGAGAATCTCCCGTTCCACCACATCCCAAAGGTGCTCTATTGGATTGAGATCTGGTGACTGTGGAGGCCATTTGAGTAAAGTGAACTCATTGTCATTGTCAAACCAGTCTGAGATGATTTGAGCTTTGTGACATGGTACATTATCCTGCTGTAAGTAGCCATCAGAAGATGGGTACACTGTAGTCATAAAGGGATGGACATGGTCAGCAACAGTACCCTGGTAGGCTGTAGCATTTAAACGATGCTCAATTGGTACTAAGGGGCCCAAAGTGTGCCAAGAAAGTATCCCCCACACCATTACACCACCACCACCAGCCTGAACCGTAGAGACGAGGCAGGATGGATCCATGCTTTCATGTTCTTTACGCCAATTTCTGACCCTACCATCTGAATGTTGCAGCAGAAATCGGGACTCATCAGACCAGGCAACCTTTTTCCAATCTTCTATTGTCCAATTTTGGTGAGCCTGTGCAAATTGTAGCCTCCGTTTCCTGTTCTTAGCTGACAGGAGCGGCACCCAGTGTGATCTTCTGCTGCTGTAGCCCATCAGCTTCAGGGTTCAACGTGTTGTGTGTTCAGAGATGGTATTCTGCATATCTTGGTTGTAACGAGTAGTTATTTGAGTTACTGTTGCCTTTCTATCATCTCTAACCATTCTGCCCATTCTCCTCTGACATCAACAAGGCATTTTCGTCCACACAACTGCTGCTCACTGGTTATTTTCTCTTTTTCGAACCATTGGTTGTGTTTTTAAATAAAAAAACTTCCTCATTCTCTGCTCAGTTTGAACTTCAGCAAGTCGTCTTTACCACATCTAGATGCCATGTGATTGGCTGATTAGCAATTTGTGTTACCAAGCAATTGAACAGGTGTACCTAATAAAGTGGCCGGTAAGTGTGTGTGTGTATATGTATAAATATAAGGGGTGTAACGATACGAGTATTCATATTGAACCGTTCGGTACGAGGCTTTCGGTTTGGTACGCATTACAAACCGAACGATTCGTTGGACTAATCCAATTACATTTGGAAAATTAAAGCTTAAAGGATTAGTTCACTTTTAAAAAAACTTTTGCTGATAATTTACTCACCCCCATGTCATCAAAGATGTCCATGTCTTTCTTTCTTCAGTCGAAAAGAAATTAAGGTTTTTGATGAAAACATTTCTCCATAAAATGGACTTCATTGGGACCCAAACGGATCAAGGTCCAAATGACAGTTTCAGTGCAGCTTCAAAGGGCTTTAAACGATACCAGACGATGAATAAGGGTGTTATCTAGCAAAACGATCAGTCATTTCAAAAATAAATAAAAAAGTTTAAGTTTTATAAGCACAAATGCTCGCCTTGCTCTGTTCTGTGATGCGCATTCGTGACGTCACGTAATACGCAATTACGTGGAAAAGGTCACGGTTGACTTAGGCGGAAGTACCGAGTCAGTAGGCTTTTTAATAAAATAATTTTTAGCAAAAGTGTTTTTTAAAAGTGAACTAATCCTTTAAAGTGTGTGAAATATTATGTTCTCAGTGCCACTGCGCTCAACAACGCAGGCCAAACAACGTAACAGGCAACGTGCTGTCTGCCCTGCGATAACCTGGGGTGCGTCAAAAGATGATAATCTTGTATCGACGATAGCCAGAGATATTGTCAAAAACATCAATTATTGGCAATCTTAAGAGGATTTGTCATTTCCAATTAATGTAGGCCTGTTACATTCTTATTTTATTAGGCCTATTATTATTATGAAGTTACTTTTATTATTAAAGTAAAAGTACAATTAATTTGCCCCACAATAATTAACACATAACTGACGCGCTGCGAGCATAAGATTATATTTACTCCTCAATTAAAATGTTTTTAAAAAAGGTCTTTTAAACAGGTCTATTAGGCTATAGGCTACCTACAATGAATTATCCTATAATTAAAATATTAACACTGCAGTCATCAATAAAAATCAATGAAATAAAAACTTTTTATTTCAAGCACCGACTTTCAAAAACAACCTGTTTAACACTAAATACGTTGCTTTTTTTCAATATGTACGGACCCCAAAAGAAATATTAAGGGAATAAATGAAAACCGCTATAAGCTATACCGTTATCAGCATATGTTGAAGTAGATTCATCTCTCTTTGTCTCTGAGAGAATAAGCGGCGTCAGATGCTGAAAGCTCTATCATTCCATTTTTACTTTCACTTTCTGCTTAAAGTGAATTGATTGAGATTAACATGTTCACCGACATAAATCTTGCGCTTAGTTTGCACGTGTGCAAACGCGTGCTTGTCTGTTATCCATTGTCTCGCCTTCATGGTTTAAAACAGAAATATTTCCAACATTGCGACATAACCGATTACCCCACCGCCGTATCGAAAACGTAACGAACCGTGACACCACTGTGTCGTATCGACCCAAACCTTTAATTTTGTGAACCGTTGCACCCCTAATATATATATATATATATATATATATATATATATATATATATATATATATATATATATATATATATATATATATATATATATATATATATATATATATATATATATATATATATATATATATATAGCAACCACATCACATTACAGAATTTTAACTTGCATACTAAAACACTACTTAAACGTACTCAAATACATAACTGTACTGCCATTTTTTTTCGCCCCAAATATGAGGATTACGTGTTCCCTTTTGTCAGTACCGAAACAATGATGATGTGACTTTTTCGGTAATGTCAATATTATGGAATAACACCCAAAAAACCCAAAGATGTCACTACCGAAACACCACCAAATAGTGAATGTTTTGGTAGTGACAATTTTAGATATTTTTGAACCTAAATCAAAGATGCTAATCAGCACATGGTTAGGTAGCACAGTTCTGAACATTTGTACACATATAAAAACTAACATAAAAATGCTATGAAATAATTCCCCAAAAAGTGTGCTTAATTGCAGAAAAAAAGGTGCTCGGTAGTGACATTCCTTAAAGTTACACACAGATGTTTTTTGGTTGCGGGACAGCAGTTTGCACCAGTTCTGTAAAATAGCCCATATATGTGTCTGTTAGTTTATACACAGATACACGCACACACACACACACACACACACTGTATTAGTATTGTATATTAGTTTACTTAATTACTTTAACAAAGCAAGGAGTATAACAAAGCATAAACAATAATAAAAACAAAATAGGGCTTGCATGGGCAAAATATAGAGGGAGACAGGTTAAAATATTTGTTATGGGGAGAACTTTAAATAAGAGTTAATTGTGCAGACTTAAGGAAATACAAAAAGTGCTTCCACATAGTTTGAAATGTACAATATGAGTTGGGCTCAAAAGAACATGTACCGTCCATTCATATAATATGAAGCATATCATTCAAAGTTTCAAGACAAATAAAGACTGATTATCAGAATTACACACAATCGCCAGCTCGTGATCAAGCTTATTTGTTATATAATTTTTTAATAAACTATTCTTTTTATTATTATTATTTAAATAAAATACAAACTTTATTTATAAATTCACAACTTTAACTAGAAGGAAAAGAATAGCTGATGCCTGATATAATATTGGTATTTGTTAATGTTGTCGTTGGTATCGACCGTTGAAACGCCATATCAGTTGACCAATAGAAAAAAGTTTTCATCTATCTATGTCTTCATGGAAAGTTTTCAAAGTGGTATTTCTGTTGTGCTCTCATAGTGTCCCAGCCCTAAAAGGGTAAGATTACACTCACTGAAGAAAAATGTAATTGTCTTCTGGAATCAATCTGGTCATCGATGAAAGTGAGCTTTCGGAGTGACTTGACTAGACCCCTCGTGTGCTGTGGGACCAGAATCTTGATGTAGCTGAGCTGCAATCTACTTTGAAGCTCCAAGCAGTCTGCTTCGCATCAGCAGTCTGTCTGGGAGTACAGACAGGGTCACCTGACCTCCTATCGATTTCATTCCATGACTTCCTGCTGTGACATTCACAATCCACACCAGTTATCCTGAAATCAATCTCGCAGAAAGATTGATGTAGCTATAGAAATATTAATTGTCCTAAAAGTACAAGACTGTTTCACTTCAACCGTGATGGGGAGATGACTGTTGCTGCTCATACTTTGTTTTGTTTTGTCGTGATGTCATTTTGTTGAACGACGTTGTAGGAAACTATACAAGGAGTCTAAAATTGTCATGTGGTGTAACCATCCATTACTAAAATATCTTTTTTGTTTTGTAAATTAATTAAACATTTTTCTTGAATAATTATTTACAAGAATGATTTTAAATATTTTTTCAAGATAAAAAGTTTATATTTTTTTTTATTTCCAAATATCATTTATCTATTAATCATATGTTTAATAGATAGAATGAATATTACATTATATATTGAATCTAAAAATGCCATATAACCCTCAAGCAAAAATTAATACCATATTTTCCTTGAATAATTATTTTTAAGAATGGTTTTAAATATATTCTTTATAATGTAAAAACAATTTTTTTTTACATTTTACAAATATAATTTATATATAATAAATATAAATTCCATGTGTAGAATTAATAGAATATTATACATTAAATATAAAAATGTTATTTGGTGTAACCCTTAATTAAAAATTTATACCACATTTTCCTTACTACTTGAATAATTATTTTCAATGTTTTACATGTATTTTTTAAATGTAAAACGTTAATTTACAAATATTATTGGTATATTAAATATATATATATATATATATTTCATATGTAATATTTATTCAATATATATTAAATATATAGATTTAATATATAGATTTTTGTTATTTTCAAGAAAAAAAAAATTGTCATCAGACCTGTGAAATTAGATGATATTTTTGAGAATTATTGACCTTGCAGGTTTCACCATGTTTTATCAAAATGATTCTTAATAAAAAAATGAAAAATCTTTGTAGAAATTATGTATTCAAGTGTTTTAATAGACGAAAAACATGATTATGATGTAACTAATGCCTAGTTCTAAAAATAATAATAATTAATTAAAATAAAAAATAAAAATAAAGAACCGTTTTGCCGAAGCGTTCTCTTTCAATATTGCAAGTAAAAATACTTATCAAGTGATTTCTTGAGGTTTTAAAGCAATGTTTTGTTGAAGCACAGTCATGCGCGACAGGTCTTGATTTATGCATCGTGCATTAGGGGTTTTTAAATGAGAGGGCGATTCCTTGTCTGCCTCTCTCGTCAGTCCTTCTCAAATGTATGTACGTCAGATCTCTTCAGTCCTGAACCAAAAGTCCATTTCACAGAATGACTCACCACTTCTGTCATTCTCTCTATTAACCTGTGAATGATACATATGCTCTAACCCTTTTTAGCCTCTACATCCTGCCTTAAGTACCTCAACAGAGACATTTATCCACAGCTTCTGCTCTTATCTTCCACATCAAATCTCTCTCAATCTCTCACTCTCGTTTTATGTTCTCATCTTTTTATCTTTTCGCAGTTTCTCATTCTTGCAATAACTGTCTGATAAATAAATACATGATGTCTGTTTGTTTCTTTATGAGTACAATTGTAATTTATGTATTTGTTTTTTTATTTATATAATAATAATAAAAAAAAAAAATCTAAATTCCAAAAGGCATTGATAAATGCCCCCAAAGTTTTTGTTGTTCAATTTTAATTTTCATTTAAGAAAATGTAAAAACAAAAAAATATATATATTTTTTTTAAATGTAGCATCACATTGGGGTAAATTTTAAACATGAACACATACATAGTGAGTATGGATGGGAAATATATGAAATATTAATTGACAGTTTTTGTAACAAAAAAATAAAATTAATAAATAATAAAATAATAAGAAATGAATGATGTATGAATATTTTTATTTTTTACATTTAAAAATAAATGAATAAAATTTAAATGTAGGATCACATTTGGGTAAATTTTGTCACCAAAACTACTGACACACACACGCACGCGGGATGGGAAATATATGAAATAATAATTTACAGTTTTTGTAACCCCCCAAAAATTTTAATAAATTAATAATCAAATAAATAAATCCATCAATCAACCAGTTAATCAATCAATCAATGTTAATATTTCCATGTTTAAGGAACTTTTTATTTTGCCATTAAGGTCCCTAAAAACGGGTTTCACGATCATTCCTTGTTTTTAAAGCTGCTGTGTTTGGTTCATTTCTGTGAATCAGTTCATGTTGTCCATTTCATTGACTAAATTTGTTTATATTGTTGTGCTAAAGCATGTGTGGCATTTTCAATGTATTAAAATCTTAATATATAGGTAAATATTGCTGTTTCATCTGTTTTTACATTTTACATTTCTATTTTTGTTTGTTTGGTTGTTTGTTTATTGCATATTACATATAATAGGTCCTCTTTAATTAATCATCAAAAGAAATTATCAATATAGCTTGAAAAATAATATTGCCCAGCCCTAACAGTGAGTGTGTTGTGTGCATGTCTGGCATCAGTGGTGTTTTTGGAGTCTTCTGGGACATGGCAGTCTTGCGTTCAACTGTCCATAGTTGCTAAAAGCCAAGGAGCGTAAATGGACACAAAGAGAGTGGACAGGCTATCTGGACTGATGGTGTAATAATTGTGTTTATAGCGTTTGCAAGCTGAACTTGACCAAGTGTCTAAGCTCAAACTGAGGTAAAGTCCATCCAGGCAGAGACCGCAGCTGTCCCTCATCCACAGCCTGTTTAAATGAAGTGATGAAACCATCAGTGGCTCGCAGACACCGTTCTGAGCAATCACAAGCTGCCATTGTGTTACAGCAAGAGAAAGAGGGTAGTGCAAATGCTGGATGATGGTGGGTTTTATATTGAAAAATCTGTATTTCTTAGTGAAGCTCTAAACGCAATGGTCTTGGTATTCAAACTCAAGAACATTTCACTCAAAAATTTAATTTTGTCATATGTTAAGAAGGGGTCAAGGTCGGCATGGTACACATTAGAATGTTCTATATTTCTGCATAAATATGACCCAAAACAGATTATGTCAAGTCCTGAAAGTAGACAACGAGAACCCAATCAAACAAATGGGACAAAAATATTTTCTTTGTCATTTATTTATTCAGGAAAATGATCCAATATTGCATATCTGTGAGTGGCAAAAGTATGTGAATCTCTTGGATTAGCAGTTAATTTAAAGGTGAAATTAGAGTCCATCTGTGCAGAGGTGTTTTCAGTCAGTGCAATGACTACCAAATGTCAGTACGTGACCCGTTTTATTCAAAGAATAGAGATCTATGAAATAGGGCTGTGTATTGGCAAGAATCTGGCGATACGATACGTATCACGATAAAGGGGTTGCGATATGATATATTGTGCTACATTGCGATTCTGTAAGCAAGGCGATATATAGGGATATTTCTTATTTTAGGAATAGGATATATATTTTTTAGGAAAGCTGTCATTAAGAAAACACCACCATATGCAAACCTTAGCAAAAAAAATTAAAATAGTTTAACCAACACACTGCAGAACACACTGGGATCTGCATTTGCAATAATCAGTCCCTATAACATTCAACATTACTGAACCACTTTTTGTGCAGTACGAGTAAAGGGGAAAATATTCAATTGCTTGCATGATTCTTTAGTTAAAGGGGAAGGG